>NC_083869.1:44575984-44879015 GCF_032452875.1 Bos javanicus | reverse complement strand
CAAGGCATTCGCACTTTTCCTATTTGGCTAGAAAAGTGCTCCAGTAGGCAACCTGATGCTGTCTTCGAAGGTGTTTTCAGACATACTTTGGTTAGGGGCTTCCCTAGAGGTCCAGTGGCTAACGTTCCTCACTCCCAATGCAGGGAGCCCAGGTTCAATTCCTGGTCTGGGAACTAGATCCCACATGTTGCAGTTAAGAGTTCTCATGCTGCAACTAAGGTTCCACATGCAGCAACAAAAATTGAAGATCTCCTGTGCCCCAACTAAGACCTGGTGCAGCCAAATATGTGTTAAAAAAAAAAAAGAAAAAACTTCGGTTTACCACATCCCATTGTCTCTGCACACCTCACAGTTACCTACAAGAAAAGCCCGGGAGCTCTTTCTGTGTTCATCTTCAACTTCTGATATCACTGGTGTGGGCAGATCTCATGTACCCCCGACTGATCTGTTTTGGTGAGCTTTGGCCTGGACTTATTACATATTTATGTTTTTTTAATTTAATTTTTTTAACACCAGAAACACTTTGTATTGGGGTATAGCTATTTAACAATGTTGTGATGGTTTCAGGGGAACAATGAAGGGACTCAGCCAAACATATACTGTATCCATTCTTCCCCAAACTTCCCTCCCATCCAGGCTGTCACATAACACTGAGCAGAGTTCCATGTGCTATACAATAGGTCTTTGTTAATTATCCACTTTAAATGAACCATGAGGTTCATTTTCTATGTCTGTGAGTCTCTGTTTTGCAAGTAAGCTTGTTTGTATCATTTCTTTTTAGATTCCACAATAAGGGATGTCATATGACATTTCTCCTTCACTGTCAGACAGAGAGGGAAAATTATTAAATATTTGTAACCTGGGCACTCTCTTCCTCAAGGAAAGACTCAGTATTTCGAGGGATGCCCTCTCTCCAAAAACACACTCTTCTCCACCTTGACTTTCTGTTCAATAGCCATAAGCAAGATCTTTGAATCTCCTTCTACACCCTTTCCTCTAATGATGAATATAAGAAAAAACTAGTAACAAAGGTGAGCAAAAGACTTAGATTCAATCAAATTACACTGGAAATCTCTTATCCTCTCATCTGTTCATCAAATTCAGGAGCAAACCTCCAAACCAAAATATTCCCAAGTCAACACACTTCTTCCCCTTCTTTAGAGCTACTACCACTCTCCATGACACCATCCCATTTCTCTCTCTGGACATCTGCAGGGCCTCCTTACATGACTTCCTGTTTTCCTTCTTAACCCACCATGAGTTATTTTCTGAATAGATTCCAAAGGGATATTGCTAAAGCGTAGATTAAATCATGGCTTGCATGTTTGCTAAGTTACCTCTGTCCAACTCTGCAATCCTATGGACTGTAGCCTGCCAGTCTCCTCTGTCCATGGGATTCTCCAGGCAAGAACACTGGCATTGGTTGCCATGCCCTCCTCCAGGGGATCTTCCTAACCTAGTAATGGAATCCACATTTCTTATGTCTCCTGCATTGGCAGGTAGGTTCTTTACCACTAGCACCACCTAGGACATCTCCTGCTTAACAACCAATAGCTTCCTACTACATGTAGACTAGACTGCACGCTGAAGTGACTTCCATAACCACATAGTACTGGTCATTGCCTGCTTTTCCCCTGTCATTCAGTTCTATCACCGTGGTCTCCTTTCTGTCCCTGGAGTAGAGGCCAAGTTCATAATTGCCCCAGAGCGTATTTTCCAGCCTTTCAATCTATCTGGCACACTTGGCCATTGATCTTTGCCTGATGCTTTCTTCACCTCATTCAAATCTAAGCTTTAATTTCACCTCCCCAGAGAGGCCTCTCCTGACTTTCTTTTCTGGAAGCTTCCCAATCTTTCTCTATCCTATCACCTTACTTTGTTTCTGCAAAGCTCTTATCATTATCTGGTAATTTTCTCACTTATTTATTTATTGCTTTATTAATCTGTCACTGTCTCTACAATATAAGTTCCACAAAAGCAGTAACTTTTAATGTCTTATTCATTACTGTTTTGGGATTGATGTCTGGCACAAAGTAGATGTGAAACACGTAAGTGCTGAATAAAGTTGCTAAATGTGTAAGAGAAAATGATTGTAGATTTGATGAGCTTAATATTATACCCATTACACAGGCTCATTCATTCACTCACTTACTCAAAAACAATTTATTGAATTAGTTATATACCAGGTAGTATTTCAGAAAACAAAGACAAATATAACCAAATTCTTACCTTCCTGGATACTTAGAATTCCTATACTCAAAACTGGGGAATAACCAAGAAAAGATTTATAATATAATGTCCTAAGTGCTGTATTAAAAATGTGCACAGAATGATTGGGCATGTGGGCTCTTCGACGTGGTAAGTGGGCTTTCTCTAGTTGCAGAGCCCAGGTTCCACAGCACTCTAGTTGAGGCATGAGGCTTAGTTGCCCCGTAGAAGGTGGGAATCCTAGTTCCCTTGCCAGGGATTGAACCCGTATCCCTGGCATTGGAAGGCAGATCCTTAACCACTGGTCCACCAGGGAGAACCAATCATCTTGAAGAATGAATTCACTAAATGTGTTTCAGAGAGAAGAGACAAATGACAGAGAGTTGAGAAAAAGAATGGCACCTTTGGGCAGGGGGGATATATAGGTTGCTATCATATTGCAGAGTTTAAACTTTATTCTGGAGGATTTTAAGAAAGGGAGGACACTCTCTGACTTGCCTGTAAAAAGACTACTCTTGTATCAGAGTAACAAATTAATAGAAGGCAGAAATGTGGCAGAACACAGAATAGTCAGAGGATGACAGCTGGACTAAAGTAGGGGCTGAGAGAATGAAGATGAAAGGACAGATTTCAGGGATATTTAGGGAGCAGAAGTAGTGGAACTTGGGGACCAATTAGAACTTTTCAGGTTATGAGGTCTGCGAGGATGCAGGATTGATAGACACAGTTATATCCACTGGCACAAAGTATCTAAGTTCGTAATAAATAAACGGATACGTGAATTAAAAAAAGGCAAAGTCTAAAGTCAGTCCCAGTTTCCAGTTTGGCCATGATGTTACTGTATCAGTATGTATTACCAATATACGGGTAGGCTTAGAAAGAGGAAGATAGATTTACATAGGAAATACTGGATGTGTGGCACTTGCTAGCAAGTTTTGGGCTGTCCACATTTCCTCTGCATTCTGCTTGCTAATAAAAGGGTTCCTTTTTTAGTTCCTCTCTATTTTATGACACCTTTTTGCTGCTGCTGCTAAGTCGCTTCAGTCGTGTCCAACTCTGTGCGACCCAATGGACGGCAGCCCACCAGGCTCCCCCATCCCTGGGATTCTCCAGGCAAGAACACTGGAGTGGGTTGCCATTTCCTTCTCCAATGCGTGAAAGTGAAAAGTGAAAGTGAAGTCGCTCAGTAGTGTCTGACCCTTAGTGACCCCATGGACTGCAGCCTGCCAGGCTCCTCTGTCCATGGGATTCTCCAGGCAAGAGTACTAGAGTGGGGTGCCATTGCCTTCTCCAGGGGACCTTCCAGGCCCCGGGATTGAACTTGGCCCTCCCACATTGCAGGCAGACTCTTGACCTTCTGAGACATCAGAAAATCCCTAATAATTTATTATTTCTTATAATTTCACTGTTTGGCATGCTGGATGGTTTTGCTGGTCTCACCTGAACTATGGGCTGCTGGTCATTTTGCTGTTCTCACCTGACCTATGGGCTGCTGGTCTCACCTGACCTATGGGCTGCTGGTCATGTGACTCTTTCCAAGCAAAAGCCAGGCCGGCCTGGAAAGTCCAAGAAGACCTCAACACATTTCTGAGAACATCATGCTGTCTGTTGACAGGGGAGCTTTGTTTTTCCTCTACGCAGTCCCACATTCTCCACTAGGCTAATCTGAATGTCTTCACAGTATGATGATCAAGGCTAACCAGGTCCCAGACAGTGAAGAAAGTGAATTTTCTTCCTCATTTCCTGAGGAAGTGAATGCAAGGTCATATTACACAGGGACATAGAAACGGAGAGACATGATTCATTGAAGGTCATTAGTATAATCTATCGCATTCATTCACCCCTGTGTAAAATACACCATTGCTGCATCTGTCATGATTGAGAAGCTGGCCGCAGCAGCCAGCCCCAACACAACACTGCTCTTTCTTAGTTTGATGCCAGTAAAACGGATGATCTGTGTCCTGCCTGTTTTAGTAAGTAACTATTTCTGTGCCAGTCTCGTGTGATGCATCTGATTGGTGTGATTTCCATACTCACCAAGCAGAAAGGAAGCTGGAAATTACGATTTTGGATTGTCCATTAATATGGCAAGATTTCTACCATAGCTAACCATCAAAACATGAAGAATGTGTTCAAAAATTCCAGTTAGTCACAAATAACAGATATCTTTCTCTCTTTAGTTGTGAAGTTGTGACAGACTCTTGCAACCCCACGCACTTTAGCCTGCCAGGCTCCTTTGTCCATGGGATTCTCCAGGCAAGAATACTGGAGTGGGTTGCCATTTCCTTCTCCAGGGGCTCTACCGACCTAGGAATTGAACCCGAGTCTGCCTACATTGCAGCCAGATTCTTTACAGACTGAGCTATAAGGGAAGCCCTAACAGATATCTGCTATCTACCAAATCCTTAAGTAAAGTGTAAAAACATTTTAAGACCTTAAGTGGTGATGTTGTAGCAAACAAAAGAAAAGAGCTCTAAATGGAATTGAGGCTTATCACACGCTTGTGGGTGTGTGTGTGTTAGCCGCTCAGTCATGTCCGACTCTTCGTGACCCCGTGGACTGTAGCCCACTTAATAAGAGCAAAAGCAAATAGCATGTTATTGAAAATCTGTGCCAAAAAGCCCAGAAAATGGTAGCAAACTGAGTCATGGTTCACATGTAACTTGGAGCAGCAGAGAGAATACAAGATTTCAGGCCAACATTTCTAGAGAAAAGTGACTCATGTTAAAAAGTAATTTTTATCAAGGATACAGTCATAGTTGTCAATAAAATATAAAATGAACAAATATTTCATTGTAAACTCATTAATTAATTAGGAATGTGGTAAAATGCTAAAAATGAAAAACAAATAGGGAGTTCCCTGGCAGTCCAGTGGTTAGGCCTTGGTCCTTTAACTGCCATGGGCCCGATTCCATCCCTAGTTGGAGAACTGAAATCCCACAAGATATAGAGCATCAGGAATGCTGAAATTAATTAACTAATAGACACAAAACTGACCGATATCCACAGGACAATAATTGTATCTCCATTGGACAACTTTACTTACATCTGTGTAGATGAGAATAAGTTACATTACTGTCAGCTTTATTTAATTTACAACGTTGTGAAATAGCTCGCAGACAATGAAAGACAAGAATATCTATAATGTCCGTTAGAGTACAGAATCAGTTATGCACTCAGTTCAGTCATTCAGTTGTGTCCAACTCTGAGAACCCATGGACTGCAGCACAGCAGGCTTCCTTGTCCATCAGCAACTCCCGGAGCCTACTTAAACTCATATCCATTGAGCTGGTGATGCCATCCAACCATCTCGTCCTCTGTCATCCC
Source organism: Bos javanicus (assembly GCF_032452875.1). Lineage (NCBI taxonomy): Eukaryota > Metazoa > Chordata > Mammalia > Artiodactyla > Bovidae > Bos > Bos javanicus. Next base: position 44,873,480 of record NC_083869.1, on the reverse strand, counting down.
TTTCTCCTCCTGCCCTCAATCTTTCCCAGCATCAGGGTCTTTTCAAATGAGTCAGCTCTTCACATCAGGTGGCCAAAGGGTTGGAGTTTCAGCTTCATCATCAGTCCTTTCAATGAATATTCACGATTGATTTCCTTTAGGATGGACTGGTTGGATCTCCTTGCAGTCCAAGGGACTCTCAAGAGTCTTCTCCAACACCACAGTTCAAAAGCATCAATTTTTCGTTGCTCAGAATTTTTTATAGTCCAACTTTCACATCCATACATGACCACTGGAAAAACCATAGCCTTGACTAGATAGACCTTTGTTGGCAAAGTAAAGTGCTATCTAGGTTGGTCATAGCTTTTCTTCCAAGGAGTAAGCGTCTTTTAATTTCATGGCTGCAGTCACCATCAGCAGTGATTTTGGAGCCCCAAAAAATAAAGTCTGACACTGTTTCCACTGTTTCCCCATCTATTTCCCACGAAGTGATGGGACCAGATGCCATGATCTTCCTTTTCTGAATGTTGAGCTTTAAGCCAACTTTTTCACTCTCCTCTTTCACTTTCATCAAGAGGCTTTTTAGTTCCTCTTCACTTTCTGCCATAAGGGTGGTGTTATCTGCATATCTGAGGTTATTGACATTTCTCCCAGCAAGCTTGATTCCACTTTGTGCTTCATCCAGCCCAGCATTTTGCATGATGTACTCTGCATATAAGTTAGATTAGCAGGGTGACAATATACAGCCTTGATGTACTCCTTTCCCGATTTGGAATCAGTCTGTTGTTCCATGTCCAGTTCTAACTGTTGCTTCTTGACCTGCATACAGATTTCTCAGGAGGCAGGTCAAGTGATCCGGTATTCCCATCTCTTTCAGAATTTTCCAGTTTGTCATGATCTACACAGTCAAAGGGAGAAGGCAATGGCGCCCCACTCCAGTATCTTGCCTGGAAAATCCCATGGACAGAGGAGCCTGGTAGGCTGCAGTCCATGGGGTCGCAAAGAGTCAGACACGACTGAGTGACTTCACTTTCACTTTTCACTTTCATGCATTGGAGAAGGAAATGGCAACCCACTCCAGTGTTCTTGCCTGGAGAATCCCAGGGACAGGGGAGCCTGCTGGGCTGCCGTGTATGGGGTCTCACAGAGTCGGACACGACTGAAGCGATTTGGCAGCAGCAGCAGCAACACAGTCAAAGGCTTTGGTGGAGTCAATAAAGCAGAAGGAGATGTTTTTCTGGAAACTCTCTTGCTTTTTCAATGATCCAGCAGATGTTGGGAATTTGATCTCTGGTTCCTCTGCCTTTTCTAAAACCAGCTTGAACATTTAGAAGTTCAAGTTCACGTATTGTTGAAGCCTGGCTTGGAGAATTTTGAGCATTAATTTGCTAGCATGTGAGATGAGTCTAATTGTGTAGTAGTATGAACATTCTTTGGCATTGCCTTTCTTTGTGATTAGAATGAAAACAGACCTTTTCCAGTCCTGTGGCCACTGCTGAGTCTTCCAAATTTTCTGGCATATTGAGTGCCTCACTTTCACCAGCATCATCTTTTAGGATTTGAAATAGCTTAACTGGAATTCCATCACCTCCACTAGCTTTGTTTGTAGTGATGCTTCCTAAGGCCCAGATGACTTCACATTCCAGGATGTCTGGCTCTAGGTGAGTGATCACACCATCATGATTATCTGAGTCATGAAGATCTTTTTTGTACAGTTCTTCTATGTGTTCTTGCCACCTCTTCTTAATATCTTCTGCTTCTGTTAGGTCCATACCATTTCTGTCCTTTATTGTGCTCATCTTTGCATGAAATGTTCCCTTGGTATCTCTAATTTTCTTGAAGTGATCTCTAGTCTTTCCCATTCTATAGTTTTCCTCTGTTTCTTTGCATTGATCACTGAGGAAGGCTGTCTTATCTCTCCTTGCTCTTCTTTGGAACTCTTCATTCAAATGGGTATATCTTTCCTTTTCTCCTTTCTCTTTCGCTTCTCTTCTTTTCTCAGCTATTTTTAATGCTCAGACAAGCATTTTGCCTTTTTGCATTTCTTTTTCTTGGGGACGGTCTTGATCCCTGTCTCCTGTACAATGTCATGAACCTCCGTCCATAGTTCTTCAGGCACTCTGTCTATCATATCTAATCCCTTGAATCTATTTGTCACTTCTACTGTATAATCATAAGGGGTTTGATTTAGGTCATACCTGAGTGGTCTAGTGGTTTTCCCCACTTTCTTCAGTTTAAGTCTGAATTTGGCAATATGGAGTTCTTGATCTGAGCCACAGTCAGCTCCTGGTCTTGTTTTTGCTAACTGTATAGAGCTTCTCCATCTTTGGCTGCAAAGAATATAATCAATCCGATTTCAGTATTGACCATCTGGTGATGTCCATATGTAAAGTCTTCTCTTGTGTTGTTGGAAGAGGGTGTTTGCTATGACCAGTGTGTTCTCTTGGCAAAAATCTGTTAGCCTTTGACCTGCTTCATTTTGTACTTCAAGGCCAAATTTGCCTGTTACTCCAGGTAGCTCTTGACTTCCTACCTTTGCATTCCAGTCCCCTATAATGAAAAGGACATCTTTTTTGAGTGTTAGTTCTAGAAGGTTTCGTAGATCTTCATAGAATCATTTGACTTCAGCTTCTTCAGCATTATCGGTCAGGGCATAGACTTGGATTACCGCGATATGAATGGTTTGCCTTGGAAACGAACAGAGATCATTCTGTTGTTTTTGAGATTGCATCCAAGTATTGCATTTCGGACTCTTTTGTTGACTATGATGGCTGCTCCATTTCTTCTAAGGGATTCTTGTGCACAGTAGTAGATATAATGGTCATCTGAATTAAATTCACCATTCCAGTCCATTTCAGTTCACTGATTCCTAAAATGTCGATGTTCACTCTTGCCATCTCCTGTTTGACCACTTCCAATTTGCCTTGATTCATGGACCTATCATTCCAGGTTCCTATGACGTATTGTTCTTTACAGTATTGGACTTGACTTCCATCACCCGTCACATCCACAACTGAGAGCTGTTTTTGCTCCCTCTCTTCATTCTTTCTGGAGTCATTTCTCTACTGATCTCCCGTAGCATATTGGGCACCTACTGACCTGGGGAGTTCATCTTTCTGTGTCATATCTTTTTGCCTTTTCATACTGTTCATGGGGTTCTCAAGGCAAGAATACTGAAGTGGTTTGCCATTCCCTTCTCCAGCGGACCACATTTGTCAGAACTCTCCACCATGACCCGTCCATCTTGGGTGGCCCTACACAGCATGGCTCAAAGTTTCATTGAGCTAGACTTGTACTTGTGGTACAAGTAAAGTGCACAATATACAATACTTAATTTTCCATTGAAAATGCTACCAGTAAACGTTTGCTCACTTTAAAGTCTTTCACATTATTTTCTGATCTTTTAAGGGAGAGAAAAACTGATTCTTGAGCTATGTAATGTATCCACAAATGTATCCACATTTGCCTGTATTTCCACAAACTTATTAAGAAACAAACAGAAATTTCTATTTCAAATTAAAATTTACAAAGTCTTGAGAGACACTTGCTTCTACTCTACTGGTGAGAACAAGGTATTAGCTACAAAACTATAGTTCAAAAAAAAAAAATCAGAACACCTGAAATGAATACTATATATATATACATATCAGAGAACTAAGAACAACCCCCCAAAAATATCCCTTAGGTTAATTAAATTATAGAAAGTAATAAGCCCATTCTAGAAGAGATGAGACTCACAGCTGCCTTCATTACTAGCAGACGAGAGAGAGAAGGAGAAAGTTATAGGTTAGACTGATGCAGTCAACTAGACTAGCAGCCTAACAGAGGAAGCAATTTGTTTACTTCAGTCTCAACTGAAGTCTCCACTCAAAATCTTTGGCATACAATAAAAATTTATTTATAAGACACATAAAGAAGCAAGATGTGACCTAATTTTAAGAGAGAATGCAGTCAAGAGAGCAAACCTAAAGTTGAAAGTACAAACCAGAGACAAGAACTTTAAGGTAACTATGTTAAAAATGCTCAGTAATTTGGTGGACAAATTAGATAATATGCATGAATAATGGATAATTTCTTTAGAGATGGAACCTGTCAAAAAGAACTCATTGTAAATATCTGAAACAAAAAACAAGAAATATCAATTTGACAAGCTCAGCAGAAGTCTGCACAGAGCAGAGGAAAGGATCAAGTCAAACACAGGTGAAAACACAGAAAGAAAAAAGAGAAAACAAAATGGAACAGTGAATCCAAGAGTTGTAGCAACAAATGATCTAACATATATTATGTGTACTGGATCCCCATAAAGAAGACAGAAAGAATGGGAAAAAGAAGCATGTGAGGAGATAGTTGTCAAGAATTTTCTACGGAGTACCTGAGTTGGTCAACATGTGGAGGTTCAGGGAAAATGGAACCCTGGGAAGAGCTTGGAAGTTCCTTGCCCCTTCTCACAAACTTTGTCCTATATATCTCTATCATCAGGCTATTTCTGTGTTATACCCTTTTAAAATAAACTGGTAACCTAATTACATTGACAGTGATTGGCTATGGAGACAAAACTCCCCTAACTTGGCCGGAAAGATTGCTTTCAAGCAGCGTTGCACTCCTTAGCACATCTTTCTTTGCACTTCCTGCCAGAATTCTTGGCTCAGGTTTTGCACTAAAGCACAAGAACAGCATGACCAGGAACACTTTGAGAAAACAAAGAACCTATCTGCCAACCTTATTCAGAACCACATTTTCCAACCTGTGAATGCTGAAGTTATTTCATGGGTTCCTTGCATCCATTCAGGCACCAAGTCATTAGACCAATAATACATCTAACATATCCTAAGAAAGTAACTGGAAAAGAAAATATACTATATGATTCCATTTAAACGACAGTCCCAAATAGGCAAAACTTATCTGTGATGACAGAAATTAGAACAATGCTTACGTCTGGTTGTTTGAAGGGTATTGTCTGGAAAGGAGCAACAGGAAAAGTTCTGAGAGCTGGAAGTGTTCTATGTCTTATTTAATCAAAACTCACTGAACAAACCATCTAAAGTCTGTGCACTTTATGTAAATTATACCTCTACTAAAAGAATAATAAAGAAAAAATGTAAAAAATAAGTCTTTAAAAAGTAATCTAGGCCTAGTTCTTAAAAACAAAAGTTGTCAACATTCTGAACTCTTTTAATCAATGTTAAACAAAACCTATCAGTCTAACATCATCTTCTTCCAACCCAAGAACTTAGACATGGTGGTGCAAGAAATGAGAAAGATTCTGAATCACCAGAGAAAAACTATTTTAATGCAACCAGCTTGCATGATATCATGTCTGACTAGAATACAGGAATGGAGGAAAGAGCTCCATTTTTCACTAATAATAAAAATAAACCTAAGATTAGTCAACTACCAAGTAGAACATAATGTTACTTTTTCTCCAACATTTTCATATTAAAGAAAAAACTCAAAGTTTCATGGTGCACAGAAGATCTTTTTAGAAAGATTTCCAAAAGCAGAATAAGAATTTTCATACTCTAAGTTTTAAAGGAGTGTTGTTTTATTTTAATGAAGTATAAAACCACTCAGAGGAAAAAACTTATTCTTAATATTTCTCTTTTCTTTCTTCCTCTCTTTTTCAACCTTCCTCTTCATGGTTGTTCTCATATCTTGATTTCATTAACAAAAAATATTGTTGTTCATTATGTAAGATACTGGTTTAGTGACCGTAAACCAACCAACCAAATAAATAAACAGCAGTAAGAGGACTTTGTATAAAATAGAAGTTAATTTCTCTCCCACAAAACTTTGTAAGCACAAGGGTGTGACAGCATCACAGTGTCAAGGATTCAGATTTTTTACATGTTGATCTGCCATCTCTAGGGTGCCTCCATCATATATGTTGTCAATGTCCATATGCCAAGTAGCAGAATTAGTATTCATCAATTCTTTGTATTTGATTGGCCAAAAATTACTGGAGGACAATTAGCAGAAGGGATCACAATTTCTTCTGATGCTCCATAAGTTTCACCATTGGGAAATAATTACCATTTATATTTATATTAGAATGCAAGAAGTTTGGACTGCCATTCCAATATGGCAAAGCAAAAACTCCTCTTGACCCTCATTGTCATTACCCAAAAATCTCACTGGAATCATGGTAGAAAAATGCTTAGAAGAAAAACCTCAAAAATTTACAAGCATAGAGAGGGTGAGAGAGGAGATAACAGCTGCTAAGAGACATCAACAAAACAGACAGGATAACTTAGCAGACTAGAGGAAGAAGAAATGAAATGTGCAGTAAGAGTGAGGATAGAGAATGCCAAGAAGCATGTGCATTAAGTCACCAGATCCTTTAAAGCCCAAAAATTAGAGTCACAAATTGTCTTCCCACAACAGGGGAAGCAGATGAAGCTGTAAACAAGAGGAGTGGCTGGTGGTTGGCATAAAAGCAGTTCAACCACTAGATATCCTCACTACCCTGCACAGCCAAGAAATAGACCCTCCTCCTCTGCGAAGGGCCTTAGAGATATCTCCAAGCAAATGTGAACAGATAGCTTCATGAACATGTTTGCCTACATGGAAAGCTGCCGTTTAATTCTGCAGGAGGTTTAGAGCTGAAATAGCAATATAGGCAAAGAAAACTGAACAAACGGGGAAAAAGGCAAGTATTACCTTCAGAGATAGTATCTTCAGAGAAAATGTCCATCTTATACAGGAATGCGTAATCATAGGACACTTACCTGACTCAGCTAAAGAGAGCCATTTACGTATATGCATGGTCATAGTAGTATTAGCACTTAAATAAATGTTTATACTTCAACTATATTGGGAGGATGAGGGTGGGAAAGTGTGGAGATGATAAGAAGGAGACAAGAGACCTAAATCTTTATTTTTCGTGGTAGAAAACCAGTGGATAATAACTTAAAGTTAAAAATTAAGAAATAGTACTATAAGCATATTATAACAAATGCAGAGGTATAAATACCTAAAGAAACTATTGAAAGAATCTAAAATGATTGACACAAAGTAGAAATTAAATGGGTGGGGCAGATTAAAGAGAGGTCAGACAAGAGATTGCTATATTTTGTCTTACAGAACTGACTTTGTAAACTCTGATAAAAATTTTAAATTAAATATAGGGAATTCCCTGGTAGTCTAAGAGCTTCCCCGGTAGCTCAGCTGGTAAAGAATTCATCTGCAATGCAGGAGGCCCTGGTTCAACTCCTGGGTTGGGAACATCTGCTGGAGAAGGGATAAGCTACCCACTCCAGTATTCTTGGGCTTCCCTGTTGGCTCAGCTGGTAAAGAAAGCACCCACAATGTAGGAGACCCCGGTTTGATTCCTGGCTTGGAAGATTCCCCAGAGAAGGGAACGGCTATCCCACTCCAGTATTCTGGCCTGGAGAATTTTGTGGACTTCACAGTCCATGGGGTCGCATAGAGTCGGACACAACTGAGCAACTTTCACTCACTGGTGGTCCAGTGGTTAGGACTCTGTGTTTTCACTTGCTGAGGGCCCAGGTTCAATCCCTGGTTGGGGAACTAAGATCTTGCAAGCTGTGGGGTGCAGCCCCCCCAAAATTTTTTTTTAATTAAGAGTGCTGACTTTTTAATTCTAGCCATGCTAGTAGGGTATGAAGTGGTATCTCATTGTAGCTTTGATTTGTATTTCTCTGATCACCAGTGATACTGAGCATCTTTTTATGTGTTTATTGGCCATTTGTATATCTTCTTTGGAGAAATGCCTGTTCAGATCCTTTTATTATTTTTTATACTGCATTGTCTTTTTATTGATGAGTTGTAAGAGTTCTTTATATATTTTGGATATTAGATCTTTATTGGATTTTGCAAATATTTTCTTCCATTCCGAGGGTTGTCTTTGCATGTTTAATTTTGTAAGATTCTACCAATCTGTTTTTTAGAATGTGCTTATCATTTTTATTCCTACCAGCAATGTATGAGTGTTCCATTTTCTATGCATTCTCATCAGCATTGGTGGTGTCATTTTCTTTAATTTTAGCCATTCTGATAGATGCATCATGATATTCTAATTTCATATTTTCTAATGGCTAATGATGTTGAACATCTAAATGTGCTTATTTGCCAGCTATCTACTTTCTTCAGTGAATTATACATTTTACTTATATGTTTGCCCACTTTCCAATTGGACTATTTTGGTTTTGAGTGTTCTTTATTTTAGATACTAGCCTGGAAAATCCCATGGATGGAGGAGCCTGGTAGGCTGCAGTCCATGGGGTCACTAAGACACGACTGAGTGACTTTACTTTCACTTTTCACTTTCATGCATTGGAGAAGGAAATGGCAACCCACTCCAGTGTTCTTGCCTGGAGAATCCCAGGGACCGGGGAGCCTGGTGGGCTGCCGTCTATGGGGTTACGCAGAGTCGGACACGACTGAAGTGACTTAGCAGCAGTAGCAGCAGCAGCAGTCCTTTCTCTGATACATGAATTTCAAAGTTTTCTTCCAGTTTGTAGCTTGTATTTTCAGTTTGTTAACAGAATTTTTCCTAGAGCAAAGGAAAAAAAATTTTTTTTTCATTTCGATGAGGGACAATTCATTAGCATTTACTTTTAACAGATAGTGTTTTGGGGTCCAATCTAAGACCTAGTCCTTTGATCCTGAAGTCTCTGCCTAGATTCTGAAGATTTTCTCCTTTTCTTTTTTCCTCTAAAAGCTTTGGTTTTACATTTTACTTTGAGTACATAATCCATTTGAGCTAATTTTTAAATAAAATGTGAAGTTTAAGTCTTGATTTTTTTTCTCAGTTGCTGTAGCACCATTTGGAGGGTATGCATGCGTGCATCCTAAGTCACTTCAGTCGTGTCCAGCTCTTTGTGACCCAATGGACTGTAACCCGCCAGGCTCCTCTGTTTATGGAATTTTCCAGGCAAGAATACTGGAGTGGCTTGCCATGCCCTCCTCCAGGGGATCTTCCCAACCCAGGGATCAAACTTGCATCTCTTACATCTCCTGCATTAGCAGGTGGGTTCTTTACCACTATCGCCACCTGGGAAGCCCTTTGGTGAGTAATCATTAGTTAAATCCAATTCCCCTCTAAGCCGCATTCACTAACCAATGTCATTTTACTTGTGGCTACAAAAGACTTGTCCTCCAAGCTGCACATAGCCTAAACAATATGATGTTGCCTGAGCAATTTTTCCACAAACTTGGAGTCATCTTCATTTAGCTTGAGCTAAGCAAAGAGTCAGCTGTGTGTAGTTCCAGCTGAGCTGCTTAAAGCTGGATGAGATCACCAACCCTTCAATTGGGCCCTCAAGAGTGACCACTTAGTGACCTTTGGGACACACAGAGTCCTGTAGCTCAGACAAGCCTATGCAGAACCATTTTTGTTGCACTTTCCCCAACACCTTTTCCCATGCTCTCCATGCCTCTGACTGTCCTGTTGCTTTATTCTTTATCCCAGCATGAACCACTGTGCATGCTCAGTCAGGTCTAACTCTTTGCAACCTCATGGGCTGTAACCCACCAGCCTCCACTGTCCATCGCCTTTCCCAGGCAAGAATACTGGAGTGGGTTGCCATTTCCTTCTCCAGGGGATCTTCCCCACCCTGGGATCAAACCCAGGTCTCTTCCATTGGCAGGTGGATTCTTTACCACTGAGCCACCTTTATCCCATAAATGCCCTAAGCCCCTTACCTTCAGGGAGACAGATTTGGGATTTGTTCTCCTGTCTCCTTCCTTGGTCTGTCTTGCAAATAAACCCTCTTTTTGCTGCAAACCTTGTTGTACTTCAGGCAAAATAAACCTGGTTCAGTAACAGAAGTCTATTCCTAGTTTTCCTGCACTGAATTAACATTTCATGCTTGTCAAAAATCACTTGGACATATTTGAGTTTATTTCTCTATCTGTTCTATTTATCTATGTGTCTACCCTTTGGCCAGTGCCACATTGTCTTGATCATTAGAGCTACTTGGTGGGCAAATTATATGAGGTAGTGTGATTCCTCTCACTTTATGCATCTTCGTCAAGGTTGTTTTAGCTATTTTAAGACCTGTGTCTTTCCATATGCTTCCTAGGTGGCTCAGTGGTAAAGAATCCACCTGCTAATGCAAGAGACCTGGGTTAGATCCCAGGGTGGGGAAGATCCCCTGGAGAAGGAAATGGCAACCCAGTCCAGTATTCTTGCCTGGGAAATCCTGTGGACAGAGGAGCCTGGCAGGCTCCTCCATGGGATCACTAAATAACAGTGACAACAACATTTTTCCATATAAATTTTAGAATAAACTTAACTAGGAAATTTACTGAGGTGTACAAATACCCTAATTTTTAAATTAATTCAATGTATATCATTTAAAAGAGCTATCTGCATGCATGCTAAGTTCCTTCAGTCGTGTCTCTTTGCGACCCTATGAACCGTAGCTGTCCAGGCTCTTCTATCCATGGGATTCTCCAGGCAAGAATACTGGAGTAGATTGCCATGCCCTCCTCCTAGGAATCCTCTTGACCCAGGGATTGTACTTGAGTCTCTTATGTCTCCTGCATTGACAGGCAGTTTCTTTACCACTAGCACCACCTAGGAAGCCTAAAAGAGCTATCTGCTGCTGCTGCTAAGTAGCTTCAGTCGTGTCTAACTCTGTGCGACCCCAGAGACAGACGGCAGCCCACCAGACTCCCCCGTCCCTGGGATTCTCCAGGCAAGAACACTGGAGTGGGTTGCCATTTCCTTCTCCAAAACAGCTATGTACAGAATACTATTTGAGTCACATATTTGTCTTTTTAAATTATTTTGAGACATACAGTACAAGTTGGATTAATGCCTATAGCTGGCACTGATTGACTCTTTGGCATTACAGTTTAAAAAGTTGAGTAAGCCATTAAGTTTTTATATTGCTTCAATTAATGGGGGTAAGGAGGTGAAATGGCCATTTGTTTATAGACTTCTAGTGCCTAGAATGAACATGCATGTGTGCATGGTTTACTATATATATGTTATTCAATCAAATTAACAAGAAAGAGATAACCAACTCAACAGGAAAGTGCACAAAAAGTATAAACAATCTCACAAAAACGAATGAATATCTAATAAAGATATCTAATAAACTCATTAAAAGCATAGAAACACAAATTAAAGTCGTAGGAGATCTTTGAGGGGGCAGGATCTTTCAAAATGCTAAACATGCACAGAGCCTGGTGGGCTGCCATCTATGGGGTCGCACAGAGTCAGACACGACTGAAGCGACTTAGCAGCAGCAGCAGCAGCTACTTCTGGAAATAGTTATTTTACAGAAAACATAAACGCGTACAGAAATATAGAGACTTGCCTAATGCTCCCATGGTTAACACTCTGCACTCTCCATGCAAGAGACTGGGGTTTGATCCCTGGTCAGGGATCTAGATCCCACATCCCACAGCTAAAATTTTGAGCCTATGTGCCGCAACTAAGACCCAATGGAGCCAAATAAATAAATACGTTTTTTTAAAAAAAGAAATGTAAAATTCAGCGTATCCAAGTTAGCAGTTCATAACAGAGAAAAATTGAAATAAGTTCATAACTGTGGGACTCACCAAGTTAATTGTGTTTAGCCATGTTATTTAACACTCTGTAGTCATTAAAAACAATGGAGGACATCTAGGTATTTACATGAAAACATCTCTAAGTGTATTGGATAAGTGAAAACATGTCACAGAGTAACATATATAATAAGGCTACAAGCATGTAAAAATGTAGACCTACAAATGTGTGTAAAGTTACGTAGGGATAACACATATACCATGTATGGGAGGGCTTCCCAGGTGTCTCAGATGGTAAAGTGTCTGCATGCAATGCGGGAGACCTGAGTTCGATCCCTGGGTCGGGAAAATCCCCTGGAGAGGGAAATGGCAACCTACTCCAGCATTCTTGCCTGGAAAATTCCATGGGCAGAGGAGCCTGGTAGGCTACAGTCCAGGAGGTCGAAAAGAGTCGGACACGACTGAGTGACTTCACTTTCACTTTGCAACCTCAAGTAACTCTTACCATAAGTCAAATTGAACCTATTTAACTGAATGTATAAGAATAATATCGGAGAAGGCAATGGCAACCCATTCCAGTATACTTGCCTGGAAAATCCCATGGGCGGAGGAGCCTGGTAGGCTGCCATCCATGGGGTCACACAGAGTTGAACAAGACTGAAGTGACTTAGCAGCATAGGAGTAATATAGGGCTTCCCTGGTGACTTAATAGTAGAGAATCTGCCTGTAATGCACAAGACTCAGTTCAGTCCCTGGGTCTTCCCAACCTAGGGAGATCCCTGGAGAAGGAAATCCTACTCCAGTATTCTTGCACCCCTCCTCCAGTATTCTTGCCTGGAAAATCCCATGGACAGAGGAACCTGATAGGCTACAGTCCATGGGGTCTCAAGAGTCAGACTAAACCACCACTTAGCGACTAAACCACCACTCATAGGACTAATATAATGCTGGTCGACCAACAGTGACTTTGTTTCCAACTTAATTTATTAGACTCTTTAGATTTATGCTATTTTTCAGGGATTGATCCCAAATATTACTAAACAACTCCCTTGGCATTTTAGACAAAGGCGAATCTGGTGCTCATTAGTGAGTCATTGTCTTTGGCTCTCATAAAGCAAACATGGGATTTCAGAGGCACAGAAGTGAGCATTGATCTATTCTTGGACTGTAACCAGCAGCATAAAAAGTCGACCATTTTTTCCGTAGGCAGGGTATACTGGCCATCTATTCCTGATGGGGTAAGAATTTTCAATTTATTTTCTGAAGACCTGTTGAATTTGTGTCTATCCGTGCCAACTGCCAGCAGCCTCCAGTGGCACTTGTAATCCCTTCTTTTGGTTGCCATGTTTACTAGTCAAAGCTTTTGTCTGAAAGCAACCAAAACAGCTGGCTATCTTAGGCAAAAAAGAAATTTATTATAAGGTCATCAGAGCTGACCGAATTAATGAGAGTCCAGATGGCCCCACTTCAGAAATGAGAATAATATCAGAGTAGACTGTTCGACCAGGTTGAGCAACAGAAACCATGACAACTGTCACTCAGAGGACCTCTGTGATAAACCTGACTTCACAACCTTGCAGGACAAAGTGTAGGACAGCGTCCAATAGGGAGACCCAAAGCTATATGTCCCCTGAATCTGTCAAGACCAAGATAGTTACTATCTCCCACTGAAAACACATGTATTGGGAGATATCTCAAAAGGTAGATGATGAGAGTGCTAGAACAAAATAGATTGCATGGTGGCCATGGCTAAAGGCAAAATTGCGGACTATTATTAAGTTGTTAATGTAGTATTATCAAGCCCCAATATTTTGGCCACTTGACGCAAAGAGCTGACTCATTGGAAAAGACCCCAGTGCTGGGAAAGAGTAATGGCAAAAGGAGAAGGGGACAGCAGAGGATGAGGTGGTTAGATAGTATCACCAACTCAATGGACGTGAATCTGAGCAAGCTCCAGGAGATAGTGGAGAACTGAGGAGCCTGGCATGATGCAGTCCATGGGGTTACAGAGAGTCAGACATGACTTCATGACGAACAACAACAAATGGTATTTTCACAATAACATCAAAGCACAGTTGTTGAATTACCCTGCTTTTTACAGGATCACTGATTTTCATATAAGAATAATATATCTTCCCAGTATCAATAATTGTGAAGTGGAAAGTGGTCTTGTTTCATTTGCAATCAATAAACAGCCAATTATTGGAGAAGAAAGTGCTCTAAAGTATATAGATGGCAAACAACAGGCTATTATGGATCTCTTTTCTTCAGCTATAGAAAGTTATAATTAGGTTTAAATAGGTAAATATGGTAGATTTAACAGACGCATTACTATTCTCTCCCTCCCAAAAGCCCACTGTGTGTGCTGTGCTGTGCTTAGTCGCTCAGTCATGTCCAACTCTTTGTGACCCCATGGACTACAGCCTGTCAGGCTCCTCTTTCCATGGGGATTCTCCAGGCAAAAATACTGGAGTGGGTTGATATGCCCTCCTCCAGGGGAATCTACCCAACCCAGGGATTGAACCCTGGTCTTCTGCATTGCAGGTGGATTCTTTAAAACTTCAGTTCAGTTCAGTCGCTCAGTGTGAACTGATTCATGCGACCCCATGAATCACAGCACACCAGACCTCCCAGTCCATCACCAACTCCCAGAGTTCACCCAGACTCACGTCCATCGAGTTGGTGATGCCATCCAGCCATTTCATCCTCTGCCGTCCCCTTCTCCTCCTGCCCCCAATCCCTCCCAGCATCACAGTCTTTTCCAATGAGTCATGTTTTCGTATGAGCTGGCCAAAGTATTGCAGTTTCAGCTTTAGCATCATTCCCTCCAAAGAAATCCCAGGGCTGATCTCCTTCAGAATGGACTGGTTGGATCTCCTTGCAGTCCAAGGGACTCTCAAGAGTCTTCTCCAACACCACAGTTCAAAAGCATCAATTCTTTGGTGCTTAGCTTTCTTTATAATCCAACTCTCACATCCATACATGACCATAGGAAAAACCATAGTCTTGACGAGATGGACTTTTGTTGACAAAGTAATGTTTCTGCTTTTTAACATGCTGTCTAGGTTGGTCTTAACTTTTCTTCCAAAGAGCAAGCATCTTTTTATTTCATGCTACAGTCACCATCTGCAGTGATTTTGGAGCCCAAAAAAATAAAGTCAGCCACTGTTTCCCCTGTTTCTCCATCTATTTGCCATGAAGTGATGGGACCGGATGCCATGATCTTCATTTTCTGAATGTTGAGTCTTAAGCCAACTTTTTCACTCTCCTCTTTCACTTTCATCAAGCAGCTGTTTAGTTCTTCACTTTCTGCCATAAGGGTGGTGTCATCTGCATATCTGAGGTTATTGATATTTCTCCTGGCAATCTTGACTCCAGCTTATGTTTCTTCCAGTCCAGCGTTTCTCATGATGTACTCTGCATAGAAGTTAAATAAGCAGGGTGACAATATACAGCCTTGACGAACTCCTTTTCCTATTTGGAACCAGTCTGTTGTTCCATGCCCAGTTCTAACTGTTGCTTCCTGACCTGCATACAGGTTTCTCAAGAGGCAGATCAGGTGGTCTGGTATTCCCATCTCTTTCAGAATTTTCCACAGTTTATTGTGATCCACACAGTCAAAGGCTTTGACATAGTCAATAAAGCAGAAATAGATGTTTTTCTGGAACTCTCTTGCTTTTTCTATGATCCAGCGGATGTTGGCAATTTGATCTCTGGTTCCTCTGTCTTTTCTAAAACCAGCTTGAACATCAGGAAATTCACGGTTCACGTATTGCTGAAGCCTGGCCTGGAGAATTTTCAGCATTACTTTATTAGAGTGTGAGATGAGTGCAATTGTGTGGTAGTTTGAGCATTCTTTGGCATTGCCTTTCTTTGGGATTGGAATGAAAACTGACCTTTTCCAGCCCTGTGGCCACTGCTGAGTTTCCCAAATGTGCTGGCATATTGAGTGCAGCACTTTCACAGCATCATCTTTCAGGATTTGAAATAGCTCAACTGGAATTCCATCACCTCCACTAGCTTTGTTCGTGGTGATGCTTTCTAAGGCCTATTTGACTTCGCATTCCAGGATGTCTGGCTCTAGATGAGTGATCACACCATCATGATTATCTGGGTCATGAAGATCTTTTTTGTACAGTTCCTCTGTGTATTCTTGCCACCTCTTCTTAATATCTTCTGCTTCTGTTAGGTCCATACCATTTCTGTCCTATATCGAGCCCATCTTTGCATGAAATGTTCCCTTGGTATCTCTCATTTTCTTGAAGAGATTTCTAGTTTTTCCCATTTTGTTGTTTTCCTCTATTTCTTTGCATTGATCACTGAAGAAGGCTTTCTTATCTCTTCTTGCTATTCTTTGGAACTCTGCATTCAGATGCTTATATCTTTCCTTTTCTCCTTTGCTTTTCGCTTCTCTTCTTTTCACAGCTATTTGTAAGGCGTCCCCAGACAGCCATTTTGCTTTTTTGCATTTCTTTTCCATGGGGATGGTCTTGATCCCTGTCTCCTGTACAATGTCACGAACCTCATTCCATAGTTCATCAGGCACTCATCTATCAGATCTAAGCAACTGAGCCACTAGGAATGGAGAAGGCGATGGCACCCCACTCCAGTACTCTTGCCTGGAAAATCCCATGGATGGAGGAGCCTGGTAGGCTGCAGTCCATGGAGTTGCTAAGAGTCGGACACGACTGAACGACTTCACTTTCACTTTTCACTTTCATGCATTGGAGAAGGAAATGGCAAGCCACTCCAGTGTTCTTGCCTTGGAGAATCCCAGGGATGGCAGAGGCTGGTGGGCTGCCGTCTATAGGGTCGCACAGAGTCGGACACGACTGAAGCGACTTAGCAGCAGCAGCAGTAGCCACTAGGAAAGCCCCAAAAGCCCACTAAAAGACACTAAATGTCTTTTGTATTTTATTATTTTATTTATTTTAAAATTTTGGCCCCACCTCTAGACTTGTGGGATCTTAGTTCCCAGACTAGGAATTCAACCCTCAACCTCAGCAATGAAAGCACAGAGTCGTAATCACTGGACTGCCTGGAAATTCCCTAAATGGATTTTAAAAGATCCTTATCTAATATGAAGATTTTGGATGCTAGAAAGCAGATGTGAGAGTGCAACTACCTTAGCAAAACAAGGAACTAAATCATGTCTTAATAGTGAGGGAAGCTGAGAAGCAACAATTACACTGCATAGAAAAAAAAAAGGCTCAAAAATTGATAGTGCCATACACTTGCATAAGTGGTAAGACAGTGAGAAGTGGTTCAAAGAGTGTAGAGGAATCATCATAACTCCCAGATCTGTACCCAGTGCTGATCAACTTAACCACCATTCTCCTCCTGTAGAAGACTCAAGGTCTTTTTGGTTTTTGCATTTTTTCCCCTTTCAAGAGGGCAAAGTAGAAGATGTCTAGATAGGGAAAAAAATCAATTACAGTAGAGAGTAGACATGATGTACTTAAAACAGAGCGATTAAGTGGATATTTTCATAATGAATGATGAAGCCCTGGCTTCTTTCCCTACTTGGCTTTTAGGTATGGCAGCCAGACTGTCTCTCCAAAGTAAATCATTGGAAGATTCTTATCTGGGGAACTGTTGGTGTTTAGTTGTTCAGTTGTGTCTCACTCTTTTGTGATGCCACGGACTGTAGCCTGCCAGGCTCCTCTGTCCATGGGATTTCCCAGGCAAGATTGCTGGAGTGGGTTGCCATTTCCTCCTCCAGGGGGATTGTTCTGACCCAGGGATTGAAGTTGCGTCTCCAACATCAGCAGGCAGATTCTTTATCACTGTACCACCCGGGAAGCCATCTGGGGAATAAGACCAGTCTAAAAGCTCAGACCTAAACTCTGTTTCACAAAAACACAGCTCAGCCAAGTCACCCTAAAATGAAGATCATGGCCAACAAGGTTAACCTGTGCACTCTAGGTCTCTGTTCCTTTTTTTACTTCCAATTCTTAAATATGAACAAACACTCAAAGGTTACCAGGAATTGAAAAAGTATGCAATACGAAAAACAATGATGAAAATATATGAATGAAAGGAATGTGGAGGAAACGGAGACTAAGCAGAGAGAACAAAATTCAAAATCTAACAAACACAAAAATCTAACAAACCAGTATCCTCACATAGTTAAAAAGGATAGTATATCCACGAAATATAAATATCAACTTTTAAAATGATTCATTCCAGGAGAATAAGAGTGAAGGGGGCAGGGAAGGAATGATGGCAAAAATGAAAAGTTCAATAGAAGTGTTGGAAGGTAAAGTTAGGTAAATCTCTCAGTCAACAAAAAAGACAGGTATGAAAGAAGAAAAGATCAGGAAAACTAGAGGGTGAGAAAGGAATTTCTAACATCTACTATATAGTAATATGAAATGCTAGAAAGAAAGAACTTGAGAAACACAGAAGAAGACAACAAAATAGTCAAGAAAAACTCCCCGTGTTCAAGGGCGTAAAATTCCAGATTCTAAGATCCCATTGTCCAAGACAATGATGGGAAAAGTCTCTCAAAGAAGACACAACTTTGTGAAATTTCATAGCACCAGAGAAAAAGAGAAGATTTAACGAGATTCTGGGCTTGGGGAGACAGGCATTTTAGGAATCAAAATCTCAGAAGCAATGTCATTATAATTCTGAAGAAGGTAATTTCTAACTGAGAAATCTATAAATTATCAATCAAGCATATCAGTCAGGAAGAGGGTGCCCTCCAGGAGGATAATGGAGAAGGCTGAATAAAGGGACTGATTGTGAAGGTTCAAACAGAGCCTATTACCACCAGGGCACAAAGAGAAGAAGGAATTACTAACATGCAGAGGGTCGTAAAACAAGGGTTGCATCCTTTAGGAGAGGATGCAGATAATTGTCTCAAGCTGACAGGAAGGAGGCCAGGAAATAAAGGTCCCAACCTCCTTCCCCCTGCCTCCCTCCAGTCTCCTGCCTGTTTCCATGGACCAGACACCCGGAAGATGAGGAACTCTAACAGTGTTGTTTGTAAACCTCAACTCCCAGCAAACTAAGAAAAGTGAAAACAGGGTAAGTAAGTTATAAAGACTAAATTTGTTTAAATATGTAAAGTCTTTAGAATATTGGCCATCACTATTTATTTATTTTTGGTTACGCTGGGTCTTCATCATGGCATGCAGGCTTTCTCTAGTTGTGGTTCGAGGGCTCTCTAGTTGCGGTGCGCAGGCTTAATTGCTCTGAGCCATGTGGGATCTTAGTTCCCCAGGCAGGGACCAAACTTTCTTAACCCCTGGACCACCAGGGAAGTCCCCGATCATCACCTTTTAAACACTCAATATATCTTACCCATTATTGTTGTTGTTACTATTTGTTCACTATCATTATCATCATTAACAGGGATCTAAGAAAAGTCACATGAAATCAAATACTGACAAAGTTTCTAATCGTTTACTAAATTCCTTTCCTCTTTCCCTGATAAGTTTCTTCAACACAAACACATAAAATATATAATAAATTTTATTAGCATAGAAAAAGTTTCTCTTGACGCCCAGGAACTTTTCAAATTTTTTCCAGATTTATTATGGATATGTCACTTGTAATAAATTTTTATTGGACTTACGGGTAGTGATGTGTAATTCAGAAGTAGTGTGACTAAGCAGGGATGACCACACAGAATTAAGTCAGCACTACTATTTTCCAGGAAAATGTTATGACTATAACAGTATTTTCCCATGAAAGAACTTAATCAGATCACCATAGTGCAATGTTTGGCAACATAAGTACTATAATCCCCAGATGTGCTAAATAGAATGGGGTAAGAGGTTGGGATGGGTGGGGCACTTAATAGGAAAATAATAGAATTGAATTGATCTCAAAATACAATTAGTTCAAACATCAAATACCCAATATTATATAAAACATGTTGTTCACAATGAGATATATTGTGATAAAACATATTGTATTATCACAATGTGATATAAATTTGATAATAACGAGATGTCAATTTTGGTCTATCAAATTAGCAAAGATTTTTAAAATTATGTTATCTAGTACTTGTTGGCATGGAGGAAAAATGGTACTCATACTGAAGGTGGCATGTATGAATGTGAACTTTTCTAGACAGCAAGCTGGTATTATGTATTAAAAGTCCTTAAAAGTTTCAGACCCATTACAGTCTACATGGAGGAGACATAGATGAAAAAGATACCAGATATAAACATCTGAATGCAGCATTCCAAAGAATAGCAAGAAGAGATAAGAAAGCCTTCCTCAGCGATCAATGCAAGAAATAGAGGAAAACAACAGAATGGGAAAGACTAGAGATCTCTTCAAGAAAACTGGAGATACCAAGGGAACATTTCATGCAAAGATGGGTTCGATATAGGACAGAAATGGTATGGACCTAACAGAAGCAGAAGATATTAAGAAGAGGTGGCAAGAATACACAGAGGAACTGTACAAAAAAGATCTTCATGACCCAGATAATCATGATGGTGTGATCACTCATCTAGAGCCAGACATCCTGGAATGTGAAGTCAAATAGGCCTTAGAAAGCATCACCACGAACAAAGCTAGTGGAGGTGATGGAATTCCAGTTGAACTACTTCAAATCCTGAAAGATGATGCTGTGAAAGTGCTGCACTCAATATGCCAGCACATTTGGGAAACTCAGCAGTGGCCACAGGGCTGGAAAAGGTCAGTTTTCATTCCAATCTCAAAGAAAGGCAATGCCAAAGAATGCTCAAACTACCACACAATTGCACTCATCTCACACTCTAGTAAAGTAATGCTGAAAATTCTCCAAGCCGGGCTTCAGCAATACGTGAACCGTGAATTTCCTGATGTTCAAGCTGGTTTTAGAAAAGACAGAGGAACCAGAGATCAAATTGCCAACATCTGCTGGATCATGGAAAAAGCAAGAGAGTTCCAGAAAAACATCTATTTCTGCTTTATTGACTATGTCAAAGCCTTTGACTGTGTGGATCACAATAAACTGTGGAAAATTCTGAAAGAGATGGGAATACCAGACCACCTGATCTGCCTTTTGAGAAACCTGTATGCAGGTCAGGAAGCAACAGTTAGAACTGGGCATGGAACAACAGACTGGTTCCAAATAGGAAAAGGAGTTCGTCAAGGCTGTATATTGTCACCCTGCTTATTTAACTTCTATGCAGAGTACATCATGAGAAATGCTGGACTGGAAGAAACATAAGCTGGAGTCAAGATTGCCAGGAGAAATATCAATAACCTCAGATATGCAGATGACACCACCCTTATGGCAGAAAGTGAAGAGGAACTAAAAAGCCTCTTGATGAAAGTGAAAAAGGAGAGTGAAAAAGTTGGCTTAAAGCTCAACATTCAGAAAACAAAGATCATGGCATCAGGTCCCATCACTTCATGGGAAATAGATTGGGAAACAGCGTCAGACTTTATTTTTTTGGGCTCCAAAATCACTGCAGATGGTGACTGCAGCCATGAAATTAAAAGACGCTTACTCCTTAGAAAGAAAGTTATGACCAACCTAGATAGCATATTGAAAAGCAGAGACATTACTTTGCCAACAAAGGTGCGGCTAGTCAAGGCTATGGTTTTTCCTGTGGTCATGTATGGATGTGAGAGTTGACTGTGAAGAAGGCTGAGCACCGAAGAATTGATGCCTTTGAACTGTGTGGTGTTGGAGAAGACTCTTGAGAGTCCCTTGGACTGCAAGGAGATCCAACCAGTCCATTCTGAAGGAGATCAGCCCTGGGATTTCTTTGGAAGGAATGATGCTGAAGCTGAAACTCCAGTACTTTGGCCACCTCATGCGAAGAGTTGACTCATTGGAAAAGACTGTGATGCTGGGAGGGATTGGGGGCAGGAGAAGGGGGCAACAGAGGATGAAATGGCTGGATGGCATCACTGACTCGATGGATGTGAGTCTGAGTGAACTCAGGGAGCTGGTGATGGACAGGGAGGCCTGGCGTGCTGCGATTCATGGGGTCTCAAAGAGTTGGACACGACTGAGCAACTGAAGTGAACTGATAAATAGTAGAGATGTGTTCCATGTGCTATGGGAACAGAGAAGTAGAAGAGTCAAGAAATTAACTCTTTAAGAGAAGGCAAGATCATTTCACAAGAGAGGGCATTCTGATAAGATTTTGAAGAATAAATATTCATCTGTTACACAGAAACATTTCAGAAGTTAGTTACACTCCTCGAGAATTATGCATCACCATGAAAAACCACAGCTGGAATCAAGATTACCATGAGAAATATCAATAACCTCAGATATGCAGATGACACCACCCTTATGGCAGAAAGTGAAGAACTAAAGAGCCTCTTGGTAAAAGTGAAAGAGGAGAGTGAAAAAGTTGGCTTAAAGCTCAACATTCAGAAAACTAAGATCATGGCATCCAGTCCCATCACTTCATGGCAAATAGATGAGGAAACAATGGAAACAGTGGCTGACTTTATTTTTGGGGCTCCAAATTCACTGCAGATGGTGATTGCAGCCATGAAATTAAAAGATGCTTACTCCTTGGAAGGAAAATTATGACCAACCTAGATAGCATATTAAAAAGCAGAGACATTACTTTGCCAACAAAGGTCCATCTAGTCAAAGCTATGGTTTTTCCAGTAGTCATGTATGGATATGAGAGTTGGACTATAAGGAAAGCTGAGGCCAAAGAATTGATGCTTTTGAACTGTGGTGTTGGAGAAGACTCTTGAGAGTCCCTTGGATATCAAGGAGATCCAACCAGTCCATCCTAAAGGAGATCAGTCCTGGGTGTTCATTGGAAGGGCTGATGTGGTGGCTGAAACTCCAATCCTTTGGCCACCTGATTCGAAGACCTGACTCATTTGAAAAGACCCTTATGCTGGGAAAGATTGAGGGCAGGGGGAGAAGGGGATGACAGAGGATGAGATGATTGGATGGCATCACCGACTCAATGGACATGAGTTTGGGTAAACTCTAGGAGTTGGTGATAGACAGGGAGGCCTGGCGTGCTGCTGTACATGGGGTCACAAAGAATCCGACATGACTGAGTGACTGACCTGAACCTGACCTGATGAAAACCTTAGCAGCATGGAAAAACATACTCATCAAAGTGAGGCTTTCCATATGTCTAGAGAGGTGGGAGATAGTTCCTGACATTGCTTTTAAAATCATAATGTAGGAACAAGTTAAGCAGTTGCTCATCTGCAGTACTCCCCACCCCTCAACCACCAAACATCTGTAATCTGGCAAAAAAAAAAAAAAAAAAGAACATAAAACAACAAGGCTAACATAGAGATAAATATTTAAGAAGCTAATATGGAACTTATTTCAAGAAAAAGGGCAGGCAGGTTAGCAAGGAGTGGGTATGAGCAAGTAGTGGCAAGTAGCCTGAAGTGCCACACTACCATTTATAATTATATTCAATATTTAAGGATAAAATAACTATATTTTAAAATAGATATATTGATTTTGTTGTTGTTCAGTTGCTCAGTCATATCTGACTCTTTGTGACCCCATGGACTGCAGCATGCCAGGCTTCCCGCATCACCAACTCCTGGAGCTGCTCAAATTCGTTTCCATTGAGTCAGTGATCCCATCCAACCACCTCGTCCTCTGTCATCCCCTTCTCCTCCTACTTCAATTTCTCCCAGCTTCAGGGTCTTTTCCAATGAGTTAGCTCTTCTCACCAGGTGGCCAAGTATTGAAGCTTCAGCTTCAACATCAGTCCCTCCAATGAATATTTAGGGCTGATTTCCTTTAGGATTGACTGGTTTGATCTCCTTGCCTTCCAAGGGATTCTCAAGAGTCTTCTCCAGCACCACAATTCAAAAGCATCAATCCTTTCTTGCTCAGTCTTTTTTATGATTATTGATTATTTAATATATTGATTATTTTGGAAAAATTCAATTTTGATAAAGAATTCGTGTCTGCCACTTTTACAAATGAACTTCTATAACCATTCAACCACAAGCACAGGAAAAGAGTGACAGAAATGAGGAAAATTGGGGATACATTTTTTTAAAAGCAGGAGACAGTTGGCAGTAACTGATGTTAACTAAAAGAAAACAGAGTAGCAAATGTCTGTCTGCACTGAGTTTCCCCACTTCCTCTTCCCTGGGTTTAGAGTAACCTTTTTTATCCTCCCACCAAAAATCTCTTTTTCCATCTCCTCATTGCGTCTTAACTGGGAAACCCCAGGCGGAGAAGGGGATGGGGCAGTGTCAGAGTACACAGTGCCCCTGAGGACTCTCCTGCTCCTCACATCCAGCTGTGTACATATATGAGAGGGACAAAAGCCAAGAAGGGAAAGACAGGAAACTCCACTTGGAGAATCCTAAATGGACACTATTTCTTGGAATATCTTTCTTCTCTTTATTTCCTGAAGCAAACTGTGTGTGTGTGAGAGAGAGAGAGACAGAGAAGAAGGAGGAAGAGGAGGAAGAGATGGAGAGTGGGAGGGAGGGAGAGGGAATTTGAAGTTGTTCAATTGCCAATTTGGTTTGCACTTCTGCTGTCTCTGCCACCCTGCTCTAGTGGCGAGGGGGAGAGGTACGGAAACAATGACAACTTAAGTGGAAGACTTTTTATCTCAGAAGACCTTTTAAAATACAGATTTAGGACTTCCCTGGTGGCTCAGTGGTGAAGAATCCACCTGCCAACGCAGGAGACATGGGTTCAATCCCCGATATGGGAGGAACTATATCCGTGTGCCACAACTATTAAGCCTATGCTTCAGAGTCCAGGAGCTGCAACTACCGAAGCCCACGCACCCTGGAGCCCACACTCGACAACAAGAGAAGCCGCCGCAGTGGGAAACCCTCACCGCAACTTGAGAGTAGCCTGTTTGCCACAACTTGAGAAAAAAGCCCACACAGAAATGAAGACCCCAAGACAGCCAAAAATAAATAAGTAAATAAAATTTAAAATGTTTAAAATACAAATTTATGTTTTAATTCAAATGATGTATCCTGGGACTAGCATTCATGTAGCATAACTAATTTTCCAAAATTAAAAATGCT
Source organism: Bos javanicus (assembly GCF_032452875.1). NCBI lineage: Eukaryota > Metazoa > Chordata > Mammalia > Artiodactyla > Bovidae > Bos > Bos javanicus. The sequence goes on along the minus strand of NC_083869.1, from coordinate 44,849,060 downwards.
ATCTGGATCGTGATACTCTAGTGGAATAATCAACAGAGACTTCTTTGAAAAATGTGATATAAAGCCCCAAAGGGATTAGCCCTTACTGAGTGCCTGTTATGTGCCTAGTACTTCTCATGTGTTAGCTCACTGAAATCTCACAGGAACGTTGCAATCTATTTACTCACATATTACAGAGAAGTAAACTGAAGTTCAATGAGATAAAACATGCTCAGGGTCACAAAGCTAATTCGTCTGGCTTCAAATTTTTTCTCTTCTCAGTACCATACTGTCTCTCTCTTATGAATTATCATTATTATTATGATGGCTGTGCTTCTCAGATTGAAGGTGAATTCAATGGAATAACTGCTATGTTTGTGGCAGGGCTTTTCCAAAACAGGCTAGTTTTCAAGAATATGTTTGTTTCATTTGCTCAGCAAACATTACCAATGTGACAATGATGTCCTGAAATCACTTTTAATTCAGAGAACACTATCACAAGAATGTACTCTTAAGATAGTCTCAGAGAAATTCATTCTACCTAGGGAGGATAAAGGAAACTTTCATAAAGGAGAGGGAACAAAATTTTGAGTTACAAATAGATTTTTTTCTAGCGGAGGAAGGGGCAACATAGACGTATGTGGTACATTTAGAAATGCCAAATGTCAACACCCAAAAATGACAAAGTTCGTGTGAAAAGCAATTGCAGGCCTCCAACACTGAAACTCTGAGCAGATCCAGGGGAACTGTGAAAATGAAACTTGTAAATATGTCCTTGTAATACTTAAAATGATCGTAAAGTAGAATCATGAGTGCTAACATTCCTGATTTTTATTTCTTCTTCCCTGAGCTGACTCAATGGACACGAATTTGAGCAAACTCTGGGAGACAGTGAAGGATAGAGGAGCCTGGCATGCTGCAGTCCATGGGGTTGCAAAGATTCCGGCATGACTTAGCGACCGAATAGCAACAACAGAAACAAAGCCAAAGGGGATAAAAAGCCCACAATTCTGGGATCTCTCGATCTGAAGAAGTACACATTCTTACAGGCAGCAGAGCTGACCAAACCTCAGACATGCTTTCCTGCTAACTATGAGGTGCATTAGAAAGGAGCATCCCTACACAACTGTTTCCTTGACCTTGTGCAAAGGTAACTCAGATAAGTCTGAGTCATTATTCTTGTCAATTCTTAAAATTCACCCAGTTTTAATAGTTCAGCCTAACATAAAAATGAAGTTCCAGAGGTAGAAATACAAATGATCAACAAGCCTATGAGACTATATTCAATCTCATTGTTTTAGGATTTACCTAAGTAAATGTGAAAACTGTGGGGCTACAAGATATTTCTCAATGTCTCTCATACTTTTCACGTTTCTATCCTTTTGCAATATTAAGCTCCAAGATAATTCTTCTTTTCTATCTCCCAGGTCTTATTCAGTTTTAAGTTGTGTCCATTCCACTATTCAGCTCATCTAGTTTTCGTTTCAATGATATTTTTCATTGCCATTATTGTTCACTGATTCTCTTTCATAATATTCTGTTCTTGTTTCATGGTTACAATCCACTCTTACCTCTTGCTCTATAAATCCAGCCTCTGTAGATGTTAGCTGGGTTTAATGTTTCTCTTCATGGTTGTGATTTTTCCTTTAATGGTTGATGATTTTGGTTTTCAGTTCCTCTGTGTATTTGAGATCCTACATTTACCTGTCTGAGAATTCTGCTTCTGTTCAACAGAGTCTGCATCAGTTATCGTCAGGAAACAGTTGAATCTGATGCCTGTTTACAGTAGTTTATCTTCTGGAAATACCAGCTCCTTTCTGAGGGTAAAAGTCACCAGGATACTGCCCTGCCTCGGACTCAAGTGCTCACCCCCACTGCTCCAGTTAGGAGGGGACAGTTCTGCTGGCTTCCTCTCGCTGGGCCAGGGTTGACCTGGTTGACCATTCTGGATGCTTCCTTAATCATACTAATGATTGCTGAAGAGATCCTTTCTATTCCTTAGTCACTGTTATGTGTTCAGAGCAATCCTGGAGCCAGTCCCACCTTCGGCAGAAGCACCTTCCTGCTTATGTATTTTCCTCTACTTAGCTAATCATGTGTGTTTCTCTTTGGAATTTTTCAAAATTTCTGTGCAATGATGGCATTTTCCTAACTAAGGATTGTTAGTCCTTCTATGAATATATTTTTCTCTTAATTTTTTTATTTTGTGGCTGCTGTGGAATGTCTATATAGGAGAGATTTCAGGGCTACAATCTGTTCCTGTGGAGGAGACTTAAATTCTTTTCCTATGTAGGTTGTTACATAATATTGAGCAGAGTTCCCTGTGCTATACAGTAAGTTCTTGTTGGTTATCCACTTTAAATATAGCAGTGTGTATACATGTCAATCCCATACTCCCTAACTATTCCTTCCCCTCATCCCTCCACCTGGCAACCATAAGTTCGTTCTCTAAGTCTGTGAGCCTGTTTCCGTAAATTATTATTACAAAATTATTCTTTTGTAAATAAGTTCATTTGTATAATCTTTTTTTAGATTCTGAAGATAAGCAATATCATATGATATTTGTTTTTTTCTGTCTGACTTTACAGAGACTTTCAAATATCGATGATATGCCATTGAGTGCTATTGAAACATGAGTAAATAAATAATTATTTCAAAAATTTGTATATATGTGTCTGTTCTTGTGGACTTCCCTGGCAGTGGTTAAGACAGTGGTTAAGACTCTGTGCTTCCAACGCAGTGGGCGTGGGTTCAATCCCTGCTCAGGGAACTAAGATCCCACATACAGTAATGATGCAGCAAAAAAATATTACGTGTGTGTGTGTTCCTATATGTATTTATTTCTATTTATTTATTCTCCCAATAGTACCTAATGGCAAAATATACTAAATATATGGTAACACATACACACACAAACACACTTTGCCATTCAATTAAAAAGTCTCTCCTTTAAAACAGATTTCAGTCCTTAATTCTCTCAAATAAATGCATTTAACTGGACCAAGAATTCATAGAAGTTTACGAACTAGAGGACTCCTGAAAAAGAGTTGTGAAGTTTGAAAGAATTAAGGAAAGAAACACGTTGGAGATTGTTTCTTGGCCCTTAAAAGGCACCCTTTATAACTTCAGGATCCAATTCAAACTCCTTAGGTTTGCAAAGAAGACTTGGCTTGGCCTCCTTCTGGCCTCACCTCTGATCACTTCCCCATCTACTATGCCCCTTTCCCTGCTAAACTGGAGAACTTGCTGTTCTCCAAATTTATCAGCTGTTTCAGTTTCTGAGCCTTCCTTTGCTTGGAACATTTTGGCCCTGGAAAGATTTTCACATCCAAATATTAACACTGTTTAAAGATAATTCTTTGTTTAAAGACTCCAACTGATAATGTATTTATTACGATTAGCTACCATGTTTCATCCCATGATATGCAACATTATCTTCCTTTTCAAGGATGCCAGAGCATGATTTACGTGTCAGCCTCTCATTGATCCTAAGACCTTCAATATCTCTGGAGCCTTGGCTGTGCAGTGACAGGGTATTAGATAGATAAAAAGACTTTCAGAAACACCTTATTATTCCTTCTCTGGGAGATAAGAATGATAACATTATTGACTTCTGTAATGATGTGTGAACAGGATTCAGCAGACTTGGGTCTTAATCCAGATTCTGATAAATATGAATTTGACAAACCAAGACAATTTAATTTCTCTCAGCCTTGGTTTCTACACTGAGGATGCATCCTCTACATGAGGGTGCTAGAAAGGTGCTCCCTCACCTCTCTCCCAGGTTTCAAATTTAGTAGCAGTTCAAATAAATTTGTTTTTTTTTAATTCTGAATTATTTTAATTACTCAGTAACCAACATTATTATTAAAATACTCAAATAACACTAATAGAAAAATGTTTCCCACCAGTCCTCAGAATTCTTCCTTCTCATTCTTTATACTGCTGCCCCGTACCCCCAAGATATTGCTAGATCATCATTTATTTAATCATTCCTTTGCTGATGTACATCACAGTCACTTCTATTTTTTTGTCTTATTATACAGAATGTTAGCGGGAACATCCTGGTAAGAAGTTGCATATTTTCTAATGTATCTGCTTTACTTACAGCAAAAAGTCTGCTCTGAGTTTTGTTCCCACTATAAATTGGCTGCTGCTGCTACTGCTAAGTCGCTTCAGTCGTGTCCGACTCTGTGCGACCCCATAGACGGCAGCCCACCAGGCTCCCCCATCCCTGAGATTCTCTAGGCAAGAACACTGGAGTGGGTTGCCATTTCCTTCTCCAATGCATGAAAGTGAAAAGTCAAAGTGAAGCCGCTCAGTCGTGTCCGACTCTTAGCGACCCCATGGACTGCAGCCACCAGGCTCCTCATGTCCATGGGATTTTCCAGGCAAGAGTACTGGAGTGGGGTGCCATTGCCTTCTCCAATAAATTGGCTAAGAAGCATTAAAACAAAGGTCTCCAGTGTATGCAGATAAAAGTCCCCTAGAGATGGAAGCTTCAGAAGAGCGACAAAACACTTTCCCTTGAAGTCTGACCATTGTAACCTGGAGCTAGATGAATATCAGCTGTGGGCAGCCGTCCCTTGGAAAAGGACGTCAGGGCTAATATGTAGGGTGTTGACTCTCTTGAGGTTTGGGCCAAGGATGAGCACTGACAAGGGCTTAGAGAGGGGAGTAAATCCTTGAGAGAACCCAGAACCTCACAGCAAGGTGAGCTACTCGATTTGCTGAGTCACTGGAGCCATAAAGACAGGACATAACAGAGAATCCCTTATCTTGCTCCTCATAAAGCCCTCTGGGTCTTGTGAAAGAAATATGTGTAATTATTAGCCAGAGCAGGAAGGAATCTGGAAGCTTCTCTCTTCAGCTACTGTGGAGGCCACTGAGGGAGGTCAGTGACCACCCTGACCTGAAGAGATGCCACTAGTGAGAGAGAAGCCCTAGACCCGTGGAGGGCAGCACCACAGAACAAAATAGCAAAAGCAGAAGTAAGAAGACCAGTCCAGCTGAAAGTGCCAAACAGGCCAAGGAAGACTGTGAACTGACTTCAGATGCTACAGGAGCTCTCTACTGAAGACTACTAAATGCCAGCATGGTGCTAGGGGCGCTTAGAATCAACATCTCCTGCAGTCCTCATGAGTACTCCAAAAGGGATAATATTACATATCCCTGTTGGACATGTGAAAACATGAGTCAAGCAAGACTCAAAAAATTCTCTTTCCTTTCTTTCTTCCTTCCTTGTACAAATATTTGTTCAGAATCTGTGATGAACCTGGTACTATTCTCAGCACTTCAAACAGAAGTAAACCAGGAGGCAAGGTCCCTGCTTTCATGGATCTATATCCTAGCAGATGATGACAAATAATAAAACAAATAAAGGAGTCAAAATATAAACAAATACATAAACAAGAAAAAAGATTGCAATAAGTGTATTAAGAATATTAGGTTGTGATGGATTTAAAGTGGGGATATTAAGGGAAATTTTGGAAGTGATGGAGATGCTCTACATATTTTAGAAAAAAAAAATTGGAACAGTTGATTTTCAATGCTATTACTTTCAAGTGAACAGCAAAGTAATCAGTTATAAATATACAGATATCCACTCTTTGAGATGCTCTACATCTTCCTTAGGGTGGTTACACAATTGTGTGCATTTATCAGAACTCATAGAATGGTATACCTTATAAACGGTGACTCACCATATGTAAATTAAATCTTGAAAAACTAGACCTTAAAAAATAGGATCCTATAATAAAAAGCTACAGAAGACTGCTTTGGGTTGTACAACAGCCTTACCTAGACGGTTGTAATTAAGTTGAGATTTGAATGTAAGGAAAGAGGTGAATTGAAAGGCATGTTTTTTTGCAAAATCTCTACGGTGGGGATGAGCTTTGCATACTCAAGTTAGAGCACAGTGTGTGAGGTTGGAGAAGTGAACAAGACCCAGAACATGGGGAGGTTAGAAACCAAAATCGGAAGATTAAGGCTATTTTTGTGCCACAGGAAAACTTAGGTTTTTAAGCAGGGGAGTTACAAGTTCTGATTTATGCTTTTGAACGATCATCCAGACTTGTAGAAAGCAAGAGTGGAAGGAAGGACACAGGAGGCTATTAAATAGTCCAAGCAAGAGATTATGGTGTCACGGGATGAAAACACAGACATAGAAAGGATGAAAACATAGAAATAGAAAGGAGATATAACACAATACGCTTCCATGCTTAGTTGCTCAGTTGTGTCTGACTCTTTGAGACCCCATGGACTGTAGACCACCAGGCTCCTCTGTCCATGGGATTCTCCAGGCAAGAATACTGGAATGGATTGCCATTTTCTCCTCCAAGGGATCTTCCCAATCCAGGGATTGAACTTGCATCTTCTGTGTCTCCTGCATTGCAGGGGGATTCTTTACCTGCTTTACCCACCACCAGGAAGCCCCCAAATACCATATAACACTATTACATTAGTTAGGGTAACAAGTAAATCCTGATCTCATGGCTTAGCAGAGTAGAATTCTCTTTGGTGTTCCTTACTGGTGTGCTTCTATTTGGTACACAGAGGATGAGGCTCCTTCTACCTTCTGACTGCACTCTCCCCCAGGGCTATGGAAGTCCTCCTCATTCAGTTATCAGATAGCAAATACATGGCCAATTATGGAAGATTTTTATGGGCCTGGTCTGAAACTGTTATGCATCAAGCTAACCCACACTATGTTAACCACAATCTAGCCACATACTCCATGCACCTAACTGCCAAGGAGGCAGAGAAAAGTAATCTATGACTGCCCAGCTAGAAAGGGAACCTGGTTTGGTAATCATCAATCTCTGCTGCCATTTTCTTTCAGAGGTAGAGATCACAGGACTTGGGAAAGGATTGTGTGACACTGATGAGAGGAAGAGAGGACTCAAGAAGGAAGCCTCAGACATGTACACACTTCTATATTTAAAATGGATAACTAGCAAGGACCTACTGTATAGCACAGGTAACTCTGCTCAATGTTATGTGGCAGCCTGGATGGGAGAGGGGTTTGGGGGAGAATGGATACATGTATATGTATGGCTGAGTCCCTTCGCTGTTCATCTGAAACTATCACAACATTCAGTTCACATTGTTAACTGGCTATCAGTTCAGTTCAGTTCATTTCAGTTCAGTCACTTAGTCATGTCCAACTCTGCAATCACAGGGACTGCAACACACCAGGTTTCCTTCTCCATCACCAACTCCTGGAGTTTGCTCAAACCCATGTCCATCGAGTCAGTGATGCCATCCAACTATCTCATCCTCCGTCATCCCCTTCTCCTCCTGTCTTCAATCTCTCCCAGCATCAGGGTCTTTTCCAATGAGTCAGTTCTTCACAACAGGTAGCCAAAGTACTGGAGCTTCAGCTTCAGCATCAGCCCTTCCAAAGAATATTCAGGACTGATTTCCTTTAGGATGGACTGGTTGGATCTCCTTGCAGTCTAAGGGACTCTCAAGAGTCTTCTCCAACACCACAGTTCAAAAGCAGCAATTCTTTGGCGCTTAGCTTTCTTTATGGTCTGACTCTCACACCCATACTGGCTATACCTCAATAAAAAATAAAATGTTCCCCAAAAAAGGAAGCCTCAGAATTCTCTTACTAGTGATGCTTGGTAACGGGGGTAGAAGAACGCCTAGGATGTGTGCTTGATTCCTCACCTTTCTCTGATCTCACCTGTTATGAGGGAAGATGAATGGAAGGAGACACAAAGGTTTTGCCCATAGCAGTTGAGGCAGAGAGGGAGAAAGTTATTCTAAAGGGAAGCTGTCCCTGATGATATAAAGTATTTCCCTGAAGAAGGGTGTACTCACCTGGCTAATTATACCTAATACTAAGTGAGCGGCCATCAGTCTTGCTGCAGCAAGCAGCAGCTAGTCTTACCAGCATTGTTCATACTGAAGATGCTAAGACCAAAAATCTTCCTGGTGGGTTTTCCCTTCACTGAGTCAGAGGATGTGCAAAGACAATGGGCATAGTATTACTTTTAACTATACCCCCTCCCCAAACTCCCAGGTGAAGAATCAAGCCTACTTGATAACTTTGAACTCTTTGAGGTCACCTTTTAAATCTTTATATCCAAACCTAGTATACAACATAATACTTAACATAAACTATGCCCTCTGAGTCCCTTGGACTGCAAGGAGATCCAACCAGTCCATTCTGAAGGAGATCAGCCCTGGGATTTCTTTGGAAGGAATGATGCTGAAGCTGAAACTCCAGTATTTTGGCCACCTCATGCGAAGAGTTGATTCATTGGAAAAGACTGTGATGCTCGGAGGGATTAGGGGCAAGAGGAGAAGGGGACAACAGAGGATGAGATGGCTGGATGGCATCACTGACTCAATGGACGTGAGTCTGGGTGAACTCCGGGAGTTGGTGATGGACAGGGAGGCCTGGCGTGCTGCGATTCATGGGGTCGCAAAGAGTCGGACACGACTGAGCGACTGATCTGATCTGATCTGATCTGATGACCTTTGTAAACATTTGTAAAAAATTAAATACTTTTATGTAGGCTAAAGGTCAAGATTGGTTATATATAGCACGTTATCTGAAAGCAAGCAAGTATACTACAGGACCTCAGTACAAATTTATGAACTATGATTTGGCTTCAGTTTTGATCCCATTATGACTAATCTCATTTTCCTTGGAAAGATGTTAATAAACCATCCATTTATCTAGTTAGACACAAAATGCTTAATTTTCTTAAGAACTTGTAAAAATTTAATATTCTGTTCTAGTCATGATTTTTTTTAGTATTCTCTATCAATTTCATTGTAATGTCAATTAAGTTAATGTCTTAAAATCTATGTATATGAATCGCAACTTTTTCACTCATTATACAAATGATACATATTTCTTGAACAAAAATTTACAAAATACAAAACTAAAAACAAAAAGAAGAAAATATAAAATGCTTATAACCCAACCATGCAGAGATATTTGGCATCTGTATGTATACCCTTTTGGACTTTATATTTCATATATATTTATACATATCCCTCCTTTATCAAGATAGGATCACTCTGAACTTAATATTTCTGTACCTACATTTTAAAAAGTATTTAGAAAGCAAATTCCAAGTGAGAATGTTTTAAATTTATTTTCAAATATGTGTTCTTTGTTCCAGCTTCACACATCATGGTAATTTTTCCTAAAAGCAGATATAGGTAACATTTATTCTATGGACTTCAATAACACAAATGAGTCAAAATTTAACTAAGAGAGTTTCAGGTCAATATAAGTAAGGGCAGCGTAGCAGGGATTTACAACACAGGTAGAATTTGAACCAGTTGATCTTTAAGTGCCCAAAAGTGAGTTCTGTTATTCTCTATCTAGAGTAAGGGAAGATAAGAGGTAGAGAGGAGGAAGCAAGAGTTTTCAAGATTTACCAGAGGTACAGGGAATTGTATGATGGTAATGAATGCATATGGGGAATACTGATCAATAAATTTGGATGGATCAAAAATCTGTCATACAGAGGGAAGTAAGAAAGAGAAAAACAAATGTCATATATTAATGTATATATATGGAATCTAGAAAAATGTACAGATGAACCTATTTTCAGGGCAGGAATAGAGATAGAGATATAGAGAATGGGCATGTGGACATGAGGGGAAGGTGAGAGTGTGAAGAATTGGGAGATTAGGATTGACGTATATATACTACCGTGTGTGAAATAGATGGCTAGTGAGAAACTGCTGTAAAACACAGGAAGCTCAGCTTAGTGCTGGGTGATGACCCAGAGGAGTGGGATGGGGGTGGGAGGTGGGGTGGAAGTGAGGTCCCACAGGGAGGAGATATATGTATACATATAGCCGATTCACTTCTTTGTACAGCAAAAGCTAATACAATATTGTAAAGCAAGTATACTCCAATTTAAAAAAAATTGGAAGACAGATTATATGCAAATTGGGGTGTTGTGTATTATAAGGAGGCAGGGTGGGGAGAGGAAGGATATTAAGCATGTTAATCATTACCTCCTTCTCTTTTGTTCTCCTCTTCCCCTTTCTTCTTCTGGCTTTAACTTTTGTATCTGAATGTCCCTAGATCTCCAAAATTCTGAAGTAATTCTTTGCTTTGAATATCCATATACAGATATGTGACTGACTTCAGTATTCTTGCCTGGAGAATCCCGTGGACAGAGGAGCCTGGAGGGCCACAGTCCATGGGGTCACACACAGTCAGACACGACTGAAGTTACTTAGCACAGCACAGCACAACACATATACTCACTGCTTCCTATAAACTAGGACAGATTAAGCATGCTAACAGTAATGAACAACCCCCAAATCTCAATGACATAAAACAATAAAGGTTTATATTTCATTCACACTACTTAACATCAGGGACTTCCCTGGTGGCTCAGTGGTAAAGAACCCACCTGCCAATGCAGAGACATGGGTTCAAGCCTGAGAAGGGAAGATCCCCTGGAGAAGGAAGTGACAACCCATTCCAGTATTCTTGTCCAGGAAATCCCATGGACAAGGAGCCTGATGGGCTACAGTCCATGAGGTCACAAAGAGTTGGACACAACATGTGACTTAGCAACTAAACACACACACACACACACATACACATACCTAACATCAGACTCAGTCAGGGATCCAAGTGATAGACCAGCCACTATCTCAAACATTTCCCTCCATGCCGGAGGGAAAGAGAGCTCTAGAGAATCAGCAATCAAATGCTCATCTCTGGGATAACACATCAAATCTCTGCTCATATCTCACCAGCCAGAAATAGTCACATGATCTCACCAAACCATAGGGTACAATGCTACCAAGTGCTGCTGGAAGGTGAAGAACAAGAAATACTTGGCAGGTTTTACTAATTACTGTCACACCATATGCCTACAGGAAGTCCAATGTCAGTTTCAGATCTCTTTCTGACATCTGTTTTCCCATAAACTTGAAAGCACATTGTTCTGTTCAGTGTCATATTCAGCTTCTAAAAAGCTTCTTGATATAAAATAATTAAATATTTCACTTTTCCATATATTTCCCATTGTTCTACATAGACTCCATTCAGTTCACTGGTGCTGTGAAAGTTTGCATCACTTGAAGGTTGAGTATCTCCACTTGAAGATTAAGTATTTATTGAATAAATGAGTGGAAATTTAAATTTATTCAATATTTATTTATTGAATAAATGAGTTTAAGAAGCCACATGTTTCTTAAAACTTGCTCTATGCCATGCATTAGAATTTCTCTCCAATTATTTTAAATTGTGCATGAGGGAATTGAGTTTTATTTCTTTTATTGCCTTTATTCACATCATGGTCTATATGAAGCTCTTGGGGTGGGTGGAGAATTCCTCTACTGTAATTTCATGGCTTTACTGGCAATGTTCTTAATTATGTCCTCTACTGACATATTTTGTAATTCACTGAGCTCCACCTTTTTCTTCTCTTATCTTCTCCTCTTGCTCTTTCCTTCACTTCCCAAGATTATAAAATACATGATATAATCAACATATTATATAATTTATGCTTTAGTTTTAATACTATATGCCAAACAATTATGTTTCCCCACAGTGTCTAGCTATTCAAGTGTATTCTTTTTAGATCATTATAATTAGACATGTGATTTCTTAGAACGTGTTTCTTTTTCCTCTCTTCTTCTCTCTACCACTTGATCCACATCCACCTGATGTGGATCCACTTCTCCATAGCTTTTCCCTGTTAGCTGAGGTTGAACATATCGAAAAGATATCGTCTCCTCTCTTCCTCTGACATTTGAAATTCTGTCTATCTTTAGAGTCTCTTTTTTTTTCAAGTTTGTGGAATAGTGACATCACCATACCACTGTGCCACTTGAGGCAGTCTTAAAGCTTGCTCAATGCACTCTTAGCCTAAATCAAGTATGACAATGTCCCCACCTTGTCTTTAGGTGTCTAGAAGGGATTGGGCTTATGAGCACTGCAACACTGTGGGAAAGCGGTTGAAAGGGAAGCTGCCTCTGCCAAAAAAAGAAAGGTCCTGCTGGGCTTTCGGTCAGTGACTGGCAAGTGCAATTAAGAGATGGAAGGAGTACAGGAGGTAAGGTGACATATCTCTAAAGACTGAACACTGGACTAGCAAAGTCTTGTAGCCTTTGAAAGGAACTTTCATCATTGTATCTTCTCTCAACCCCTCAAATACATCATGGGTAGTTTGTACTGGGGGGGAGGGGTGGGCAGGGAAGGTTTGTTTTCTTGGGCAACTTTCAAGCTAAGTTCACAAACAAAACTCTTTCTCTCCTCTATCCTTCTCCCTCTGGTTCCCCCCTGAATTCCCACCCACACCCACAGCATCTTTTCCACACAAAACCCTCATTCTCCTTTTTTTTCCACAGTAGAACTGAACACCCCCTCAAAACCAGAACCCACAAGATTAGGCAGTGTTTCCTCTTTGCTTAATGCAGGGTTTCCAAACACTGTGCAGAGATGGGGGAAATTGCTCGGGGGAAATGGGAGGAGGAGAAAGAAATCCTCCCCCTTTGATTGGGTTAATCCATTAAAGTAATCATTAAATGTTTATGCTAAAATAAGGTGAACATTTACACCTTGTCATACTTTGAGTTTGTTAAAATGAATAAATAAATAAGATGAATAAAGAAGGGTATCGTTCATTATTTGGCCTAGTTAAAGGTTAATTTTCAACCCTTTCCTGGTAATAATTTTTTATAAATAAGGACAAGATGGGACTAAGTGCCTTCGAGAGATGCGGAAAGCATATGTGCAGAGAATGTGACCAGGCAAAGAATGGGAAAAGCTGTGACGGTTCAGTTGTTGCCTTGCGTAAGTTGCAAGTAAAGTTATATTTACTTCCTAAACCATGGCTTAAAATAGTCATATAATTCCATTTTCCAGAGAAATATCATGGTTTGTTCCTTCCAACTATCTCTTCATCCTATTCCCGCTGACCATACCTGTCTTAGTCACACCTACCTGGTCTAGACTAGATTCTTCTTGGCACCAAACTTAAACCCTCAAAATTCTGTGGGTGAGCTGGTATATAATCATCTCATCTCTCATTTGCTCTGGGTCCAAAGTAGAGATTTTTGAATCCTGACAGCTTTATCCAACCTCAGTGAGTGTCCAGTAAATTCTGTAACCTCAGCCTACCTCCTACAACTGCTCTTTCCAGGGGAGATGAGATCAGGGCACGCCTTTGATGTACAATGCAAAGCTGCCTAAGAGATTCAAGTTAACTTTAGATCAGAGCAAGTCCAGAAAGCTGATGGTTTCCAAAGATTAAATATCAAAGGAGGAACTAAGAAAGCATGAGAAAAATTAATATAATAGGAACAAATGGAAGCAGTTTAGTAGCAGGAGTAGAGAGGATAAGTAGCAAAGAATGACCAATGAGAAAGAGATGTCAAAGCTGCCCCTCCCTGAATGGCTGTCAATCAACAGGAAAGGCCAGGGAGCATCAGAGCAGTGGGGTATTACCAAATAGTTTACCCAAAGACCCTGCACAAGAGGAGAGGAAAGTTTGGGTATTTTAAGGCATGGTGACTTCACTATGTTAACTGAACCTATTATTTTGATAATCTTCAAAGTTAGAGTGGGGAAGCTAGCACCGTATTTTAATTAACTTTATGACAATCTACTAACCCACCTTCCTCCCAAAATAACAAGGATTTGTGACCTGGAAAATGTAGTGTTCTAATAAGATAGCCCCAAACTGCTGGAATGTCCTAAACATCTGAAATTGAACTACTTTTCTGAAAAATGATGTATTTACCTACCTTGGACCACAATAATCTAAGGACTGCAACAAACCCCACCCTAAGACAGAAGCAGACAGAAAAGAAAGTAAAGAAATCCTACAACACTGGAGATAGTTCAGAATTGGCCAACTATGCACACTTATTGTTTCAAACCTTCTATTCAAGCTTGACAATGTTTAGGGGAAACTGAAGTATCAGTAATACTACCAGGGTCAAGTTCAAGATTAGTGTTTAACCCCAAACCCCATACCGCATTTGACTTACTGCAAATAAGATACTCGGGGTTTCTCTTAAAATCTCTTTTGTTTTTTGAAACCACTGCTGAATCTGCACCAAGTTATAGAGAACTTTCTAACAGAAGAGTGTCCGTGACAGACAGAATAAATGATCCCCTTTCTAAGTAAGTGAATTTTAAAATGTAGATGATCGTTCTATATCCTTAGTTTGAGTTGCCAATGCAAATGAGTCAGAGGATTTGCCTCAGACAGTGAGTTAATTGTGTAACTCTACAGCAGAAAATGCCATTGGAGGGCGCTTGCTGACCTCACAGCTGAAAAAAAAAAAAAAAAACACATTTAAAGATGTGGAAACCAGATGTTTCAGGCACATTTCAGCCTCTGCTCTGAGAATTTATCCCAAGCAGCCCTTAACAGGACATTCCTTCTCTACGACTGAGATATGATCATCTTAATTTACTTATTTGTCCTGCTATGGGAAGAGGCTCACGGATGGGGATTCAAGAATGGAATTTTTCATAACTCCATATGGCTTGGTAAGAAACTTCACTCATGAGCTTCTTGCTGGGGAAATCACTTCTTTGAATTCATACAGAAGTGAATCAAAGCTGTAAATTTTTCTCTTCTAGTTAAGGCTGATGTTTTCTAAGAAAATTGTTTGGGAAAAACAGCTGATGGAGTGTATATATCAACCTTTTTTAAGTGCTCCTGCCTTCTAAAATTTTAGAATAGCTTTTTATAAAGTGAACTGTTGAGTAGAAAATAGAGGTTAATATTTATAGCCCATATGAATATGCCCTTTAAAATTTTCAAAGCAGGTGTGGTAGTATAATGGGGAAAGTGTCTTTAACAAAATAAAGTTACTAATACATTATTTTGTTCTTATTTCAATGCATTTGCAGTCAGATTTCATAACAGGTAACCATAAGAGAATTATAACAGGTAAATTAGAATATAAAATAATTTTACAATCACTGCTCTGTGTACTCTGACCTGTAGTATAGCTCACGTTTTTCCAAACATCTTTCAACTAGTTTTACAAAGCCATCTTGTAATATAGAAAAAATGAAAAAAGCTTGTATTTCTGAATGCATTCTTATCACTTGATTTCTTTTGTTTGAGCTAGCCATTTAAATACTTTACTACCTCTTCTGTTAGACAAGTAAAGTTTTTTTGTTTTTTTGTTTTGTTTTGTTAAATGTAAGGAAATGACATAGGCCTAACTGAGAATATAAACAATAGACCAAAAAAAAAAGCTAAATAGATAAAACCCCAAATGCTCCATAGAGTACTCTAAACAATGTTTTAATTCTCATGATACAGATTATTATTGCTTTATGTTCACTGTTGTATCTGATGGTGAATTTGAATTGCTCAAGAAGAGAATCGACAGATCCTTATATAAAACAAAGAAATAAAAAGAAAGCAAAATTAACCTAGATCTTGATTTTATGCTTGCTAAGCGGCACAGAGTTGTAGAATATCTTCCCTTTCAGCGTGTTTCTTTCTGGTAATAACTACAGCCATGCGGATTTCATTAAAAAGCTCAATTTGCAATGCACAGCCTTACTGCCTCTTTTTTCAGCTTGAGCCAGCGAACTACTTTCATGCTGAACAGAGCAATCCATTTGGCCAAGATGGGGTCTGGAATTTACTAGAGGAATGAGCAAGTCTTTCTGTTTATTTTCATTACACACCATTGCACTTGGGAAACATACACCTATTTGTCAGAAATGAAAAAGAGGCTCATAAAGCTAGTAAGAGTTGAACCCAAACGGATAAACTGAAATTCTGTCAAATTCTCTAATGATGAAGTAAAATGTAGTTTGGGGTTTGTTTTTTTTTTTTTTTAAGTGATGTTGTATATCACCAAAATAGAAACCTGGACAATAGAATTCTGTCCCAGAGGTAGAGGGAAGGAAACCCAAATATTTGTTAATAGTATGCTGCACATCTGTGGCCTGGAGTGATTGCATATTGCTTCAAAGTGGGACAAATTATTGACCAGTCAGCCTGGCATAAACTGTTTATAGTTGGTTAGATCAATGTAGTATTAGAAAACTGTTTAGAGGGGGAAGAGAGTTGAATTATAAGGCAGGAATCTGCTAGCAACTATCTAGAATAAGCACTTAAAATTCTTGGTCTCAGTTCCATGCTGGTAAAATGAGAAGTCTGAAGTAAGGGACCCTAAGGTTTATTTTTAACTCCTGTATACTCTAATTTCTTAGATAGTAAATTTTAAGACACATAAGGACAAGTGACTCCAACTAGTTTAAATGGAAAATTTAAAAATGTACAAATAAGCAATTCCTTTTAAACACTGTTTCGAATCTGAAAAAGGAGAAGGGAAAAGTAACATTATCATGAGCTCCTACTAGGATCCAGAAGCAATGCTTATAGGTTTCATGGTTTGTATATTCCAAAAAATAACTATCATTAGTCCCATTTGATCGATGAAGAAACTGAGGTTCAAGCAGTAATTTATACAAGGTCACACAACTGGTCTATCACAGAACCAGAAGTAGAAATCAGAGCCAACCTGCTACTGTTACCACGTACTATTAATAAAAGGAAAAGGAAATTATTGGTTAAGCAGATTTTCAATTTTAATGAATGACAACTAGAAAAATTAATAAATTATTACTTCTTCTGAAAGGTGAAACTCTTTAGATTAAGACTCATTATTCAAAGGACCATTTTAGTAGTATAAATTCTGAATTAAGAAATATTTTAAAATAAATCTGTGCTTAAAATATTCAAGTACACATGCCAAGAGTTCTCAACTTGTTCATAAGGCAAGATAATAGGAAGTTTGGGTCTCTTTCAGGAGCAATGTGGAATATTAGTATCATTTAATCAATTAAAAATTATAGTATAGACATCGCTGCTATTTGTTACTATCTTATTACTAGACAAGCTTCAAGAGGTACCAAAGTTTTAAGAAAAACTACTGGGAAGAAAACTTAAATTATTTTTTTAATCTTTCTGCTTATTTTTTTCCCCTCCAAACCTCTGTTAAAAGAAAAACTGAGGCATACTTAAAATTTGGAGTTTATCTGAGCAACAATCCATTTGAATTCAGCAGCATCCAATTTAACAGAAGGAGCTCCAAGGAGTGGTACAAAATGCAAAACTTTCATAGGCAGAAAGGAGCAGGCATTAAGGAAGTTTTACTAGCAAAAAAGTAGGCTTTTGATGGCTAAGTTACATTCCTTTAGGGGATAGCAGTGGTCTATCAGGCAGATGATCTAACTAGTGATGATCAGGAGTCTTCTGACTGACTGGTTTAAGATTCCATTTCTGGGTAAGCTGAAACTATACTTAAGTCTTCATTTGGTGATGTGGGACTTACCTTGCTGTCTTGTTTCTAATACATCAGATTTTTATTTGGGGAGTAAAATATACAGGAAATTTTAGTTTGAGAAATCTGGGCAGACAAAATAATTTTTTTTCAAATAAAGATCTTTTAGAGAACAAATACAATTCTAACATTTTTAAAAAGTAACAATCATCTCCATCACATATATTAGTAAGTACTACATGTTCCTCTTCTCTACTAAAAGCCTCAGTATCCCTGTACTTCAAAATAGATGCACTTGTCTTGCCCATTAGTGCCCAAGTTGCTTAAGAACAGGGCTTGATTCCCCAGAACCTAGTAAAGTACCTCATGGGTAAATTCTTAAAACAGCTACATTGGAAACTGGTAAAAGTTGAGTCAATGAAGCTTTACCTATGAAGGACACTTGGAAAGTAGGTAACTCTCAAAAGGGCAAATGACTTTGATGTTCCTTGTGTTTTCTGACCTCTAAGTATCAGACTAAGGCACTGTGTATGCGTGATAGGCTTTTACCATATAAGCTATAAGAGCAGGATCTCATGAGTATAGAAAAGCAGGGAAAATGCCAAGCAGCTTCTCCTATTGAACTGACATTGTCAACTTCAGCTTTGGGTAGAGAGTAAGGAACAGTATTTCTAATACTGCTGGATTCATATCTTGCTGCAAGGCTAGAAATATAAATTCTTGTTGGAAATGGTCTTAATGGTGTCTGATTACACAGGTCGGGGTAAAAGACTTAAAAATAATCTTGATAGTCTACACAGAACTATTAGAGCTATGTTATGATTATTGTCCTGGGAATCTTTCCACATTGTTTCTATGGCAAAATGCACTCCAAACTCAAAACAATCAATTTTAACAGTGATCTACTAGGAGACAGCTCACGTAAGACTTAATACCATCTAAAATGTGCTGGGAACAAACGGGAACTAAAAAAAGACAAACCAGGTAAAGAACTTAGGAACTGGTAGTCAGGTGTGTTCCACTTTTTCTCAGCTGTAGTTATATCTATTTTTCTTTTCTTTAATGCACTATTTGGTGCCTTTGGATTCTTTCAAACTGTTTCTCTGTTTTTTATTTGTTTACTAAATTCTCAACAACATTGCATTACTCATTTCTCTCAAATGGATATTTTGGCTTATTTTTCTCCTTCATTATGAGCCAATTTTCATTCCTTTTCTTTTCCTAGTGTTTACCTTTCCAAGTTTTTAAAACAAAGCCAAAAAAAACAAGTTAAAACTTTATCACCTTTGGATAGTGCAGAAATACAATGCTGTATTAAAACTTTATTTCAGGCTCTCAGTTCAAAAACATAACTTAGTCTCGAGTTTCTCTCTGTATCCCCCCAAAATTCCCCTCATTCAAAATGTTTCCCAAAGCTTTCTAACAATGAAAACTCAGCCACTCAAGGCAGCCGACCCAGGGAACCCTTTGGCAGGAACAATAGCTGATGTAATCTTCCAGATGAGGCCACAAAATTTCCCTTGTTCAACAAGAATGGATAACAGTGCATTTACGACATTTTGTGAATTCACAGAACAAGCAGCAGGCGTCTACCACAGGGAAGCACGGTCCGGCAAATACAAGCTCACCTATGCAGAAGCGAAGGCGGTGTGTGAATATGAAGGTGGCCATCTTGCCACCTACAAGCAGTTAGAGGCAGCCAGAAAAATTGGTAACTGCTTTGAATATAATATTTCTTCTTTTTCACCCTTGGAAAAAAAGTTTTTCCACCTTTCCTGCAACCACTTAGTAAGACTTACTTCTCCACCTCTTCTAATAGTTCCTCTGGCTTCTCCCATTTTCTCTGCCTAGAGCTAGATGGTGGACAGTTTCTAAAACAAGCAACTGAGTTGGGGTCACCTCCCATTCAGAGCAAATAAATTAAAGTCAAAAGAAAATGAAGATATCATCTCGATATCATTTAATTTCCTCATTAATTCTAAGCCATTGCTATTCATTTTTAATATTATACCATTTTATCTTTTCTTGATCTCTGTGGGTTTCCTCAGCTGTTAAATGATGTTACTATGTTGAATCTTACAGAGAAATTCACTTGGTAGAAGAAACAGTGAATTTAGTGATTTTTTTTCAAGTTTTTCCTTTTCTTTTTTAACATTAAGTGGGAGAATACATTTGTATTTTAGGATCAAAAGCCATGAGGAAAAGAGTTGTAAAGCACCAGATGAAAGATACTGGGAAGATGATGTCAGGACACCTGGTGAAAACTCAGTAATTAACAAATACTGTTTGCTTCTTTATAATAAAAGCTAGGGATTGGGAGAGAGTGAGGGGGCTGCTACTGTCTCTCCTGGACTTTCAGGAGAATCCAAAAGGCCACCTCCATTCAGAATTATCTTCTCCATTAAAGAAATCCCTTTGCTTACAGGAACATACCTGGCAAAGCTCATGAAAATATTTTATATTACCCAAGACAAAAATGAAGGAGTTTTCAAAAATGGCCCAGAGTCTTCCCCAGATGACAGCTCAGACTATACCCACAGGGCTGTGTGTGACACAGTAACTGGAATGATACATGCAAAAGCCAGAGCCATTACTAGCCACCAGGGACTTGTAGTCAAATCGTTCTTGAATGGCATTGGCAAATATTAAAAGAGCCTCCAAAGCTGAGCAAGGAAAACAGGGCTGAGGCTTTGTTTGAAATGTTGAGTACTTTTATCTTTATTCAAATTTTTAAAAATATTAGCAATATCTTAATTGATACTGAAAGAGACACAATTATTTGAAAAAATTTTTTTCAGTATTGGTGATAATTTTAGTTATCTCATGGCACTAGTAGGGTTATTTGTGATAAGAAGCCAGCTCTGAAATTGGATTGTTTTCATATCCATGGTATCATTATTTCTTAGCCCATCTTTTTTTTTTTTTTTTTTGCCAAGATGTCATTTTCTAGTAAAAGTCAGATGTTATAAGAACTTTTATATGTGTTCAAGCTTTATTTTTTAAGAAAACCGTTTTTCCCCTTATATATGAACTGGATTTCGGCAGTTAAGACACTGTCCCTGTTGGGAGGGGCCATCTTGGTTGAGATGACCTTTGCTCAGCTGAGGGAACATACAAGTTAAGCCATTACCCTTCCATTCTCTTGCAGGATTTCATGTCTGTGCTGCTGGGTGGATGGCCAAGGGCAGAGTTGGATACCCTATTGTGAAGCCAGGGCCCAACTGTGGATTTGGAAAAACTGGTATTATCGATTACGGAATCCGTCTCAATAGAAGTGAAAGATGGGATGCATATTGCTACAACCCACATGGTTTGTGGAAAACAGTAATTTTATACTATACAAAAACAGTTACATGTTATGAAAAAGAAATGTCTTCTTTTTCTAGAGACAAATCAATTTAATGACGATAATTTTAAAAAGTTTTTAAATGTACATTTGGCTGCATCAGGTCTTAGTTGCAGCGTGTAGGCTCAGCTGCCCCATGGCATGTGGGATCTTGGTTCACCAGCCAGGGCTCAAACCTGTGGGCCCTGTACTGCAAGCCAGACTCTTAAGTACTTGACCACCAGGGAAGTCCCCAGTAATGATAATTATTAATAACAACTACCATTTATTGAACGATTATGTTGTGCCAAACACTGACTTATGTCCCTTCATCCACACTGTCACTTAATGTTCACAACTCTTCAAGGAGTTGTTATACTCATTTTAGAATTCAGGAAACCGAAAGTTCAAGAACTTAAGTACTTTCCCCAGATCAGACAGCTGATAATTAGTAGGCAAGTGAGATCTCAAATTTAGTTTTCTGTGCCAGGGAACTTCCTGTGCACAAAGGAAAAAAAAAAAAAAAGCAGATTATAAACTTATCACAGTGAATTAGCTAAAACTGAGTGACTTCACTTTCACTTTTCACTTTCATGCATTGGAGGAGGAAATGGCAACCCACTCCAGTGTTCTTGCCCGAAGAATCCCAGGGACGGCGGGACCTGGGGGGCTGCTGTCTATGGGGTCACACAGAGTCGGACACAACTGAAGCGACTTAGCAGCAGCAGCAGCATGAAGTAGTATAATACCACAAAATGTTAACTGTTCAAAGTTATCTTTTTAATAGAATGAGAAAAAGGAGACAGAATAAACAAATTGTTTTTCCTAATTTCTTTTTGTATATAAACTCTTAAACTTCCAAACTAAGCAACTCCCACTCTGTGTTTTTTTTTAATGAATATATACTGGATATTCTAGTTATTATTATATAGTATATGTTTTATTCATATTCTTTTTCCATGGTTGATTGTAGTCAGGAAAACTTTAAAGAGAAAATTAACTCATCATAATTACTATGAAGAGTAATTCTTGCTCCACGCTCTTAGAGAAAAAGTAGACTGTTTGGGGATTTATTTCCCCCAGGATAATATTACAAACTGTTACAACATGTCACAAACTATTTCCTACATTTATGATCATAAATATCCTCAGGTGGTATCCCATTTGGATCTACTTTATGAGAAAGTCTGTAGCACAGTAGGAGAGTTACAGTGAAGTTCTAGCATAGTATTATAGAATTTGTTACTGTTTAATAATATTAGTCATTGGAGAACAGTTTCTCACATTTGTAGCTAACCTATATCTCAAAATAATATGTACTCTGGTAGAAAAGAATTTTGTCTAGAGCTATCACCTACTCTCACTTGAGACAAAATATGAATAAATACTTACAATGCATTCATATAGACTC
This sequence comes from Bos javanicus, assembly GCF_032452875.1. Lineage (NCBI taxonomy): Eukaryota > Metazoa > Chordata > Mammalia > Artiodactyla > Bovidae > Bos > Bos javanicus. Next base: position 44,827,080 of record NC_083869.1, on the reverse strand, counting down.
TTTCAAACCACTTTGACATGCATTAAGCCTGGACTATACTACATTTATGGAGTAGGAAATGGCAACCCACTCCAGTATTCTTGCCTGGGAAATTCCATGGACAGAGGACCCTGGCTAGCTACAGTCCATGGGGTCACAAACAGTTGGATACAACTGAGCACGCAAGCACACATACAACATTTAGTCCTATATTTAGTCACTGTTTATAATTTATATTCCTCCTTTTCCTCTCTCTCCCCTCTTCTCTTCCTTTTTTTTTTTTTTTTGGTTGTGCTGCACTGCTTGCAGGATCTCAGTTCCCCAACCAGGGATTGAACCCAGGCCAAGGAAGTGAAAGCCCAGAATCCAAACCGCTAGGCCACCAGGGAACTCCCCCTTTTCCTTAAATATACTTATATAGGCGTTTCTCTTCTTACTCTAACTTGGAGATATTGATTAATTAATAATCATTATTTTCCTGATACTGTTATGATTTTTTTTTTCATTTCAATCATTTTTCAGTTAACTGTGTTTCTCCCATTGCTAGTTCAGGCGGCCCCCTGTCCCCTTCAGGTTAATCACATCCTAAATAATCAGCATGTCACTGAATCTAAAAGTAAGCTGAGAATTGAGTAAGAACAAGTCTCCTAGGATTCTGTACATTTCATTGCTCTTTTATAAGAATGCCAAATTAACTTACAAATTTTTGTAAGTTGTATTTATTTCTCATAGAGGCTAAATACTTTTCACTCTGGGAAAATGTGTACAGAATATATATATATGTAAATATTATTTATATATAGATATTATATACATGTAAATGTAGGATGCTATGGGACAGGGAAAATCACTCCCAAAGTAGGCACTTGTTAGTCACTCAGTCACGTCTGACTCTTTGAGACTCTATGGACTGTGTAGCCCACCAGGCTCCTCTGTCCATGGAATTCTCCAGGCAAGAATATTGGAGTGGGTAGCCATTCCCTTCTCCAGGGGAATCTTACCAACCCAGGGATCCAACCTGGGTGTCCTGCATTACAGGCAGATTCTTTACCATCTGAGCCACCAGGGAAGCCCCTTATGTGCACATAAACACTATATATTTTATAATATTTAATAACAATATGAATAGCTTACACTTTGCATAATACCATTAAGCTATCCTCTATATTTATCCTCAGAATAGTGCTGTGAGGGAGGTAACAGAAGAGGCATGACTACATTTATTTTATCAATGAAGACACTGAGGTACAGACTGGTCACCGAGCTCAGACTAGGTTGCTGACCTTCCTTGTCACTCCCTGGCCTTTCTAAGAGCCTATTCTGCCCTGGAGACACAAGCTCCTTAACCTCTATGGTGTTAGGGATTCTAGCACAATTTTTTATCATAGTTATTTTAAAGAAGAATATTCTTGTAAAAAGCCTCTAATTGATACAATAAAAATATCTTTGAATACTACCAAAGTCACCACCTCCACACCACCACTCAGATTATTTTTGAATTTCCAGTTTCCATCTTTTTTTTAAGACACTAGACATTTAGTTGATATGGAATTAAAATGAGCTGGGACCCTTCTATAACTTTCCTTCTAGGTCATACTGCAAAATTACTGTTCTGGTAGAGATTGTTCGCTCTTATAAGAGGTTATGGGACATGACAGAAATCTATGAAATGGTAAATGACTTGAAAAAATCAACAGAGATATCTCCACCAAATCCTCAAATCATATTAGAATTAAGTTGCTAATTTAAACCAGTAAAAGGAGTATAGAATGATTATAAATTCTTCCTTTTAACGGGATTATAATGACCTTCAGGTTCCCTAGTGGTCTTTATAAGGATTTTCCAAACAGAATTTATTGGATGCATTATTCTAAGTGTTCAAGTCCCTGAAGACACAGTGGTGACACCACAGGACAAAATCCCTGTCATAGCTGGTGATATAGATATATGTTGGTGAAGTACATATATGTTGGCAATACAGGTAGGTATATGTATCAAGATTTGTCAAAACACATTTAAGTGTGCACTTAAGATGTGTGCTCTATGCTTAAAATGTGAACAGAGCAAGAAATGTAAACAGGAGCACAATTATTTCTTTTTGCTACTTTACTTTTTTTAAAAAAATCACAAGTGGTCTATGTTTATTTTTGAGAATTTAGCAACTATTAACAAAAAAAATAGTTATTCTTCAGCTACAATTACACACAATATACTATGGAGGCTATATATTTATTCATGTCTTTATTTTTATTTCATAAAAAGTACTAAATAGATGGACACTAAGAAATGAATATCTTTTTAAAGTAGGAATCATCTTTTTAAATGCTTTATTTTTTCTTTTCTCATTTCAGCAAAGGAGTGTGGTGGTGTGTTTACAGATCCAAAGAGAATTTTTAAATCTCCAGGCTTCCCAAATGAGTATGATGATAACCAAATCTGCTACTGGCACATTAGACTCAAGTATGGTCAGCGCATTCACCTGAGTTTTTTGGACTTTGACCTTGAAGATGACCCAGCTTGCTTGGCTGACTATGTTGAAGTATATGACAGTTACGATGATGTCCACGGCTTTGTGGGAAGGTATGTGTTGCTTCTCCATACAGGAAGCTAATGAACATCTGATATTTTGCATGATGCTTCTTTAATTTCCCCCCAACTGCCCCTCCCCTACAATATTGATTTTCCAGTTTATCTATTCCCCTGCAACATTCTTTCCTTTCCTAACGAAGATTTTTCTTTCCACTGTTAGTCCTAACAAGCCATAGTCAGCTGCTACCTCCACTTATGATTAAAATAGTGATAGCTACTTTTTGATTTGCTAAGTTGTAACAGTTAAATATTCTATTTAGGCAGACCTCAAGATCTGACTAACAGGAGAAAGAAGATATGTAGGATGGGAAATTTGTTGGGGTTTTTAAGTGTTCTGATTTCTGTCAACCTAAATTCAGTAATTGTTGCCTTTCTTCTGTGTACAAAGCACTGTACTAAGCATTAAGGATACAGGCTAAACAAGTACTCTAGAGCCCCTTCTCTCATACAGTTCAGCTAATTATACAGTGGGTATCTTCTTAAAAATAGCTTTCTTTGCCATGAAAAAACAAATGTTCCTTTCCTCAGTATTTCTCTCCTGGTTTTTCAACATCCTGGGACACAATATTTTTGGTGCGGGTTCTCACCCAGTATCTTTAATATAGTTTACATTTTACAATACAAATTTTGCAACATTGTATGAAATATTATAAATTAAAGAGAGCACAGTTAGGTGTTTTTTATATTCAGGTCCCCACTTAATGTGTATTTTAAAATATCTATCATCAATGGATTATTGGTTATCAATTCTCTATTAACCATGGTAGTAATTTAATGAAAGAAAATGGTAGTGAGGATAATTTAAAATAATAGACAATATCTTTTTATTGACTTTGAAATCTGTAACTTAAGTAGAAAGACAAACAAAGGTATTTCTTGCATAAATGAATAGCAGTTTTTGGATGGAAAGTGTTTTTTTGCTATTGTTTTGTTCTTTAGCTGAGACTACTACTATGGAAAGAAATACAAATAGTTTTAAAAAATAGTTTGAAGAAGACTAGAAGTAGGATCTGAGGACTTAAGAACAAAGTCTTTTTTGAAAGAACGGACCTCCTACCTTGGGACTTAAGATAACATTTTTATTCTAAATCTAGTTTCAGAAATCAATTACAGTTCTAGATAAAATGACTTTTAATCTACAGGCTAATTTGTTATTTATTGGATTATATTGTGTGATTTACCTTTATGATAGACTTTCTCCTTCTCTGGAATAAACTACTTTTTCATGAAAAACTAACAAAAACCCTTACTTTCTATATAATTATGTGCAAGGGAATTCCTTTCAAGCCATGATTCAGATAAAAATCACATCATCTTATAAGGTCCAACGTAATTTTTTCCTTTTTAAATCAGTCATACCCCCCATTCTTCTTTAACTGTGAAGAAAACTTCATGAGATTAATCAGAAACAAATTTTTAAAATTTCCCAAAAAGATTCAAATTGTTTACCACACAAAAACTTTGTAGACGCACAGAGTAGAAATGCCACAAATTCTTTCCTAAGAATCTCAATACTGCAAGAACTCTATTTCAAACAATATTTTAGCCTCTCTTCTCTCTTACAAGGGCTTTCCAGGTGGCTCTAGAGGTAAAGAACCTGCCTGCCAGTGCAGGAGATGTAAGAGACTTGGGTTCAATCCCAGGGTCGGGAAAATTCCCTGGAGGAATGCATGGCAACCCACTTTAGTATTCTTGCCTGGAGAATCCCATGGACAGAGGAGCCTGGTGGGCTATGGTCCATCGGGTCACACAGAGTCAGACATACTGAAGCAACTTAGCACTCACGCAGGCTCTCTTATAAATTCTAGCAAAAATAAAGTAGAATAGAAAAGTGAGCCATTACTGGCACCCCACTCCAGTACTCTCGCCTGGAGGGTCCCATGGACAGAGGAGCCTGGTGGGCTGCGGTCCATGGGGTTGCTGGGAGTCAGACACGGCTGAGTGACTTCACTTTCACTTTTCACTTTCATGCATTGGAGAAGGAAATGGCAGCCCACTCCCGTGTTCTTGCCTGGAGAATCCCAGGGACGGGGGAGCCTGGTGGGCTGCCGTCTACAGGGTCGCACAGAGTTGGACACGACTGAAGCGACTTAGCAGCAGCAGAGCCATTACTTAGAGGAACTGGAGTAGGCAATGGCATCCCACTCCAGTATTCTTGCCTGGAAAATTTCCATGGACAGAGGAGCCTGGCGGGTTATAGTCCATGGGGTTGCAAAGAGTCAGGTACGACTGAGCACACACACACCCACGCACCTCTTAGGAGAAATTTAAAGTACATCAATTATCAGTTAGTCACTTGCAAGAGCTATATTATAATTATTCATGTGACCTCTCCTTTTTAAAAATTCTCTTTCAGATACTGTGGAGATGAGCTTCCAGAAGACATCATTAGTACAGGTAATGGCTCTAAATTGAGGAACAAAACTATGATTTGCTTTCTCAGTGTCACTGAAAGTGAAGGATCCAACAGTTATTACTACATAACTTTTTAAAGTTGAGAACTGAAGACAGACAGGGCTTGCTAGCTTGCAAAAGGCAAAGAACTATTTAAACTTAAAAAGTGTGTAGTCTCTGGTTACTTGCAGGACATGCAGTCTGAAATAGTCTTGGGTCTGCAAATCCATAAATACTGCTGTATCTTATAATTCCCATAAAATGTGGTAACAAAAGGCCCAAAGTTTTCATCGATACAGGATTGAAGTAATTTGCCATGTTGTTAAAAATATCATTTATCACTGAAAAAAATTTTAAATTGTATTTATTGCATTTTCACATTAGTACAGCAATCCCAAGGAAGTCTTATGAAGATCACAGATCTGTTAGGTGTTTCTAATAGATATTACATGATAAAAGGGCTCTAAGGTCAGGTAAATTGGGGAAACATTGGGTTAAACAGGTTTCTTTGTTAGAAGACATTAGAGAACTTTTACTATGCTAATTATGCATAGTTAATCTTAAAAGACTAACTATAGTGAGCAATGTTTTCCAGATCTTTTTCCTCTTGCTAATTATTTTATGAGACTGTTCCTTGAAATGTGCCCCAAGAAATGTTCCAGGAGCAGCATACATCTATCGCAATGAGCAATACCACTGCTGTTGCCTCAAACTGCTACTTTCTGGCTAAGAACTTTTACTTTCTTCGATGTCTTCATTTTTCTCTTTATTTTCATCACTCACACCAGTAATTCGCATTCTGGCTTGTTTTCCTCCAAAACATTAAAAAAAAAAAATTATCACAAGACTTCTGCAACTAAAAACACCAAAGCTACATTGAATTGCAGTTTCCAAACAGTCCTTAAACTGAGATACTACAAGCTGAATTAGTCCCACACCCTAGCTTTGCAGTGCCTGCAATTTTCATTGATGAATCATTGCAAGAGATGGAAATTCTTGTTCAGTACTGGAATGATTAATGCTTAAAGTTTATTAATTCATTACTATGTCACAATCTCCTTAGGAAGAGTAATCTTTTAAACTTTTTATTTATCTCTTATTCTTTACTTGAGAACATATTTCATGTTAACAGAAAACTAAAAGAAGACATTTTATGAGAAGATGTAGGAGGGTAGTTGGGAGGGGGGTGAGAATTCTATTTTTAAAAAAGTGAAACAGAGGGAGAATCCAAAGGAAGCCTGAAAATTGACATTTTTCTTATTTTGTCTAAAACAGACTCCAAATGTAACACCAAATCAGTGTTTTTCTGGCACAACTGCGAGAAACTAAAAAAAGAAAAACCCACACAATTTATTATTCAAAGAGAAACAAATCAACAGAAAGAACATAATTAAATAAAATGCCAAAGATTTAGCAAAACAGCAGGAAGAATACACACTGATACAGAGTAATAGAAAAAGAATATATAAAATAAGTTTAAAGTACTATCCTCTCAGTCAAGATACTGCTGTTAACATTTTAATCTAGTTTTCTTCTTAAATATATGCTTACTCACCCCAGGATATTTATATTAAAAAACAAAAACAGAAAATAAACTAAAAACTACCCATAGTTGTACCACTTTGCTACTGCTAAGTCACTTCAGTCGTGTCCGACTCTGTGTGACCCCATAGACGGCAGCCCACCAGGCTGCCCCGTCCCTGGGATTCTCCAGGCAAGAACACTGGAGTGGGTTGCCATTTCCTTCTCCAATGCATGAAAGTGAAAGGTGAAAGAGAAGTCGATCAGTCGTGTCCAACTCTTAGTGACCCCATGGACTGCAGCCCACCTGGCTCCTCCATCCATGGGGTTTTCCAGGCAAGAGTACTGGAGTGGGGTGCCATTGCCGTCTCCGTGTACCACTTTAATAAAAGGTATATAAGGAAAGAAAGTGCCCACTCTTCTCACCTCTCCCTACCCAAGAAAGGCATTGGACAACTATGTGGTGTCCATCTTTCCAGATGTCTTCCTGTAACAAACATTACATACATGGAGACTATGGAGCTACTTCAAAGTCACAGTGTAATTGGGAAGCCCTGTATATTTAGATCACTCGAGTTCTTTTTAATGACTCTTAATAGGTGCCATAATTTGTCATACACCAATATTTAACATCCTGAAGGCAGTTGTTGCTGATTTTTTTGTCTTTTGCTAGTCAACATTCCACTAGACATTTAAAAATATATATTTATTCCTTTGTCTGTGCTGGGTCTTAGTTGTGGCATGTAGGATACAGTTCCCTGACAAGGGATTGAACCCTGGCTCCCTGCATTGGGAGTGCAGAGTCTTAGGCACTGAACCACCAGGGAAGTCCCCTATATATTTTCGTACTTCTACTTGTTAGTGCTATTTTTTTTAAGAGTCAACTCCTAAAAGTGAAATTTCGGGGTCACAAGTAATGTACACTTAGGGGTGTGCATGTGTGTATGTTCGGTCGAGTCTGACTCTTAGCGATCCCCAGACTGTAGCCCGCCAGGCTCCTCTGTTCATAGAATCTTCCAGGCAAGAATACTGGAGTGGGTTGCCATCTCCTTCTTCAAGGAATCTACCTGATCCAGGGATCAAACCCACAACTTTGTGTCTCCTGCATTGATAGGTGGATTCTTTATTACTGTCCATGTGGGAAGCCATAGATGTGGATAGATGCCAGCAAATTAGCAGTAGGCCCCACTGTGCCCATTTTTATTTTAACCAGTTGAGTAGTTTACAAGAAAACATTTCTTTTTTTCATTTAAGCAGCTCTCCCAAGTTTGAGAAGAGTGCAGTAGACCAGAGCATGAACTCTAGGTTCAAACCTGGTTCTGCCATTTAAAACCCTGTGGCCTTGGGCAAGCTACTCAGGCTCTCTGTGCCTCAATTTCATTTATAAAATGACTATTTTAATAGTATGCACTTCATCATGTTACTGTGGAAAATAAGATGAAAGACATTTAAAGCTGTGCTTGACAAAACCAAACATTAGCATTCAGTGTGTATGGGGGTTTTGCAAAGAAATCTGGATTTGTGATTTGGATTAAGAAGGCTTTTCCCACATGAAAAAGAAAAATATCCCTACATATTTCATATAATGAAGTTTTTCTTTTTTATTTTTGGTACATGTTGGTCTTTAATGCAGGTAAAATGTAGTTAAGTGCTTTGTTTAAAAGAGAGATCTAGCTTTGTGGCTTTTTTTCCTTTTTTTCTTTTTCTTAACAAATGCAAGGTTTGTTGCCATCATTTAGTAAATAACCCATTTATATCTCACTGGTTTGAACTGCCTGCTGTTCTCCTGTAATTCTATGGATGTTCCTTCTACAAAGAAAACCTTTTAAAACAGAATAGACAAAATTTCCTGTAGGACAGATTAGAGAGCCACAGGAAAAATCTGGAAGTCCTTGCTTCACCTGGCAATGATACTACAGACTCAACAATTTGAAAATATAGTTCTGAATTCTAGGAGTCTTGATCATGAATTTTTATATTCTCCATATGAGAATGATGAGTCTTTGAACTGTCAGCCAAATTGAAGGAAAGTAACATCTTGGTTCTTCTGCATCTTCCTCCTCCCCAGGAAATGTCATGACATTGAAGTTCCTAAGTGATGCTTCAGTGACTGCAGGAGGTTTCCAAATCAAATACGTTGCAGTGGATCCTGTATCCAAATCCAGTCAAGGAAAGAATGCAAGTACTACAAGTACTACTTCTACTGGAAATAAAAACTTTTTAGCTGGAAGATTTAGCCATTTATAAAAGAAAAAAAAAAAAGACATTCCGTATTTATGTTTCTATCTTTTGGAACACTTTTGATCTCACTTTTATATTATTATTATTAACATTTATTTATTATTTTTCTAAATGTGAAAGCATTACCTGATAATTTGAGGATAACTGGAAAATACAGAAAACTCTGAATGAGAAAATAAAATCTCCCATAATCTCCTTGCATAAAAATAGCAAGCATTAAATTTATACATACTTTTTAGTCATTTTTCAATTTGTGGTATATGTATATATGCATCTATATGTATTCATACTTCAAATTATTGAATCCTACTCTGTGTACAGTTTGACATCTTGAATATTTTTAACCTTGAACTATATGGTATACACATTTTCCCCTATCACTGAGTAGTCTGCAAAAACATGATTTTGAATAACTGTAAAATGCCCATGGTATGATTGTCCCATACTTTCTGTAAACCTGTCTCTATTGTGGGAATTATTGGTTGTTTTTATAAATATTGTTTCAATAAACATCCTTGAACATATATGTATTTGAACATCCCTCTAATTATTCAAGATAGGGTCCTAGAGGTAGAATTACTGAGTCAGAGATTAATTAAAATAAAAAAAATTTTGAGGTAGATCAGCTGGACTTTATGACACCAAATGGGATGGGTGGTAGGCTGGGTGGCAGGTGGGCCATACTCACTCAGCAGATGAAGGTATCTTCTAGGGAAGCTAGAAAGTGAATGGACTAGGAAAATAGTGGGTTTTAAGGGCACATTGGAGAAGGCAATGGCACCCCACTCCAGTACTCTTGCCTGGAGAATCCCATGGACGGAGGAGCCTGGTGGGCTGCAATCCATGGGGTCTCTAAGAGCCAGACACGACTTCACATTCACCTTTCACTTTCATGCATTGGAGAAGGAAATGGCAACCCACTCCAGTATTCTTGCCTGGAGAATCCCAGGGATGGGGGAACCTGGTGGGCAGCCGTCTATGGGCTCGCACAGAGTCGGACACGACTGAAGCGACTTAGCAGCAGCAGCAGCAGCAAGGGCACATTTCATCTCACAAGCTAGCAAAGTAATGCTCAAAATCCTCCAAGCCAGGCTTCAATAGTATGTGAACCGTGAACTTCCAGGTGTTGAAGCTGGATTTAGAAAAGGCAAAGGAACCAGAGGTCAAATTGCCGACATCCATTGGATCATCGAAAAAGCATGAGAGTTTCAGAAAAACATCCACTTCTGCTTTATTGACTACACCAAAGCCTTTGACTGTGTGGATCACAACAAACTGTGGAAAATTCTTCAAGAGATGGGAATATCAGACCACCTTACCTGCCTCCTAAGAAATCTGTATGCCAGTCAAGAAGCAATAGTTAGAACTGGACATGGAACAACAGACTGATTCCAAATCGGGAAAGGAGTACGTCAAGGCTGTATATTGTCACCCTGCTTATTTAACTTATATGCAGAGTACATCATGAGAAATGCTGGGCTGGAGGAAGCACAAGCTGGAATCAAGATTGCTGTGAGAAATATCAATAACCTCAGATATGCAGATGACACCACCCTTATGGCAGAAAGTGAAGAAGAACTAAAGAGCCTCTTGATGAAAGTGAAAGAGAGTGAAAAAGTTAGTTTAAAACTCAACATTCAGAAAACTAAGATCATGGCACCCAGTCCCATCACTTCATGGCAAATAGATGGGGAAACAATGGAAACAGTAACAGACTTTATTTTTAGGGACTCCAAAATCACTGCAAATGGTGATTGCAGCCATGAAATTAAAAGATGCTTTTTCCTTGGGGAAAAGCTATGACCAACCTAGATAGCACATTACTTTGCAAACAAAGGTCTGTCTAGTCAAAGCTATGGTTTTTCCAGTAGTCATGTTTGGATGTGAGAGTTGGACGATAAAGAAAGCTGAAAGTGAAAGTGAAGTTGCTCAGTCGTGTCTGACTCTTTGCAACCCCATGGACTGTAGCCTACCAGGCTCCTCCATCCATGGGATTTTCCAGGCAATAGCACTGGAGTGGATTGCCATTTCCTTCTCCAGGGGATCTTCCCGACCCAGGGATCGAACCCGGCATTGTAGACAGATGCTTTACCGTCTGAGCCACCAGGGAAGTCCTAAAAGAAAGCTGAGTGCCAAAGAATTGATACTTTTGAACTGTGGTGTTGGAGAAGACTCTTGAGAATCCCTTGGACTGCAAGGAGATCCAACCAGTCCATCCTAAAGGAAATCAGTCCTGAATATTCATTGGAAGGACCGATGCTGAAGCTGAAGCACCAATACTTTGGCCACCTGATGCGAAGAACTGACTCATTTGAAAAGACCCTAATGCTGGGAAAGACTGAAGGCGGGAGGAGAAGGGGACAACAGAGGATGAGACGGTTGGATGGAATCACCGACTCACTGGACACGAGTTTGAGTAAACTCCAGGAGTTGGTGATGGACAGGGAAGCCTGGTATGCTACAATTCCATGGGGTCACAAAGAGTCGGACACGACTGAGTGACTGAACTGAACTGAACTGAAGGGCACATATGAACTTTGCAATATGGACCTTTCTTTTTTTAACTAAAAAAAATTGTTTTTAAATTTTTGGCCACCCCACATGGCATAACATTTTTTAGTCCCCAGACCAGCAATAGAATCTGTGCCCCTGCAGTGGAAGTCTTAACCACTGACTGCCAGGGAATTCCCTGTAGTATGGACCTTAATTGGAGATGGGTCAGCAAGGCTATTTTTCTCTGACCATGTTCAGCGATATAAGGACAAGGACAGATTAGTGAGAGAGTAGGAATCACCAGAGTTGGGCTTTTGCCAAGTGAGTGTGATAAGACAGGGGTAAGGGCATAGAGGATGTAGGTCAGGCGGCATTGCAATGATAACTCAGGAAATTTAGATTCATAAAGAGTGAAGAGAAGACAGGAAATAAGGAATAGTAGAAAAGCAGTAGACTCAAAGAAGTAAAGGTCTCAAAGGGACTTAAAGGGCTGTCGAATCAGTATGAAAGGGGACACATTGGAGAGATAGTAGGTTGTGGTCTGAGAATGAGACATTAAATTTATGATAGGCAGAGCAGTGCTCCCCCTAAGATGCCTGCAACTTAATCCCCTAAACCTATGAATATGTTCCTTTACTTGGCAAAAGGGACTTGGCACAAGTAATTAAGTCAAGGATCTTAAAATGGGATATTATTCTGGATTGTCCAAGTGGGCCCAATGTGATCACAAGTATCCTTAAAAGTAGATGAAGGAAGCTTAAGAAAAGAGAGTCAGAGAAAACATGTGACAAGAGAAGCAAGGCCAGAAAGATGCAACATTGATGGCCTTGAAGATGGAGGAAAGGGGCCATGAGCCAAGGAATGTGAGTGACTTTTGGAAGCTGGAAAAGGCAAAGAAAGAAATTCTCCCCTAGAGCTTCTGGACAGAATGCATCTCTGCTGACTCAATGATTTAGCCCAGTGAGTCCCCATTGGATTTTTGAACTATGGAACTATAAGATAATACATTCATATTGTTTGAAGCCACTGGATATGCTATAATTTGAGGGGAGCAGTGATAGAAAGCTAATATACCTTTTAATCAATTTCATGCAGGCTTAGACACAAGAATAAAAGTCTAATTCTAGATAACAAAGCATACACAAGAAGTTGTAAACAGAAGAGTGTTGTTTCTCTAAACTCAGCAAAATTAATTTAGGTAAATATTATTTACCTAAATATCATTTCTCTGTTCATATGTTCTCCTGCCTACATCTAATACTTTTCCACTTCCTTACTCATGATTTTTTTTCACCCTTTTTAAAAAAAATTTTCCCTGACATCCATAGGCTTTTTGGTCTTTTTTCCCATAGTTTTCAGAAATTTAAGGATAATTGACTAAAAATATTATATTGTTTCAGGAGTACAACATAGTGATTTGATATTGTTATACATTACAAAATGATCACCATTTTAAGTCTAATTATCATCTGTCACCATACAAAGTTGTTGTTGTTCAGTCGCTCAGTCGTGTCCGACTCTTTGCGACCCTGTGGACTGCAGCATGCTAGGCTTCCCTGTCCTTCACCATCTCCCAGGGCCTGCTCAAACTCATGTCCATTGAGCCAGTAATGCCATCCAACCATCTCATCCTCTGTTGTCCCCACCTCCTCCTGCCTTCACTCTTTCCAAGCATCAGGGTCTTTTCTAATGAGTCAGCTCTTTGCATTAGGTGGCCAAAGTATTAGAGCTTGAGCTTCAGCTTCAGCATCAGTCCTTCCAATGAATATTCAGTGTTGATTTCCTTTAGGACTCAGTGGTTTGATCCCCTTGCAGTCCAAGGGACTCTCGAGAGTCTTCTCCAACATCACAGTTCAAAAGCATCAATTCTTTGGCACTCAGCCTTCTTTATGGCCCAACTCTCACATCCATACATGACTACTGAAAAAACTATAGCTTTGACTATATGGATCTTTGTTGGCAAAGGAATACTATTGATTATATTTGTACCATGAATAGGAATTTAAATAATAAATCAAAGAATGTGTAAACATTTGAAAATTATAATGCTGTCTAGGATATAAGGAATTATTATTGATGATAATTGTGGTAAATATAAATCCTCTAAAATTTTCCAGAAAATAATATTAAAATGAGTGAAATATTTAGAATAATATTCTAAATATTCTATTTAATACATGGCATTATCACACTGACCTAGATTCCCCTATATCCAAATGGTATAGTGAGAAGATTATATACCATCAGAGACAGGTTATAATGACTTCTACAGATTTGGCTGAATCATTTACAAACCTTTCTACTGAGATTTAGGATACATTATGATCATATTCTAAGATCTATAGAAATATTTGGAAAACAAGAGTTATATATAGATAATTTTTAGCAAAAATTTTAGTACAAAAAATGAGAAAAAAAAACTGACATAAAGCATTTTTTAAAACATGATTTTCTTAATTCAGTTTAGCATCTTTTGTATTTCTAATCTAATATTTTTTATATTCTAGAAATTTCACTTTATTTGAATGTTTTCAACTTAATACCTGTTCAGATGTGTTTGTAGATTGTTTCTCTATTTTTTTTCTTTGTCATGTTTATGTGTGGGTTTGGAAGGTTCTTTTTTAAGCTCTACTTACTTTCAATTGAATGTGATCTTGATATCAATATCATTTTCTGACAATAAAACAAATTTACTAATATTTATATGTATATGCATTCAGTATTTTATTTAACATAGCATTCAAATTCATATTTTTTTGAAGAAAATTTTTTGCAAAGGAAGTTTTTTAGGAATATGTTTTATAACTCATTCCTCTCAAAAAAAATTTTCTTCCAGGCTCTGTTTATTTTGAAGAGAAGTTGTTTTCATGTCTTGTATTGTTTTTAAATTTCTAAAATATATATCTACAGCTGTTTAATTTCCTTCTGAACAAATGCCCAGCAAAGAAAACCATAAGAAGAAATCACATCCCACAAAACCTCAATGTATAAAAGTAGATTCCCTAAAAACACAAACTCTTGGGCCTCTGCTGGGAAAGCCACATCCTTAAGAGTATTTTAAAAATATTCTTAAAAAAATTAAAATTTGACTATCAAACAACTATAAACAGGACTATTACTTGCCTAAGTATTAATAACTTTACATTTGTTCTCATGATGTCAAAAGAAAAGTTACATGGTATTAGATTTAACTGAATCGAGACACTCATTTAAAATAAAATTACATGTAGAATACAGTACAAAAAATAATGTTCACATTGCTTTTTGAAATATTATCCTTGCTACAGTGAATGAGAATCACGAAACAATTTTTATAGTGTTCTTTTTACTTCTCTTTTATAAAACACCAAGTATTTTAGTAATTAACATTTTTCGAATACAAACAAGAACGCTTAAAATAACAGTGTACTGGGACTTCTCTTGTGGTCCAGTGGCTGGAACTCCATGCTCCCAGTACAGGGGGCCTGGGTTCTATTCCCAGTTAGGGAACTAGATCCCACATGCTGCAGCTAAGACTTAGTGCAGCCAAATAAAATAAATGACAGTGTACTGATGACACCAGTGGTGATAGCCTTGCGTCTCACTCAAGAAAAGCCAATGATTCCCATGACTTAGAAGACCCATCTAAGTCATGATCTGGCCCCCTCCCTCTAACCTCTTTCATCTCGTCTCCTTTTTCTTCCCTCACCCCTCATCCACCATTATTTCATCCCAGCTACACTGATATCCTTAGTGGGCTCTTTATTCTAAACATCTTCTCCCTAAAATTTCATATTCCCTTCCCTACTTTATTTTTATCCTTAGAAGTTATTGCTACTTACATATTTAATTATTTACCTTGGTTTGATCTCCTATTAGAATGTAAGCTCCATGGCAATAGTGACTTTTGCTAGGATTTTATTTGCTTGTTTAACTGTTCTATCTATAGGCCCTGTGAAAGAGCCATCACATAGAAGATCCTCAATTAAATGAAGGAATGTATTAGTATAAGCCTTTTATCTAGAATGAAATACAGTATATGAAATATAACTTGCTTAAAAGTCATAAGGGCTTCCCTGGTGGCTCAGCAGTAAAGAATGCCAATGCAGGAAACATGGGTTCCATCTCTGGGTTGGGAAGATTCTTTGGAGAAGGAAGTGGAAACCCACTCAGACTTTTGAGAGTCCCTTGGACTGCAAGGAGATTAAACCAGTCAATCCTAAAAGAAATCAACCCTGAATATTCATTGGAAGGACTGATGCTGACGCTGGCCACCTGATGCAAATTGCTAACTCGTTAGAAAAGACCCTGATGCTAGGAAAGATTGAAGGCAAAAGAAGTGGGCAACAGAGGATGAGATAGATAGTATCACTGACTCAATGGACATGAATCTGAGCAAACTTTGGGAGAGAGTGGACAGAGGAGCCTGGTGTGCTGCAGT
This sequence comes from Bos javanicus, assembly GCF_032452875.1. Lineage (NCBI taxonomy): Eukaryota > Metazoa > Chordata > Mammalia > Artiodactyla > Bovidae > Bos > Bos javanicus. The sequence continues at coordinate 44,811,443 of NC_083869.1, read as the reverse complement.
CCATGGGGTCACAAAGAGTGGGATATGACTTAGTAACTGAACAACAGGTGCATGCATGCATGCTCAGTTGTGTCAGACTCTTTGCGACCCCATGGACTGTAGCCCACCAAGCTCCTCTGGAATTTTCCTGGCAAGAATATTGAAGTGCGTTGTCCTTTCGTACTCCAGGGGATCTTCTCAACCCAGGGATCAAACCCACATCTCCTGCTTCTCCTGCATTAGTAGGTGGAATCTTTACCACTGTGCTACCTGGGAAACCCAAACAAAAACAACAAAGTCATAAAGTCAAGTGGAAAAAATATTAAGGTGTGGGCTATCATGAATATTCTTACCATCTGCCAAGAATTGAGTAATCAGTTCAGTTCAGTACAGTCGCTCAGTCACGTCCGAGTCTGCGATCCCATGAACCGTAGCACACCAGGCCTCTGTCCTACATCCTGTCCTACACCAACTCCCGGAGTCTACCCAAAACCATGTCCATTGAGTCGGTGATGCCATCCAACCATATCATCCTCTAAGGTCCCCTTCTTCTCCTGCCCTCAATCATTTCCAGCATCAGGGTCTTTTCAAACAAGTCAGCTCTTCACATCAGGTGGCCAAAGTATTGGAGTTTTAGCTTCAACATCAGTCTTTCCAATGACCACCCAGGACGGGTCTCCTTTAGGATGGACTGGTTGGATCTCCTTGCAGTCCAAGGGACTCTCAAGAGTCTTCTCCAACACCACAGTTAAAAGCATCAATTCTTTGGTGCTCAGCTTTCTTCACAGTCCAACTCTCACATCCATACATAACCACTGGAAAAACCATAGCCTTGACTAGACGGACCTGCTGGCAAAGTAATGTCTCTGCTTTTGAATATGCTGTCTAGGTTGGTCATAACTTTCCTTCCGAGGAGTAAGCATCTTTTACTTTCAGGCTGCAATCACCATCTGCAGTGATTTTGCAGCCCAGAAAAATAAAGTCAGCCACAGTTTCCACTGCTTCCCCATCTATTTGCCATGAAGTGATGGGACCAGATGCCATGATCTTAGTTTTCTGACTGTTGAGCTTTAAGCCAACTTTTTCACTCTCCTCTTTCACTTTCATCAAGAGGCTCTTTAGTTCTTCACTTTCTGCCATAAGGGTGGTGTCATCTGCATATCTGAGGTTATTGATATTTCTCCCGGCAATCTTGATTCCAGCTTGTGCTTCCTCCAGCCCAGCGTTTCTCATGATGTACTCTGCATATAAGTTAAATAAGCAGGGTGACAGTATACAGCCTTGAAGTACTCCTTTTCCTATTTGGAACCAGTCTGTTGTTCCATGTCCAGTTCTAACTGTTGCTTCCTGACCTGCATACAGGTAATAGAAAGTGTATATTTTACACTGTATCAGTAGGGTCCAGTCAGGAGACTTGAAACCACATAATATTAAAATTTGAACAAGGCAGGTTTACATAAAGAATTATTAACTACTGCAAGAGATTTTTTACAAGCAGCAATATATGGGCTTGTAGAAAGTAAAAATATAAAGAGATATCAGCATAGGTACATAGAGCCACAAGCTCTACAAGATAGAGCATCCTTGATGGAATCCCCCAGGACTGATTCCCAGACCTTGATGGAGAGGGTAACATTGGCTCCTGGGTGGCAAAGAAGTCACAGTGGAAATCAAGCAGGACCCTGCAGGGTCCTCCCAAGTACAAGCCCCTCTGTGTCCCCACTTCTTATTTATAGGAAAAAGCTTTAGTCTCCTAGGCCTTCCCTGAGTTCCAAAGAGCACACTCAAACAATTAATGATTAGAGAAGTGAGAGAATACAGAAAGTAAGGAAGAGCAATCAAGCCAGGAAAGTAATACTAGCTTGAACAATAGTTCAGTGATAAACAGAATAATCACAGGATTCCTAGCTTTTCCTCAAGGGATATAGATAACAATCTGATGTGTATCTCTGAATGATTTTGCAGAAGCTAAACCCATATCCACCCTCCACACAGTAAAGGATGTCAACTATGTGCTGATCAAAAGCACTAGACCCCAGGGCTTCCTAGGTGGTGTTAGTGGGAAAGAATCTGCCTGCCAAGCAGGAGACACGAAAGACGCGGGTTCGATCCCTGGGTTGGGAAGTTTCCCTGGAGTAGGAAATGGCAACCCACTCCAGTATTCTTGCCTGGAAAATTCCATGGACAGAAAAGACTGGTGGACTAGAGTCCACAGGGTCACAAAGAATCAGACATGATGGAGCACACACAAAAAAACAGTGGATTTTTGTGAAAGAAGATACTGAGATAAAAGCACTAGACCGCAGACTGGTTGGAACCAGAAGACTGATTAAGATTCCTGAAACAAACATCAACCTGCTCCCTCACTACCAGCCAATCAGAAGAATGTCTACAAGCTGACCATGTACCCTGTGACCCTTAGTCATAATGCTGCTTGTAAACATCCTTGCCTGAAAGCCATTGGGGAGTTCAGGTCTTTTGAACATTAGCTGCTGATTATCCTTACTTGCATGCATGCTTAGTCGCTTCAGTCATGTCTGACTCTTTGTGACCCTATGGACTGTAACCTGCCAGGCTCCTCTGTCCATGAGGATTCTCCAGGCAAGAATACTGGAGTGGGTTGTACCCTGCAAATAAATGTTGTACTTTCCATCACCATGATCCAGAGTCAGTAGATTGGCTTTGCTGTGCAACATGCAAGTGAACCCAAGTTCAGTTTGTAACAGGACAGTGCATGTGGAAATTTCTGGAAAGCACCCTACTGGGGAAAGCTATTCATAGAGCGGTGTCTCATGGAAGACCCTACATTACTCAAATCATTTGATGTGGGAGCTAAGGAGACCTGGGGGCTGTTGGTCTTGAAGCACAGCAGGAGTTGGATGTTGAAGAAGCCCTGTGTACTCTAAGAACTTGCTGAGCAAGCACTGTAAAACCAGGAGGGAAAGCAGAAAGCCCCTCCCCCATCTCTCCAGTGCTCTCCACTGACAAAGCTAAACATTGTGCAAAGATGCATAAATGATAAACTTTAAATTTTTTTTTCTTTTTTTATTCACATGTATGATGGAATATTTGTAATCCTATAACATATATTTTATTACCTAACAAATTCTTTCTTTTTTTATTTTATTTATTTATTTATACATTTAAAAATTATTCTTTTGTTTGCACCCCATGGCATGTGGGATTTTAGTTTTCAGTTTCCTAACCAGGGATCAAAACTGTACCCCCTGCATTGGAAGCAGAGAGTCTTAACCTCTGGACCACCAGGGAAGTCTCATAAAGGATCAATTTTAAAGGGCCCATCTCCATTTCCACAGAGCAGGCAATGAAATATTTAGAACCGAAAAGGAATGAACTGAATACCAGCACAATATCTATTTCCTAAAATTATAATAAATAGTACTATTTTACATACTCTTGAATATTTGGAAAAATGCATATTTCCTACCTGAAACCTATATTTTTAGGAGACTGTATGGTATAGGCCGGAGAAGGCAATGGCACCCCACTCCAGTACTCTTGCCTGGAAAATCCTATGGGCAGAGGAGCCTGGTAGGCTGCAGTCCATGGGGTCGATAAGAGTTGGACACGACTGAGCAACTTCACTTTCACTTTTCACTTTCATGCATTGGAGAAGGAAATGGCAACCCACTCCAGTGTTCTTGCCTGGAGAATCCCAGGGACGGGGCAGCCTGGTGGGCTGCCGTCTATGGGGTCGCACAGAGTTGGACACGACTGAAGTGACTTAGCAGCAGCAGCAGTATGGTATAGGCAAACATTTTATTCCACAGAAGTACCATCTGAAATATACAGGCCTTCAGAATACGTGGACTTCCTAAAGTAAAAACATCATCTATGCTCAAGGTCTGGACAAATTCATTTGAATTTATAAGTGATAGCTATATTGATAATTTTAGTGAGCTGCTCAGGAATGATAAATTCAAAGGTAAAAAGATGAAAGGCTTAAGAGTTAGAAACACTTAATATTAACTGCAGCAATTACAAATATGTCTTATGTTGTCATTTTTGCTGGGAAGTGTTCATGTTTGAATTACAATAATAAGACCTTAAAATAGTAAGCAGTACACTTTGAACAAAAGTCTAAGATATGTCAATTACAGGAAAACTTAGGCCCATTAAGGATTTCAGGCATGAAAATTGCCTGAACTTGAATTTGGTTTGCTATATTCTTAAGCTGTTCAAACATTCTCTTTCAAGTATTCTCAATAAAAGTTAAGCTTAAAAGTATTTCCCAATAGAATCCACAGTTTCCCCTTTATAAGAGTTTATTCTAGATAGATAAGACATAGCTCCTGCCCTAAAGTCAATCTGAAAGTATAAAATAACATTAGGCTTTTAATGTTACAAAGAGGGGGATTCCCTGCTTGTCCAGTGGTCAGGACTTGGCGCTTTCCACTGCCGGGGCCACTATTCAGTCCCTGAAGGGAAAACTAATATCCTGCAAGCCCTGGAGCACAGCCAAAAAAAAAAAAAAACAACAAGCTGTCACAGAGAATCAGACTTGGAGGGATGCATTGACCAGAGTGATTAGCAAAACACAGCCGGTTGAGTCTAGACCGTTGGCTGCATTTGAAATCAATTTTTTCTATGTATATTTTTATACCTAATAAGTATGCCTCATCAACAGTTAATTCACATGTAGGCAGAAGTAGGAAAAATTGCCCCAGTATGAGCTGTTTCTTGCAAAACCAGAAAGAGCAAGGTTAGAAGATAAAAATGATTAGAATTGTGAAGTGTGACGAGCTGACTTTTTCTTTTTAATTTAAAAGCTATATGTCATTAAATTTAAGAATGCTATGGAGGACAATGCAGTGTTAGATAAATGCTGGCGTTCCAGCTACAGTTTCACTGCTATGGGGAAAAAGAACATGCTGCCTAAATGGCAGTATGAGCAGCACACTGGATCATCTATTTTCTAGAGGTATATAAGTCAACTAAGACTTCTGTTTCTTTTTGTTTTCAATTTAATTTAACTTGGGGCTAGTTTATCAGCTCATATTAATAAAACTTAAGAAGTGACAGATGTATTATGAGTATTGTTTTTCGATCCTGTTTCTCCATCTACTCATTTCTACTCCTTGAGAGCTATTTCCAGCGTCTCGGATAGCCTTCAAAAAACAGTCTATATAAACATATATATTTTTTAAACAATTATTTACTTACTTTAATTTTTTTTTTTTTTTTTGGCTGCACCAAATCTTAGTTGCGGCACTCAGGATCTTCACTCTTCACTGTGGCACTTGGGATCCTTAGTTGCGGCACGAGAACTCTTAGTTGCCACATGCAAGCTCTTAATTGAAGCACGTGGGATCTAGTTCCCTGACCAAGGATTGAACCTACGCCTCCTGCATTGGGAGCATGGAGTCTCAGAGCAGACCACCAGGGAAGTCTCCTACATAAATGCGAATATATATATTTGCACACAGATACATACATTCTATTTTCTCTTCCCCACTCCACTTCTTTAGTAGCATATTATATACACTCATCTTTGTCTTAATTAACTTCATTTATGATATATTACACAAATAATACAATTTACCAAGTTTATGTGTACAATTCAACGAGCTTTGGTAAATGCATACACTCACATAACTGACACCATAAACATGGTATAGAATATGCCTGTCTTTTAAAATGGCAACCTTGGGCCTCTTTGCAGTCAATCTTTTCCTGCCATCCCTTGGCCCCTGACAATAACTGAGTTTTTTTCCACTAGAGTTCTGTCTTTATTAGAATTTCACTGAAATGGAGTCATAGAGTATGTAGTCTTTTGTGTCTGGCTTTTTTCATTTAGCATAGCTCTTTTGAGATTACTTCAGGTTGCTGTTTGTATCATTTCTTTTTATTGCTGAGTAGTATTCCTTTCAGAGAAGGCAATGGCAACCCATTCCAGTACTCTTGCCTGGAAACTCCCATGGGCGGAGGAGCCTGGTAGGCTGCAGTCCATAGGGTCGTGAAGAGTTGGACACGACTGAAGCAACTTAGCAGCAACAACAGCAGTATTCCTTTGCATACAGTTTGTTGGTATTCATCAGTTGATGGACAAGTGCTTTTTCCAGTTTTTGGCTACTATGAAAGAAGCTGTCATGAACATTCATGTACAAGCTTTGTCTTGACAGATATTTTCATTTCTCTTAGGTGTAAAAAATACTTAGGACTGAAATTCCAAGGTTGTATAGTAAATTTACATTTAACTTATTAAGAATCTGCCTATTGCTTTCAAAATGTCTACCATTTTGCATTCCCACCAGCAATGAATAAAAATTCTAGGTGTTCATATCATCATATACTTGGTATAGTGTTGTTGTTTTTGTTTGTTTGTATTAGCTATTCTAGCAAACACTGAGTGGGTATTAATTGTATTTCCCTAATGGCTGACAATGTTGAGCACATTTCCATGTGTTTATTTGCCATCTTTATACTTTTTATAGTGATGTGTCTGTTCAAATCTTTTGACCATTTAAAACTTTTATTTGCTTGTCTTTTTATTATTAAGTTGTAAGAGTGAAGAAGAATTAAAGAGCCTCTTGATGAAAATGAAAGAGGAGAGTGAAAAAGGTGGCTTAAAGCTCAACATTCAGAAAACGAAGATCATGGCATCTGGTCCCATCACTTCATGGCAAATAGATCGGGAAACACTGGAAACAGTGACAGACTTTATTTTTCTGGGCTCCAAAATCACTGCAGGTGGTAATTGCAGCCATGAAATAAAAAGACGCTTACTCCTTGGAAGGAAAGTTATGACCAATCTAGATAGCATAATCAAAAGCAGAGACATTACTTTGTCAACAAAGGTCCGTCTAGTCAAGGCTATGGTTTTTCCAGTAGTCATGTATGGATGTGAGAGCTGGACTATAAAGAAAGCTGAGTGCTGAAGAATTGATGCTTTTGAACTGTGGTGTTGGAGAAGACTACTGTGGTGTTGAGTGTCCCTTGGATTGCAAGGAGATCCAACCAATCCATCCTAAAGGACATCAGTCCTGGGTGTTCATTGGAAGGACTGATGTTGAAGGTGAAACTCCAATACTTTTGGCCACCTGATGCGAAGAGCTGACTCATTGGAAAAGACCCTTATGCTGGGAAAGATTGAGGGCAGGAGGAGAAGGGGACCTTAGAGGATGAGATGGTTGGATGGCATCACCGACTCAATGGACATGAGTTTGAGTACACTCTGGGATTTGGTGATGGACAGGGAGGCCTGGCGTGCTGCGTGGTTCATGGGATTGCAAAGAGTTGGACACGACTGAGCGACTGAACTGAACTGAACTGAACTGAAGAGTTCTTTGTTCTAGATACAAGTCCTTTGATGTATGTTTTGCAAATATATCTATTGGTCTGTTTTTTCACTCTCTTAACAGTATTTTTTGGAAGAGCATGTTTTACATTTTAATGAAGTCTAATGTATCATTTTCCTTTATAGCTTATGTTTTTTACGTCCATTTAAGAAATATTTACTTACTCCGAAGTTATTAAGATTTTCTCCTGTATCTTCTTCCAGAAATTTCATAGGTTTTATTTTCACATTTAGGTCAGTTAATATGAATTAATTTTCTAAATGGCAAATGGTCATCTTTCTTTCTTTCCTCGAACTAAATTGCATAGGCATCTTGGTGCAAATTCCATTGACTATACATGTATAGGTCTACTTTTGGATTCTGTTCCACTGATCTATAGGTCTACCTTTATACCACCTTCACTTGATTACTGAAGCTTTATAATAAGTTTTGAAATCAGAAAGTTCTCCAAATTTCTGCTTATTTTACAAATTTGGTTATTCTCTCATTTTAATTGTTGTTTTCCCTTTAAATAGGCCATGTTTCCGTTTCTTTGCTTTGTGCTTGTTTATTGAGATTCGGGCATCTGAAAAATAGCTTAGCTAGAGATTTGGGCATCTGCAAACTAGCTTAGCTAGAGATCTGGGGACCTATGAAAACTTTTCTGGGTAAGGATCTTCTCTGGACTTGTGCAGGTAACTTCCCAAAGAGGTTTGTTTGCCTCTGCTGCTTCTTGGAGCTCATAATCTTGTTCTCCCTCTAGTGTCTGTCTGAGGTACTGCAGTATCTCTGATCGGGTAGTGGTGGTCAGTCCCTAGGTTCTGTCTCAAATTTTGCGACTCTATGGACTGCAGCATGCCAGGCTTCCCTGTCCTTCACTATCTCCCAGAGTTTGCTCAAACTCATGTCCACTGGGGCTTACCTGGTAACTTAGCTGCAATGTGGGAGAATTGGGTTCGCCTGCAATTCGGGAGACCTGGGTTCAATCCCTGGGCTGGGAAGATCCCCTGGAGGAGAGCATGGCAACCCACTCCAGTATTCATGCCTGGGAAATCCCATGGACAGAAGAACCTGGTGGGCTAACAGTCCATAGGGTTGCAAAGAGTTGGACACAACTGAGCGACTAATCACACAAATGTCCGTTGAGTTGGAGATGCCATCCAACCATCTCATCCTCTGTCGCCCCTTCTTCCTCATGCCCTCAATCTTTCCCAACATCAAGGACTTTTCCAATGAGTCAGCTCTTCACATCAGGTGACCAACGTATTGGAGTTTCAGCATCAGTCCTTCCAATGAATATTCAGGATTGATTTCCTTTAGGATTGACTGGTTTGTTCTCCTCACAGTCCAAGGGACTCTAAAGAGTCTTCTCCAGCACCACAGTTCGAAAGCATCAGTTTTTCGGCGCTCAGCCTTCATTATGGGCCAACTTTGACATCCATATATAACTACTGGAAAAACCATGGCTTTCTCAGCAAAGTGATATTTCAACAAGCAATCTTGATTCCAGCTTTGATTCATCCAGCCTGGCATTTCACATGATACACTCTGTTCAGTTCAGTTCAGTCGCTCAGTCGTGTCCAACTCTTTGCAGCCCCATGGACTGCAGCACACCAGGCCTCCCTGTCCATCACCAACTCCCAGAGTGTACTCAAACTCATATCCATTGAGTCGGTGATGCCATCCAACCATCTCATCCTCTGTTGTCTCATCCCCTTCTCCTCCCGCCTTCAATCTTTCCCAGCATCAGGGTCTTTCAAATGAGTCAGCTCTTCACATCAGGTGGCCAAAGTATTGGAGTTTCACCTTCAACATCAGTCCTTCCAATGAACACCCAGGACTGGTCTCCTGTAGGATGGATTGGTTGGATCTCCTTGCAGTCCAAGGGACTCTCAAGAGTCTTCTCCAACACCACAGTTCAAAAGTATCAGTTCTTCAGCACTCAGCTTTCTTTATAGTCCAGCTCTCACATCCATACATGACTACTGGAAAAACCATAGCCTTGACTAGATGGACCTTTGTTGACAAAGTAATGTCTCTGCTTTTGAATATGCTATCTAGGTTGGTCATAACTTTCCTTCCAAGGAGTAAGCATCTTTTTATTTCATGGCTGAAATCACCATCTGCAGTGATTTTGGAGCCCAGAAAAATAAAGTATGACAGTGTTTCCACTGTTTCCCCATCTATTTGCCATAAAGCGATGGGACCAAATGCCATAATCTTCGTTTTCTGAATGTTGAGCTTTAAGCCACCTTTTTCATTCTCCTCTTTCACTTTCATCAAGAGGCTCTTCAGTTCTTCTTCACTTTCTGCCATAAGGGTGGTGTCATCTGCATATTTGAGGGTATTGCTGTTTCTCCTGGAGAAGGAAGTAGCAACCCACTCCAGTATTCTTGCCTGTAGAATCCCAGGGACAGAGAAGCCTGTTGGGTGCCGTCTATGGGGTCACACAGAGTCGGACACAACTGATGCAATTTAGCAGCCGCAGCTGTTTCTCCTGGCCATCTTGATTCCAGCTTGTGCTTCATCCAGCCCGGCATTTCTCACGATGTACTCTGCATATAAGTTAAATAATCAGAGTGACAATATATAGTCTTGATGTACTCCATTTCCTATTTGGAACCAGTCTGTTGTTCTAACTGCTGCTTCCTGACCTGCATACAGATTTCTCAAGAGGCAGGTCAGGTGGTCTGGTATTCCCATCTCTTTCAGCATTTACCACAGTTTATTGTCATCCACACAGTCAAAGGCTTTGGCATAGTCAATAAAGCAGAAATAGATGTCTTTCTGGAACTCTCTTGCTTTTTCCATGATCCAGCGGATGTTGGCAATTTGATCTCTGGTTCCTCTGCCTTTTCTAAAACCAGCTTGAACATCTGGAAGTTCACGGTTCACATATTGTTGAAGTCTGGCTTGGAGAATTTTGAGCATTACTTTACTAGCGTGTTGGATGAGTGCAATTGTGCGGTAGTTTGAGCATTATTTGGCATTGCCTTTCTTACAGATTGAAATGAAAACTGACCTTTTCCAGTCCTGTGGCCACTGCTGAGTTTTCCAAATTTGCTGGCATATTGAGTGCAGCACTTTCACAGCATCATCTTTCAGGATTTGGAATAGCTCAACTGGAATTCCATCACCTCCACTAGCTTTGTTCGTAGTGATGCTTCCTAGGGCCCACTTGACTTCACATTCCAGGATGTCTGGCTCTAGGTGAGTGATCACACCATCATGATTATCTGGGCTGTGAAGATCTTTTTGTACAGTTTTTCTGTGTATTCTTGCTACCTCTTCTTAATATCTTCTGCTTCTGTTAGGCTCATATAATTTCTGTCCTTTATTGAGCCCATCTTTGCTTTGCATGATATACTCTGTATATATGTTAAATAAGCAGGGTGACAATAAACAGCCTTGACACACTCCCTTCCCAATTTTGAAGCAGTCCATTGTTCCATGTCTGATTCTAATTGTTGCTTTTTGACTTGCATACAGGTTTCTCAGGAGACAGGTAAAGGTGGTCTGATAGTCCCATCTCTTTAAGAATTTTCCACAGTTTGTTGTGATCCACACAGTCAAGGCTTTAGTACAGTCAATGAAGCAGAAGTTTTTCTGGAATTCTCTTGCTCCATGATGCGATAGATGTTGGCAATTTGTTCCTCTGCCTTTTCTAAATCCAGTTTGTACATCTGGAAGTTCTTGGTTCATGTGCTGCTAAAGTGTAGCTTGAAGGTTTTGAGCATTACCTTACTAGCATGTGAATTGGGAGCAATGGTAAAGTAGTTTTTCAACATTCTTTGGCATTGTTTTTCTTTGGAATGAAAACTGAACATTTTCCAATCCTGTGGCCACTGTTGAATTTTCCAAATTTCCTGACATATTGAGTGCAGCGCTTTAACATCATCATCTTTAAGGATTTTAAATAGATTAGCTGGAATTCTAGCACCTCCACTAGCTTTATTCGTAGTAATGCCTCTAAGGCCCACTTGACGTCACACTCCAGGATGTCTGGCTTTAGGTGAGTGAACACAGCATCGTGTCATCCAGGTCTTTGAGACCTTTTCTGTATAGTTCTTCCATGTATTCTTGCCACCTCTTCTTAATCTCTTCTGCCTCTGTTAGGTCCTTACCATTTCTGTCCTTTATTGTGCCCATCTTTGCATGAAATGTTCTCTTGGTATCTCCAATTTTCTGCCTGATATAACAAGCTGTTGTACGGCATCCTTTTCGGCTTCCCCCAACCCAGCATTTAATGTGCACATCCATTCTTTTCCCATCAGCACACTGAATCAGACAAGACAGAAATCAATCCCTTGAGTAGAAAAACCAGACCATTAGATTCATTTTTTTGTTTCCCTTCCCAGGGAGAATCTAGGAGTTGGGAGCGCTAGTGCTTTACTGGGGAGTAGGCAGGGGAGATGGAGGAGCTAAGATAGGCAAATGGGAAGATCTTTCCTACTTGCTTCTTTATGTCTCTTCTTGGCTTTGCACTTGGCTGTTGCAGCCTCTTAACTGCTTTCTCATAAAGGCAATTTGGCACCTATATTGTGTTTTTTTAATTTTTAGATATTTATCTTTTTGTTTTTTTGGCTGCACAATGTCTCTGCTGCTGCGCTTGGGCTTTCTCTAGTTGTGGAGAGTGGGGGCTACTCTCTAGCTGTGGTGTGTAGGCTCTCATTGCTGTAACTTCTCTTGTTTGGAGCATGGACTCTAGGAGGTGCTGGCTCAGGAGTTGTGGCGCACGGGCTTAGTTGCCCCGAGGGCGTGTGGAATCTTCCAGGACCAGAGGTCCAACCTGTGTCCCCTGCACCAGCAGGTGGGTTCTTTGCCACTGGACCACCAGGGAAGTCCTACTGTTATTAAGTTAGTGTCTCCATGGGGAACAAAGGCCTGGAATTTCCTATTCCACCATCTTCTTGCTATCACTGCTCTTGTTTACATTTTTCAGTTCTGAAAAGCTCAAACTTACAGAAAAGTTCAGACTACTATAATGAACACTCACCTAAATTGACCAGCAAAACTATGGCTAATATTTTCACCCATTTGCTTTTCTCTCTGTCTCTCATATGAACAAACACTGAACCATATGAAGTTAAGTTATAGACACATGTTTGACTCTAAATATTTCATGTGTATTCTTTAAAACAGGATGATATTTGTCAAATGATGATAGGATCAACACTTGATATAACAGTATCGAATTGATTGTTTACTATAGAAAAGAGTTTTTTTAAATAGAACTTTTGGGATTGGCAGGCTTTTGGAAGCATCCGTGGGTTAACGTCATTAACTGTGGTTTGGTGACTTGGGCTACTGTTGACTGTTTGGCAGTCCACATCATGTTTACTGGACTGAGTTCATACCTGATGGGCTGACTTTAAGAAGTGAGGCCCTGATGCTGATTAGTTTGCTTTTAAAATCCGTGTTCACTGAGGTGAGCTGCTGATCAATCGAACAGGCTTAAGACCAGCTCTGACGGTTACTTTTAATTATGGCTTCTGAGCAAGCAGTGTTTTCCAGCATTTGTGGGGATCCTTTTATAATCAGTCCTCTCTTTTCATCCTCATTCAGTCAAAGCTGAAAGAGTGACCAAATGTCCAGATTTTTACCACCATTTTTGATTGTTCCTGAATGTTGAGGTTCCCTTTATGGAGATATGATTTTCAATTTGCACATTCATCATTGTGATTTTATCTTGTTTTTATCTTTGAATCATTTGCTGAGTCACTGTTAGCCCAGTGGCTGGGTGGAATCATTTAAAAGTTTGGACAACAGACACTGAACAACAGGGACACAACAAATAAAATGAGAAGTTCCTGTACTATTAAAAGGGAAAGGAAGACACGCCATAACCATGTACCAAGATTTTACATGACTGAGGAACAAAACAAGGCCTAACAACTCACCGAGTTTACCTTAGTCAGTTTGTCTTTTCTTTCAACTTTAGTTTTATCTCCCCTAACATATGGGGTCGCAGAGTCGGACACGACTGAAGCGGCTTAGCAGCAGTAGCAGCAGTGTATTACATAATATAGTTATTAATATATAAGCTATATTATATATTATAATACTGTATGTTACAATATTATATAAATTTTTAAAATATTTTATTTTTATTATGTAACATACCTTCAATTCCTTTTCAACCTGGCTGTATTAGCAAAGCTTGCTGCTGCTGCTAAGTCACTTCAGTCGTGTCTGACTCTGTGTGACCCCATAGTCAGCAGCCCACCAGGCTCCCCTGTCCCTGGGATTCTCCAGGCAAGAACACTGGAGTGGGTTGCCATTTCCTTCTCCAATGCATGGAAGTGAAAAGTGAAAGTGAAGTTGCTCAGTTGTGTCTGACTTAGCGACCCCATGGACTGCAGTCTACCAGGCTCCTCCATCCATGGGGTTTTCCAGGCAAGAGTACTGGAGTGGGGTGCCATTGCCTTCTCCAATTAGGAGAACTAAATTACAGATTTAGAAAAGTGATTGTTTTTATTTTTAATTTTTTCTTTTCCAGCTTTAAAAAATACATTTATTTATTTAATTTTATTCTTTTCCAGTTTTACCGAGGAGAGGTGGTGGTTTTTTAGTAAAGTTTACATCTAAGCATATCATTATTATTGGTTAGGGGAACATGATAGACTGAATAAAAAATACAAATTTTCAATCAGTATAGAATAAAAAGTATTATTATGTAAAAGTATTTAAGAAGGATATATAGAAGAGTATTGCTCCCACTGTCTTGGGAATTATAGATTTTTTTTCTGATTTTCTGTTCTTTTGGCCACACAGCTCGAAGGATTTCATTTCCCTGATCAGGGATTGAACCCAGTCTATGGCAGTGAAAGCCCAGAATCCAGCTAGTCCACTAGGGAAATCCCCCAGAGGTCTTGGGAAAACACATTTTCAGTGTGTAGCTACCAGCTTATTCTTAAGATCTTGAATCAGCAACCCACTTTCAGGAAACATCAGTTACTGGAGGGTCTCTGGAGAATGTCAGTTTAGAATCTCCAATAGCTGTAACTTTTCAGTTGTGTTAAGGTCTTTATATTTTTCTAGAGGATTGTCAGTGATATAGACAATAAGGTTTTGGAGTAAAGAACAGAATCCTGTGTAACTAAAATTTACCCCATATTGCTGGATAAATAAGATGAAACATTCTATATAGGAAATTCAAGATCTAATAGTATTTTAACCATTGTGAGTGTTGTGGCTTTCAGCAGGCAAATGTTTTAACTTATCCAGAAAATAAATGTACTATTAATAGTATATATTCGTAAATGATCAGTCAGTTCAGTCGTTCAGTCATGTCCAACTCTTTGCAACCCCATGAATCGCAGCACGCCAGGCCTCCCTGTCCATCACGAACTCCCGGAGTTCACCCAGACTCATGTCCATCGAGTCAGTGATGCCATCCAGCCATCTCATCCTCGGTCGTCCCCTTCTCCTCTTGCCCCCAATCCCTCCCAGCATTAGAGTCTTTTCCAATGAGTCAACTCTTTGCAAAATGATAGAGGGAACCAATTGCTAGAATTCCTTCAGTGATCTCAAAGGATCTTTTAGGGCATGATCTTAGTGTTTGCCTTATTTTCACAATTTTTCCAGGTTAATTTATGTTGTAATAGGGCATGAACTGGCTAAGTCCTCTGTTCCTGGAAGTGTTCACATAATGGTTTGATTCTGTGGCCAATTTGTCCCTACTATGATGGGCTGTTTCATGGAAGATTCCCACAAATGTTCATTTGGGGTGTTATTGGGTGCTGTCAGATGGCCATTATGGATTTGCCAGACTTTATCCTCATAGATTGGATACCTTAATCATCCCCAGTATTTCTTTTCAGAATTTGGGTATTCAGATTTTATCCATCTATGATGAACTCTTTAAACTTGTACATGAATTTATTGTTCTTATTTTTGTTTTTAATGATTTAATGATGTCCTTGTATAATGACTTTAATCAGGGAAATCTGTTTAGCATGACAATCTGTAAATGTATTTATATAGTATATGTAAAGTATTTCTATAGTGATTATAGAATAGTATACTCACTTTTGTAATATCTCTACTATGAGTGTCTAGCTTTATGACAGCAATTATTTTAGCATGAAGACATCAGGTAATTGATGTATCTGTTATCTGTATATCCTTTTGGTGATGGTTGCACAATCTGTGACTATACTAAAGCCACTGAATTGTACACTTCAAATGGGTAAGTTGTAAGGAATGGAAATTATCTCAATAAAGCTGTTGGAAAAAAAGGGAGGAATGAAAAACATGACATTCATTTGAATATATGAGAATTTTTATTCTTATATATTCATATTTATAAGAATAAATATGAAAAGTTACTCAAATTCATTATCAGAAAAAGGCAGATCAAGACCACAGCAAGATACTCTTTTACACCAATGTTCAAAATTATCAAGTTCTAGGAAAAAAATATTGAGCTCTCCTATAAAATTGTTTGTGGCATTATGAATTAGGAACAGTACTTGGGAAAACGAGTTGTCATTGCCTTATATTCTTATTTCCTGTGGCTCAGAAATTCCAGTAAGTATATACCAACAGAAAGAACTTTCTGATGAGATTAGTAGTGAACACATGCATGCTGAAATGTGTAAACATTTGAAAGATCCAAATTACTCAATGACTCAATATTTTTCAAATGACCAATGCAAACTGATACAAAATCATGCATGATTAAAAGATCCATTCAAAATTCAAGATACAGTAATGTACTTTAATGTAACAGAATATAAAAAGTTCATCTGATTTCAGATTCCACATTGCAATGAATCTTTAAGAAACTATTGCTTGTCAAGTTTTGGTGTTATATAAAAGAAGAATATCCACAATTATTTGAAGAGGCTATAAAAACACTGTTCCTTCTTCCAACTACCACCCTATGCCAGGCTGGATTTTCTTCCTGTTCTTCAACAAAACAACACAGCACAATAAATTAAAGGCAGAATACTTTCTGAGAACTCAGCTGTCTTCTGTTAAGACAAACAAAAAAGTAAAACATAATGCTATACTTCTAATTATTTTCATAAAATCTTGTCATTAAAATATATTATTTATACTAACACATAGTGGACTCGTTTTTGTTTTTAAATGAATTTTAAAAGTAAATATTTTAAAATTTCTAACAAAACAAAACCAAAGCAAGCAGCAGGAGAATGTGCAGGTCAATGGCAAACATGTTCAAATGGTAGAGCTTTAAAGCAAAAGGTCTAGTAACCTTGTTAAACTCCTCCATGTAGCTACCAACTGACACTATTCCAAACCAAAAGGTCTAATTACTTAGAGCAAAGACCTAAGTGTAACAACCTTATGCAAAAAACTTAGTTAAACATCCCAGGCTAAAACAATAAACACAGTAATGAGAAGTCAATGAAAGTAGAGCTCAGGTAGTTACTGAAACCGACTCATCTGGGAGCTGACCTGACAAAGTTTGGACACAAGGGCTCAGTAAGAGCACCTGTTGACCCAGAGCTTACCTGGAATAATGCAAAATCAGCTTTTAAAACAATCTTAGTGGAAATTCCAGAATTGCCAAGGGATAATGAGACTTCCATTGCCATCTGAAATAAAAAGACAAAGCTGAATTTACTTCTTACCATGGTAATGGAGAACTATACTGATCAGGCAGAATCTGAGCAAACCTAACTGCAGGAGTCATAGAGTCTTTTGAAAGCATGGCATTCAGGATGGGTGGGCTTTGAGAGACACAGAAGGGGTGGCATGATCCTTAAAAGCTTGGTTACGCAAGTGACTATTGTTGATTGGTTGGTACTCTAAGGCATAATTTTTGGATTGAGTTTATCCCTGATTAGCTGACTTTTATAAGCAAAAGGCTAATGATGATCAGTTGGCTTACAAAAGCAGGTTCACTGAGATGAGTTGTGTTTATCAGCTGAATGTGTTCTCATAGTGACTTGGTTCTATTTTCGTTTAGTCACTCAGTTGTGCAAAGTTGTGCAAAGAGTTTGCAGAGTTCCGACTCTGCACACCCGTGGTCTGTAGCCTACCAGGCTCCTCTGTCTATGGGATTTCCTGGGCAAGAATACTGGAGTGGATTGCCATTTCCTTCTCCAGGGGAGCTTCCTGACCCAGGGATGGAACCCACATCTCCTGCATTGGCAGGCGGATTCTTTACCACTGAGCCACCTGAGAAGCCTGACTTGGTTTTATAGCTGCAAAAAAATCCATCTTTTTCTAAATTTGTGAGAATTTCTCATTCTGATTTTCTTATAGAACCATAGGACAGTTATCAAATATATTTGTTATAACATGTCGTTGTTCAAATTTCACTACTCCCTTAGAGCAAAAAAATTTTCAATTGAAGCATAGTTGATTTACTAGATGAGTTATAAGCTGGAATCAAGATAGGCGGGAGAAACATCAACAACCTCAGATGTTCAGATGATATCACTCTAATAGCAGAAAGCGAAGAGGAACTAAAGGATTCTTAATGAGGGTGAAAGAGTAGAGAGCCAAAGAATTGATGCTTTCAAACTGTGGTGCTGGAGAAAATTCCTGAGAGTCCCTACTGATCTATGATCATGCATGCATTTAGTTGTTATAGCCCTTGAATCATCTTTATTCTGAAACAGTTCCTCTGCTTTTGTTTCTCATGACCTTGTTATTTGAAGAACATGGGCCAGCTTTTTGTTTGACTTTGATTTTTATAGAACACCCTTCAATATGGATTTTTCTGATTCTTTCTTAATGGATAGATTTCGTTTATAAATTACTGGTAGGCACATCACAGAAGTGATGTTGTTACCCCAGTGAATTACTTTGTGGAACCTCAGTGAAACTAGTTTGTGCAAGTTTTGGTGATTTTCATAGTTGTCTCCACTGTAAAGTTACCATTTATCTCTTATTTACTAAGTATCTTATGAGGAGATACTTTGAGACTGTGCTCCTTAGACTTTTGCTCAATGGTTTTAACATTACTGATAATTATTGCCTGAATCAATTATCATGGTTGCAAAATGGCATTTCCTAACTCTGTCATTCTGTCTCTTTCCTTTATTTACTAATATTTTTAGTATCAGTATAGGCTCATGATTCTTATTTTATTCAATGGCCTATGATACCACTGTTCCAGATTCAGCCAGTGGGAGCCCTTTAAGCTGCTCTTGTGTCCTTTAAACATATTCCCAACATTTTTAAAGTACTTGTTACTTTCTGACACAAAATAGATATTCCAGGCTCTTCTTATACTTTCTCAACACAGCCCTGGTATTAGTCATTTCTCTAAGGATATTTGGATCCTTTCAGTGAAACATTTTTTTTCCATTAAAGTAGTTTGGATTTCACTACATATTAGTAAGTACATAGATAGTTGCATAGTATTCTACAATATAGTTGTACCTAATCTATTTAACATGCCTTCATTGAGTTGTTTCTAATCTTTTTTCTTAAATCAAACAATCCGGCAATGAAATGTCTCTAAACTTCATGAATGAGCATATTTGTAGGATAATCATTTAGAAGTGGTATTTTTGCATCAAAGAATTTGTAACTTTGATAAATACCGCAAATTGTCTTTCCTAGAGATTGTACCAATTAACATTTCTAACAGTATCATGAGGGCCAAAAATGAAGCTTACAAATTTAGGTCCAAATTCTGTTTTATCCATAGTACATTTAGAGGACTTAAATTTCCGATTGTATTATTTTACTAGAATAGACAGTTTAAGAAAAATTTCCTTAATCCAGTGATCAGGAAAAGTAGAACATGTAATCCTGCCCATGAGTAGCCCTGGTTATGAATTCAAACTGGATTAATTTTCTAAATTTATGGTTATGTTCTTTCTCCACAAAGGCCTGAAGCATAACAATGAGTCACTATTCCTTTTGGCTGCTCAAGACTGTCAGTTTCAATTATCTTTGTAGCTCTTGAGCTTCTAAAGACTTGTTTTCCCTCTGTAAATATGTTTTGAGATATAGGCAAATGATTTCTGCCATATACCGAGGGGTCCTTTCAAAAGCAGATATTTGTATTTCAATTGCAAATAATATTAATAGTTAAAAGCTGTCCTATAAAAGTTACAGAAAATTTGTGCCTGGAGCACAGTAGGAATCTCAGACTTTGGTTCTGAAAAGAATAGTTCAGGGGCATATTACAAATGTAGACTACTTGACTTGTCTAAGAACAACTGATTCAGTAGATCTGAGAGAGATGCAATGATTCTGGCACCACATTTTGAGACTTGAAGTGAAGGTCAGGTGTGTCCGACTCTTTGTGACCCCATGGACTATATAGTCTATGGAATTCTCCAGTCCAGAATACTGGAGTGGGTAGCCATTTCCTTCTCCAGGGGATCTTCCCAACTCAGGAATTGAACCCAGGTTTCCTGCATTGCAGGCGAATTCTTTATCAGTTGAGCCACAAAAGAAGCCCACATTTTGAGAAATATAGCATTAAATAACTATTGATGAACTGTAGTCTCTTACTTTTCATGTGGGCTAGAAAAACCATTTCAATGAAAAAGTGTTTTGTTGTTGTTGGGAGAGTATTCATGGTTTTCTAACATGTTTTATTTAAATCTGAGAAACCAATGTTTCTATGGCTAATATTTTCTGAATATTTACAGCATGTACCCACTCATTGTTTAAGCATTTTTCATGTATTGATTTACACATACCTCATAAGCCCATGGATGGAGGAGCCTGGTAGGCTGCAGTCCATGGGGTCGCTAAGAGTCAGACACGACTGAGCGACTTCACTTTCACTTTTCACTTTCATACATTGGAGAAGGAAATGGCAACCCACTCCAGTGTTCTTGCCTGGAGAATCCCAGGGACAGCGGGACCTGGTGGACTGCGGTCTATGGGGTCACACAGAGTCGGACACGACTGAAGCGACTTAGCAGCAGCAGCAGCATAAGCCTATGAGGCAAGTGCAATTACTCCCATTTTACAGAAAAGGAAACTGAGGCACAAGCAGTCAAGTGACTTGTCAGTCACATCATTAAGAAGTTGTAGGGTCAGGATTTAAACCCTAGTAATCAGCCGCTCTCATACTATATTGCCCCTCTCTTTTCATTTTAACTTAAAGGAACTCAATTTTCTCATCTGAAAAGGAGTTGACTTGGTCCTAAATGGCAGGAACCCTCTGCACAGTTCAGTGGAAAATGTGTAGTTACATGTACAGATAAAGCTCTTCGTCTGTTAAAGGATTAAAACACCTCTTAGTTAATATAATTATATAACATTGTGTAGTAGGTCTGAATGCAAGGGTAGTAGATTTCATGATGGTCATGGGTTATGTTGTTAGTTCTATATTTTTATTGTATAGGAACTAATAATGGGATAAAATAATCTTTAAATATTTTTCCATCTATTAATTATTGAAAAGTCCATCATGGGATCTCTGAGTAACATAGGATTTAAAAAGCTAAAAAGATCTCAAAGTCTGCCTTTCTTTAAATGAATCTAGCAACCTAGATAGCATATTAAAAAGCAGAGACATTACTTTGCCAACAAAGGTCCGTCTAGTCAAGGCTGTGGTTTTTCCAGTGGTCATGCATGGATGTGAGAGTTGGACTGTGAAGAAAGCTGAGCACTGAAGAATTGATGCTTTTGAACTGTGGTGTTGGAGAAGACTCTTGAGAGTTCCTGGGACTGCAAGGAGATCCAACCAGTCCATCCTAAAGGAGATTGGTCCTGGGTGTTCACTGGAAGGACTGATGCTGAAACTGAAACTCCAATACTTTGCCCACCTCATGCGAAGAGTTGACTCATTGGAAAAGACCCTGATGCTGGGAGGGATTGGGGGGCAGGAGGAGAAGGGGATGACAGAGGATGAGATGGCTGGATGCCATCACCGACTCGATGGACATGAGTTTGAGTGAACTCAGGGAGTTGGTGATGGACAGGGAGGCCTGGTGTGCTATGATTCATGGGGTCTCGAACAGTCAGACACAACTGAGCAACTGAACTGAACTCATTGGATTGAGGGTGCAAGACTTTTATGTTCTGAGGAGAAACAGAGATACAGGATTTGGAGAGGCGGAGAAGATAGAAATTAGTTGAATGAATAGATGAAAGATGGATGAGTTAATGGACAAATTGATAAACTAAACTAAAATATTCATTGGGTGTCAGGTAATATAAAATTCAGTGGGAGCCGGTTCATGGTGGTTGCTTCAGAATTCCTATAAAAGAGAAGCTTGGGTATAGCAATCTAGTTGGAAAGACGTCTGGAGAAGGGTCTATGTGATGAATGAGATTTGTCTAGACTCTGCGATATCTTAGTAATGATACTTTAGATCAGACTAAGCAAATACCAAAGAACAGGGAGGAGGCAATGATTAAGATAATGGCTGGAACTAATGCCCCTCAGGCTAACCTGCAACTCTTCCACTTCAGGCATACGTAAGATACTTTAACAGGTTTACATACAAAAAGCTATCAGCAGGGAGACAACATTTAATTCTCCATTGGGATAAAGTAGATAGGGGAAGGATTTCATTAAAAGGTATATTTTAGTTGACATTTACCACACCTGAAAAATTGACTTAATGGTCTAAACACAAAGAATAACATAGACCTTCAAAGGCACAGAAAATTTACAGATTTTGGCAGATTGTTTAGAACCTGGCTGAAGTGGGGCTCAGGCTGGAGGTGAAGCAGTGACCCAATAATAGCCTTGCATGTTATGCCAAGAATTTTGAAATTCATCCTGTGATTGATGGGAACTGCTAAAGGATCTCTGGTGTGAGAGTGACGATGATAAATTACAAAACATTTCAGGAAGAGCATGGTTGTATACACTTGAAAGAGGAGCAAGATGACCACCCCAACCTCTTTTTTATAAAGGAGGAATTAGGGGGGAAAAAAGAGTAGAACAAAGGCCCTACACATAAGGGATTGATATTCTAGTGGGGAGAAGCAGACAATAAAAAAATAGATACACGATGAAATATCAGAGTGTGGTAAGTGTTAGAAAGAAGAGAAAAGCCGAGCGAGGCACACCAGCATTGGGTGGAGGTACTGAATACTTGTCTCAAGACAAAGTTAATGTTTTTTCCACTAATCTCACACCCTTCATAAAAAATAACAGGATTTCAAGATCCTCTCTCTTTCCAACACAAGAAATCCACAATACTGAGATCTCAATCCAATGCAATGCTGTCCATATATTTCAGTCTAATAACCTTTTTCCCTTAAGTATCTGTGTTTTGCCAAAATGCAGAAAATGAGCAAATTCCCCTCCAAATGTTTAAGGATTTGCTACCAGACTGCATTGAAAAGCTTTCTCCTCCATTATGTCTAAAGTGTCTCTACATTTCATCCAGACACAGCTTTAAACTATTTCTTAAAATCTTTAATTTCCACAGCTTGGCTCACAAGGACTTGTGTGTCTCCTCTCTCTTCCTTCATCTTTTTGTTTAAGAAACATCCTGTGAGAGCTTGGTTTGGTAGACGCTTTACTAGGTGCCGGAGAAGGCAATGGCACCGCACTCCAGTACTCTTGCCTGGAAAATCCCATGGACCGAGGAGCCTGGTGGGCTGCAGTCCATGGGGTCGCTAAGAGTCGGACAGGACTGAGCAACTTCACTTTCACTTTTTCACTTTCATGCATTGCAGAAGGAAATGGCAACCCACTCCAGTGTTCTTGCCTGGAGAATCCCAGGGATGGGGGAGCCTGGTGGGCTGCCGTCTATGGGGTCACACAGAGTCGGACACGACTGAAGTGACTTAGCAGCAGCAGTAGCAGTTGCTAGGTGCAGATAACACAGAGCAGGGCAAACCACAGCCCTGAATTCAGTACAGCTGATAGTTGTACAGTGTGGATAAGTAGAGGCTCAAGCCGGGTGCCTGCACCCATGAGACCAGGGTGGAAAGACCAGTTGCTCTTGGGCCTTAGATGCTATTTTAAAGTAGATACAATTTTGAGTGCAGCGGGAAGTGCTCAGAGGTCTATAAAAGGGGTAAGGACTTTCATTCCTCGGTGGCTCAGACGGTGAAGAGTGCTGGAGACCTGGGTTCAATCCCTGGGTTGGGAAGATCCCCAGGGGAAGGAAATGGCAACCCATTCCAGTACTCTTGCCTGGAAAATTCCATGGACTGAGGAGCTTGGTAGGCTACAGTCCATGGGGTCCCAGAGTCGTACACGACTGAGCGACTTCACTTTCAATGACTTTCATTAAGGGTATAAGTAGGTTCTCCAAGTATTAAGTCTCCAAGAGTTAAGTGTTAATCAAGTCCCACCCTTCAATACCTGAGGCCAATTAGAAGAATGTAGATCCTAAATCGACTGAATCAGAATATCTAAGGCGGGAGGGGGTGGGGGGCAGAAGCAGGCAGTTGAATCATGAATATGCTCCCGGCCATTGTTATGTACTCTTAAAACAGGAGAGCCTCTGGACTCTTCAACGTTTTCTCACTTGGCTTTCACCTGAAGTCGGTACTATTATCATCCATATTTTACACAGGAGGAAGTTGAGGCATAAAAAAGTTGATTAACTTGCCAAGGTGACGCGGAAGTAGGGTTGGAATCTAGACCAATCTAAACGCTGCTCTTAAATATCAGTACAGTTATCTCCTGTTGTTAAATGATTTGTTGCTAATACTTCAACAAATACTGGACTTGCAGTTTGAAGATCCACTAAATTTAGTCTGGTGAACTTGGCGATCCGCTTACATTTTGAATTTCAAGTTTCTAGATGGTAACATTTGGGCCCAACCTCCCTCCCCACCCCGCAAGGTGACCTGAGGGGTAGGGCGGGACAACAAGGCGGGGAATGGAGGCGATCGATGATTTGGGCACTCCGCCCCCTGTTGGATTGGCTCGAGCCTCTCCCGCTAGGCCTGTTTTACTCCCGCGCACTCCGGGGCCCGCCCCCGCCGCCATCTTGGTCGAGGAGGGAGCGGGCCGCACGCGGGAGTAAACAGCCCGAACTGGGAAAGTGGAGCTGTGGCCACGTCCGGGTGCTGCAGGGCAGCGGCGGAGACGACGCAGGCCTATCCTCGTACGTCGGGGTGAATGCTGGGGTGTCAGTGCTAGGCGGCGGGGAACCTTCAGCCTGATCAATCTCCGCCCCCTCGCGGCGAGACGCCTCGTTCCCCGGGCTTCTCCCGCCCCCAGCTGGTCTCCTCCCCCTGTTGAAAGCTGCCCGGGAAAGTGGTGGCGGGAGCGGGTCGGGACCGGAGCGCGGCGTGGCCCTGGGTGCGTGTTGCGGCGCTCAGGGGAAGGTTAGGCCTTTGGGTTTGTGCGCCAGGGACCCCGGTGTAGACGCAGTGGGGCTGTGAGCCCGCGGCGGGAGCGCGGGTCTGGGGCCCGGACTCACGCCGGGCCGCCCGGGTCGGTTTCCATCGGTCACCGGATTGTCTCCTCTTCCGGTCCGGGCCTCAGGGTGGCCGACATGACGGCCGCGGATCAGAGCCCCCTGGCACCGCTGTTGGAGACTTTGGAAGACCCTTCCGCCTCCCTTGGAGAGCAGACCGACGCTTACCTGACCCTGACCAGGTGAGGCCTGTTGGGGGCGGATGGGGGTGGGGCGCCCTGGGGGGTCGTAGGGGGAAGACAGTCCGGGTGCTGCATGCCGAGCGAGTTTGTGTATTCAAGAAGCTTTGCAGCTTGTGGGGGGACGCCGGGGTCGCTAGTGAGGCGAGGTGGGGTGGGGAGTGCGTGCTGGGTGACATTCCGGGGTGCAGGTGCTGCTGCCCTTACGGTGTCTGTTTGGAATGAGGAAGCCTGCACGTGTGTCTTGTAAGAGGAGGATTAAGAAAAGTTTGGGAGGGATTTGGCCAGAGTAGTGGTTTTTCAGTGTAAGCCACCTGTATTTCGGGACAGTGGGGAAACCCAGAATTGGTTTTTTAATATAGAGCAATAACTCGAGTTTTATTTAACCGCAAGTGCTTCGCACTGTTTTCTCCCCTGCAGACTGTTTTTTTCCGACTTCTCTGTCGGTTGTTTGGAAATTGATACAAAATGATAAATGTTTAGTAAGTTTTAGTAAATTTGTAACTAGCGATAGGTTTCCTTGTTTCCTCTTCACCTAGCGAAGCTGTCAAAACGTGTACTGTGTGGATGCACAAGTTATTCTGAGGTTTATTCGCGTTTAGTTGTTGTTTAGTCGCTAAGTTGTGTCGAACTCTTTGCGACCCCATGCACTGTAGCCCACTCTATCCATGGGATTTTCCAGTCAGGAATACCGGAGTGGGTTGTCATTTCCTTCTCCAGGGGATCTTCCCGAGCCAGGAATCGAACCCACGTCTCCTGCATTGGCCGGCAGATTCTTTACTGCTGAGCCATCAGGGAAGCTTCACTTTTTCAGATGTATATCGAATTAAATATTCTTAAGTATCTTAAGTATTGGATCAATTTGCCAATGTTCTAACATGATGTTTAAAAAGATTGTGCAGGTATTTCATAGTTCATTTTTGTATCTGCCATTTGCATAAACAATGCTCTTTCTGCTTTTAAGTCGTATGACTGGAGAAGATGGAAAAGAAATCATTACAGAAATTGAGAAAAAACTTCCTCAGCTATTTAAAGTTTTAAAGGTACGTATCTGTGTTGTAAATAGTAAATAGTTTTTTTTTTTACTTTGTGGAGGGAAAAAGATTTTGCTAACTAACTCAAAAACTTTGACTCTAAAATAAAATAACAGGGATATTATAGTACTATTTGAGGACTTGCAGTGTATCAAGTGCTGTCTGATTTTCTTGTTTTCTCTTAATCCTCCCTGTCCAGCTGAGGCTCCTCTTTAATCCCCACTTTGCAGAAGAAATGGGTTTAATGTGTGTAAATTTAGCTGCGGTGACCACTTGAGTCCAAAACTTTCACTCTTAATAGAACAGTGCTTCTAAATGATTCTGTAGTTTTGTCTTTGATCTACTGTGTCGGTAACATTCATTTTTTTATCTTCACTCACCCATATTTCTGCCATTCTTGCTTGGTTAAAAAACAGTTATTATGCTTATCTTGTTTGCTTGTTTATAGGGAGGTTGTGTAGTTTAGCATCAAACTGAGGACATATATTCTTGTTCTCGTTTGAGTATACTGTGGCTTTGTGGCTTTCCTAAACACCTAACTTAATTTCCTTGTTTTTGGAATGAAGAGGTTGAACTAAATCTCCAAAGTCCCTTTGAGTTCTTATTTTTATGACCCTGTTTTTGTGCTTCTACATGGAAGTAGTCTAAAGGTGTTTATTGCACACTTAAGCATTATTTTTGTCTAAATATTGAGGCACTGGGGATACTGCCTTGCCTAACCTTAAATATTCTTATAGCTTTCAGTTCTTTTTGTTCATATAAGGAGGAACTTTACTGTGTAGTAGTTCAAGACTTAGCCATAAGTAAACAATGTTAATGGTATTATCCCATTTTTCTTTGTCGTTTTCACATTCCAGTACTGTTTGATGTGATGATGACATGTATCATCTATTTGGTATTTGAGAGTATGTAGGATCAGGAAATCATTTACATGCAATTTGAATCAAGTTGCATTGTTTGTAAATAGAGTTGGTAACTAAAATGCCTGATGAATAATTATTTGGAAGCCTGTGGGTGGTTAATGATAGGATGATCAAAAGTTGATCACACATATGCTAGCTGCTATTTAGGAGATGCAGTATTAGCTCTCATAGTCTTCAGTGTGTAAGACTTCATCTATTTGTGATTATCTGAACAGATTGCCTTAATATCCCATGTATCTCAGGGTTTAGTATTTTGGATGTTTGGTTGGATTAATTATAAAATGGGTGCTCCAAGGAAGTGTCTGTTCTTATATATGACTGCTAACATTTACCATTCTTCCTAGTCAAGCATAGCAAATAGTTGAAGATTTCTTGGATATCTGATTTTAGAAGCAAGGGGGAGACTTGAAGATACATTAGTTTGGAATAGGAAATGGTACCAAGAAAGATGCAAGGTTACAAGTAAATGTAGGGTTAGGAACAAATGGAAAGACTTTTGCCTTTGACAGATCTGAGATTTTATAGCTTTTACATGTAGAATATGGGGTTGAGCTTTGAACTCCAAATGGTCATGGATTCAGAATCTTCTATCTGAAGTATTGAGATGACGTTTAAAGCCACTTGCACTTTAGCTACTTAGTGAATGTTACTTCTAACTCCTTCCCTCTCTGTTAGAGGTGGTGTTCCACTCTATAGCTGAATGTCAGCTTTTGCCTTTGAATCTTTGCTTACTTTATGTAAGTTTTGCTCCTACTTTTACTTCTTTTCTAGTGTCTTCACCATCTTCATTTGTTGCCCCCCGACTTTTTTTTTTTTGCTTTCAGGTGTGCAGAGATGCTCTTTTTTTTTTTTAAAGGAAAATTCTTAGCTGATCTCCACATAGTTTCCCTCTTTCTTTGTCAAGCTGTATCCCTGGTCTCTAAATCTTCAGTTCAGTCACTCAGTTGTGTCTGACTCTGCGACCCCATGAATCGCAGCACGCCAGGCCTCCCTGTCCATCACCAACTCCCGGAGTTCACTGAAACTCACATCCATCGAGTCGGTGATGCCATCCAGCCATCTCATCATCTGTCATTCCCTTTTCCTCCTGCCCCCAATCCTTCCCAGCATCAGAGTCTTTTTCAATAAGTCAACTCTTCACACGAGGGGCCAAAGTACTGGAGTTTCAGCTTTAGCATCATTCCTTCCAAAGAACACCCAGGGCTGATCTCCTTTAGAATGGACTGGTTGGATCTCCTTGGAGTCCAAGCAACTCTCAAGAGTCTTCTCCAACACCACAGTTCAAAAGCATCAATTCTTTGGTACTCACCCTTCTTCACAGTCCAACTCTCATATCCATACATGACCACTGGAAAAACCATAGCCTTGACTAAATGAACTTTTGTTGGCAAAGTAATGTCTCTGCTTTTGAATATGCTATCTAGGTTGGTCATAACTTTCCTTCCAAGGAGTAAGCGTCTTTTAATTTCATGGCTGCAATCACCATCTGCCGTGATTTTGGAGCCCCAAAAAATAGTCTGATACCATTTTCCACTGTTTCCCCATCTATTTGCCATGAAGTGATGGGACCAAATGCCATGATCTTCCTTTTCTGAATGTTGAGCTTTAAGCCAGTTTTTTCACTCTCCTCTCTCACTTTCATCAAGAGGCTTTTTAGTTCCTCTTCACTTTCTGCCATAAGGGTGGTCAGATCAGATCAGATCAGTCGCTCAGTTGTGTCCAACTCTTTGCAACCCCATGAATCGCAGCACGCCAGGCCTCCCTGTCCATCACCAACTCCCGGAATTCACTCAGACTCACGTCCATCGAGTCAGTGATGCCATCCAGCCATCTCATCATCTGTCGTCCCCTTCTCCTCCTGCCCCCAATCCATTCCAGCATCAGTCTTTTCCAATGAGTCAACTCTTCCAATGAGGTGGCCAAAGTCCTGGAGTTTCAGCTTTAGCATCATTCCCTCCAAAGAAATCCCAGGACTGATCTCCTTCAGAATGGACTGGCTGGATCTCCTTGCAGTCCAAGGGACTCTCAAGAGTCTTCTCCAACACCACAGTTCAAAAACATCAATTCTTCGGCGTTCAGCCTTCTTCACAGTCCAACTCTCACATCCATACATGACCACAGGAAAAACCATAGCCTTGACTAGACGAACCTTTGTTGGCAAAGTAATGTCTCTGCTTTTGAATATGCTATCTAGGTTGGTCATAACCTTCCTTCCAAGGAGTAAGCGTCTTTTAATTTCGTGGCTGCAGTCACCATAAGGGTGGTATCATCTACATATCTGAAGTTACTGATATTTCTCCCAGCAGTCTTGATTCCAGCTTGTGCTTTTTCCAGCCCAGCGTTTCTCATGATGTACTCTGCATATAAGTTAAATAAGCAGGGTGATGATATACAGCCTTGACGTACTCCTTTTCCTATTTGGAACCAGTCTGTTGTTCCATGTCCAGTTCTGTTGCTTCCTGACCTGCATACAAATTTCTCAAGAGGCAGATCAGGTGGTCTGGTATTCCCATCTCTTTCAGAATTTTCCACAGTTTATTGTGGTCCACACAGTCAAAGGCTTTGGCATAGTCAATAAAGCAGAAATAGATGTTTTTCTGGAACTCTTTTGCTTTTTCCATGATTCAGCGGATGTTGGCAATTTGATCTCTGGTTCCTCTGTCTTTTCTAAAACCAGCTTGAACATCTGGAAGTTCGCGGTTCACGTATTGCTGAAGCCTGGCTTCTTAATCTTACTCCCTTTTAATCTACTCAAGGATTTGCTGATTTTTGCCATTAAAATATAATTTTGTTTTTAATCAACTTTTCCATCTAAAAATTCATTTGCAGTTGTACTTATTTGTAAAAATGTGGTTTTGTTTTTGTAGACTCACATTGCCAGTCAAAACTCAGAGCTCAGTAGTGCTGCTCTACAGGCCTTGGGGTTTTGCTTATATAATCCCAAAATTGCCTCTGGATTATCAGGTAGGTTTGTTGTGATGGAATATTTTTAGAGTTTATAGTTTGATATTGTTAAATGTACTGTTATTTCTCAATTTCACAACCTGTAGTTTAGGGTTTGCTTTTGAGAATGAGTCTGTAGATTATATCATTAGATTATATCATTGTAGTAAAGTTTCTTAGACATAGCTCTAGCTTTGATAACTATAAAATTTGTTCTAAAAGAAAATACAGTAAGCCTATTTTAAAATGTTGAGAAACCATCTTGATAATAAACATACCTGTTTTGGAAGTTTATAATTAGATAGAATTAATTTTGGGAGGTGGATGGGTCATTTATTTTATACAAGCATGTGTTAAGGAATTTGCTATTAGAAAAGTTCTTTTACATAGTGGTAAATTAGATAATTTGGAGCTAAAAGTGGTAATGAAAGCACAGGATCTGATGCTCTTCTGAGTTTTATAGCATCCTTGACCCTCTGCATCCTTGGATGCAAAACTCATGGAGATCTCAGTACTACACCATTTCATGTAAGGGACTTGAGCATCTCCTGGTTTTTGATATTCCTGAGGGGAAGTCCTAGAACCAATCCCCCATGGATATCAGGGGAGGACTATAATCCTAATTGTTGCTCTGTAAGTAGCTTCTCATAGTATAGGTATGGGGATGATCTTTAGAGATGGATAATTAGGAATAGGGAATAAAGATATCAGAAAGTTGTTACCATCTTTTTTTCCGAGGGAAAACTTTCCACTTATTTAATATACAGAAATGTTAGCAATCTGAAGTAGGAGTTGTTCATTTTGTAGCAGAGATACAGGATTTATAACATCTTGCCAAAAATTGACTCGTACGTTCAAACCTAATCAATCAGTTCAGTTGTGTCCAACTCTTTGCCATCCCATGGACTGTAGCACGCCAGGCTTCCCTGTCTATCACCAACTCTCAGAGCCTGCTCAAACTCATGTCCATCAAATTGGTGATGCCATCCAGCCATCTCATCCTCTGTCATCCCCTTCTGCCTTTAGTCTTTCCCAGCATCAGGGTCTCTTCAAATGAGTCGGTTCTTCACATCAGGTGGCCAAAGGGTTGGAGTTTCAGCTTCAGCATCAGTCCTTCCAATGAATGTTCAGGACTGATTTCCTTTAGGATTGACTGGTTTGATCTCCTTGCAGACCAAGGGACTCTCAAGAGTCTTCCCCAACACCACAGTTCGAAAGCATCAAACCTAATAATAAGATCCTATAGAAATATTTTAGTTGAAAAATTATTGATTTCATGTCTATTATCTGTTTTCACTGAGTATACATTCTCTCTGACCAGAATTTTGTGTTTTGGGGGAAAGTTTGATTATTAGCATAAGTTTTCTGGTCCTTTTCTCTGGATATGCATTTAATTTTAATGACAATGACAATTATTTTTATCTGTTAGGAATTTTAAAGGATGTAAAAGATTCTGCATAATTAAATTTTTTTTTGCTTGTTTTTCAGAGATAAATATTCAAGAACTGCTTTCAAAACTGAATGATATTGTTAAAAGTTCAGATAAAAATGTACGTACTAGGGCACTTTGGGTGATATCCAAGCAGACGTTTCCCACTGAAGTCGTTGGCAAAGTAGTGAGTATAGTTTTTGTATGTCTTCTTAACTACATGCCACTTAAAAAATAGAGGCTTACTTGATTTGTGTTTGTTTGTTTCTGTCTTTCAGGTTTCTAGTATCATTGACTCACTAGAAATAGTATTTAATAGAGGAGAGATGCTTTCTGCTGTTGTGGATTATGAAGCATTAAATGTCATTATAAGGTATGAGTTTGGATACTATACAAATTAGAATAGTTTCAGTAATTTAGAATTGAAGGAATAATCTTTTGGGACTTGAAATTGAGTTAGACATTGAAAGAAGGAAATGTCTTCTAGACTAAAATTCTCAAAGTAATAGGAAGAGGAAAGTAGATGTGCATTAAGTTACCAGGTTTTTTTTATTTTTACTGAAATAGTCTTTAAAATATCTCTGTTAAAGTTTTTGCAAAAGTTTAAAAAATAGAGACTTCTAAGTTGGCTATAGCAGGTAATTTGAAAGTGAAAGTGGTAGTCACTGAGTCGTGTCTTGACTCTTTGTGACCATATGGACTGTAGTCTGCCAGACTCTTCTGTCCATTGGATTCTCCAGGCAAGAATACTGGAGTGGGTTGCCATCCCCCTCGCCAGGAGATCTTCCTCACCTGGGGATGGAACCTGGGTCTCTTGCATTGCAGGCAGATTCTTTACCACCAGGGAACCCGGTGGCAGGTACTTAGGAAAGCATTAAAACAATTTCTAACAGCGGATGAGGGGAACAGGGAAATCTTCTATCTTCTTCCTACCCATCCTTGCCTTTCACAATGGGTATGCTGACAACACAAACTATTGATGTGCTTTATCTTAACTTGTTTTTCATTCTTTAGTTGAAACTGTTCTTTAGTTGTTGAGCTATATGCTTTAACTAGTATTCTGATGCCCTGATTGATGTTCACAGTATATCATGGTTCTCTAGCTGTTCTCTCCTATAAGAATATAATTTGTGTAAAAATAATTACTAAAGTTTTTTAATCTGAAGAAAGATGTGTTTTCATTATTTGAAAAATTTATTAAAATAGGGAAGTCTACAAATTATGTTAGATCTATTTTTGTGTGTGTGTGTATTGTAGATAATATTCTAAAATAAATGGACCATACTGTGCATATTTCTGTGTACTATTTACTTCCCCAGTAGTTTAGACATAAAGGTAGTTTAGAAATAAAACTACTTAAACTAATTTAGTCATTGATTTCTCTATTACAGACTAATTGAACAAGCCCCAGTTCAAATGGGAGAAGAGTCAATTAGGTGGGCAAAATTGGTCATACCTTTACTGGTTCATTCAGCCCAAAAAGTACATTTGCGGGGAGCCACTGCTCTAGAGATGGGAATGCCTTTGTTGCTTCAGAAACAGCAAGAAATAGCATCTATCACAGAGCAGCTTATGACTACCGTAAGTAATACTTTTTTGGATATTGCACTGTGAGGTTTTGCACCAAGCATAGGACTCATATTGGTGTAATTGCACTATGATCTAGGAAGTTCCTCTTTGAATTAAATTTAAGAATTGCTTGAATTAATATCACCCACTTCTAATTACGGTAAGGAAAGGAGCTGTCTATTCAGTGTTAACTGCAATCTTGGCATTTTATTTCATCCATAAAGAATGAAGAAATTGCATTTTTGGAAAAGGGAGAGCGTTATCTGATTCATCACTATCTGGATTGTTACAGCATAATCCCAGGAGCTACAGATTTAAGGCATAAAAGTGCATGTAGTGTGTACAATTTCCCATTATTATTTGCCCAAAGTTTTAGGTTTTTCAGTCTTGTAACATTTATTGAGTACCTGTTATGTACTGGACATTGGTTTAGGTACTGTGTATATAGCAGTGAACAAAAGCAATTTGTTTTGGAGCTTATTTTCTAGTGGGAGCAATAAAGTATGTAGTACATTTAGGAAAGAGATTATGGGAAACAGTGGGGACTGGATGAAAGTGCTTTCCACGAGAAAGGGTGATGTGGTCAGAGAAGGAAAAAGAATAGGTGATTTGAAGGGGTAATAGGAGTTAGCTAATTGAATGATGAAGAGTAAACTTATTCAAGTTAGGAGGAACCGTGGAAGCAAAGGCCTTGTTCTGATGTGCTAGGTTGTGTTCATCAAACACTGGGCAGTGTGATAGAGTGAATGAGGATGAGAGGGTAGAAGATGATGTCAGAAACAGGGCCAAGCCACATAGGACCTTGTAGACCATTGTAAGCACTTGGCTTTTATTGCTTTATTGCTTGGTTTTAAAGCATCTGGATTATATTGAAAACCATATTTGAAGGTTTTGAGTCTATGAGTGATATACGTACAGACTTGGCTTTTAAGGGGATCCCTCTGCCTATGTTGAAGAAATTCTAGGCAGGGGTTGCATAGGAGCAGGGAACCCAGTTGGGAGATAGTACAGTAATCCAGGCAGAGGGGGAGACGTCCACATTCTAAAACCTGGGGTTTTGTTTTTTTAGTTTTTTAAAATTCAGGATTCCTCATGGTAATGCCTGAGCTAAAAGTAACTCCAATGTTTTTGTGAGATTTTTAACTGATAAATATTTATTAATGTTTTAAGAGCTTATATAGGCAGTCCTTGAACAGCTCAAGTTTAACCCGTGTATAATTTATAATTGACCCTCTGTATTCGTGGTTCCTCTGTGCCTGTGGATTCAGCCAACCACGGACTGTAGTACTGTGGTATTTACTGCTGAAAGATACCCAAGTGTAAGTGAACCACACAGTTAGTAACACACTTTATTCAAGCGTCCACTGTGTAAGATTCTTAATAATAAATTTGAACTCAAATTTTCTCAGATGTATTACCCATGAAGCTATTAATGTATTTTTTAAGTTAATAGAGAAGTTAAAACATTATCATTTGAACTCTGATGATATGCATGCTGAAGTGTTTTAGGGGAAAGTATATTGGTAGGGGAAAAGAAAGCTATATTGATGGATGGAAGAATGGCCTGATAAGTGATAAGACAAGCATAGTAAAAATGTCCAAGCATATACTTGGACATTTACTATAAACTGTCAGCTTTGCTATATGTGTGAAACTTCCTGATAAAATATTGGGAAAAATTACTTGGCTGAGACAATCGATGTAATATTGCATTCTTTTCAGGAGTCTTTTGGTAAATACTTTTGCTTTTGTTTTCAGAAATTACTTTCAGAACTCCAGAAACTGTTTATGAGTAAAAATGAGACTTATGTGTTAAAATTGTGGCCTTTATTTGTCAAACTTCTTGGGAAGGTAAGTTCACAGTTAAGGTTTTTATACACACCAGACCTTTTATTTTCTTAACTTTACATAGTATAGTTGATCCTCATTATTTATGTGTGCCATATATATGAAAATTGACCTACTTATTAAAATTTATTTGTAAACCCAGTGTCAGTATTTGTGCTGCTTTTGGCAGTCAATTGTAGACATGTAGAGTGGCAACAAATTTGAGTCTTACATGTACTCATGCATGTTCCAGTCTGAGGTTGAGCCAGGGTTATGTTCTGCTTTTTTTGCTCTAATTCTCAATGTCCTTTAAACAGATGTCCATTTCATGATACATTTGGTGCCACATTTTTCATGTTTTGCACTTTTTCTTGGAGATTTCAGTTCTAAATGGCCCCCAAGTGTAGTGCTGAAGTGCTCTCTGGTTGCTAAGTAGAGGAAGTCTGTTGTGTGCCTTAGGAGAAAAAGTGTGAGTTATAGTGCTGTCTGCTGTGAGCTCAATGTTAGTGAATCAAACTGTATATATTAAATAAGTTGTCTTTAAACCAAACACACATGAAGCAAGATTGTGTGTCAGATGGTTGATGAAAATGTGATCAGAGGCTTGTAGGAAGCTAATCCTGCATTTTCCTTAGAAGCCATGGCACAGAATTTGCTAATACAGTATCAAGGCAACTTTATAGAACATAACTAGTGAATAATGAGAATTGACTGTATATTCTTTATTTAAGCCTGGTTTTGAGGGGGAAGTTGTGATTTTTGTGTGTGTGATAAGCATAATATTTATCATAACCATCCTAAGGTATACAGTTGAGTGATATTAAAAGCATTTACAGTTGTGTAAACATCATCACTGTCTATACCCAGAACTTTTTTGCCATCCCCCCAAAAAACTGTACATGTTAAATAAGTAGTGGCTCCCTCTGCCCCTCTTCCGGCAGCCCCTCGTAACCTCTATTCTGCTTTCTCTCTGAATTTATTTGCTAATTCGTAAGTTTTGATCTTGGTTCCATTTTGAGTTTATTTTTGTATGTAGAATAAGACAAGGATCCGGCTTCGTTTTCTTGCAGGTGAATACTCCAAGCACCATTTGTTAAAAAGACTGTTCTTATTGAATGGTCTTGGTAATCTGGGTAATTCTTATTGGTTATCAGTTAACAGTATATGTGAGAGTGTTTTTGGAATCACTTTTCCATTGGTCTATTACGTTTTTCCTTAAGCCATTACCATAGCTTTATTGTTGGCGGCTGCATCATGTGGCATGAGAGATCTTAATTCCCCAATCAGGGGTCAAACTCATGCCCACTGATGTGGAAGCATGGTGTCCTAACCACTGGACTGCCAGGGAAGTCCTCACTACCATACGCTTTAATTACTGTAGTGTTGTAGTAGGTTTGGAAGTCAAGGGAGTTAGTCTTCCAACTTTGTAATTTTTTTTTTCCAAAATTGTTTTGGCTAAATGGGATTCTTTAATAATGAATTTTTGAGAGTAAGCTTTTATTTCTCAGTTGGAAAAGGACTTTGGAATTTTGATAGAAATTGCGTTGGACTTGTAGATTACTTTGGATAATATTGCTGTTACAATGATATTAAATCTTCCTATTCATGAACACGGAATGATTTTCCATTTATTTAGGTCTTCAAATTTCAACCGTACTTTGTAGCCTTTAGTTTTTCATCTTTGATTAAATGTATTTCTAAGTATTTAATTCTTTTAGGTGCTAATTCTTTTAGGTTATAAATGGAATTGCTTTCCTAATTTGCTTTTTAGATTGTTCATTGCTTTTGTGGAGAAACAACTGATTTTTCTGTGTTGGTCTAGTATTCTGTACAGAGAGCCTGGTGGGCTACAGTCGTAAGAGAGTCAAATGAGACTTAGTGACTAAACAACAACTTGTACTCTGCAACATTGCTGAAAGTATTTTATTAGCTCTAGTGGCTTTCTTAACAGTTTTTGTGAATTTCTAAGCCAGTTTTTTATTTATATTCTGTTCAGATTATGTGTGGATTGTAATCACTTGTGACTGTTAATGTTCTATCCTGTGTATTTTTTTATTGGAATACATTAGACGAATGTTAATAGTGCCTATAATTGTTTCAGGCAAGTAAAAAACTTCTTAATGATTTTTCCTTTTTAGACCTTGCATCGAAGTGGGAGTTTCATTAATTCTCTGTTACAGCTGGAAGAACTGGGATTTCGTAGTGGAGCACCCATGATTAAAAAAATAGCTTTTATTGCTTGGAAGAGTTTAATAGATAATTTTGCTTTAAATCCAGGTAAGTAATATTTTAAGACTGATTTTTGTTATGAGTTTTACTTAAGCAAGATGAAAAAGCTTTTTTTTTTTTGGACTTAATACTGAATATTTACCTATCATTGAGTATTTTAGGGGAATAAATTTGTAGCTAACAATAGAGTTTGTAAAGGCCAGGCATTATTGAAAATCATAGGTATAAAATTTACACTCTTTCAAAAACTGAACAAAGTGACATGCCATTTGTGGTTTTCTTAGTACATTCCAGCACTTACTTGAGCATTTATGTACTTCTCAGTTATCATAATAGACCTCAGATGGTAAATAGTAACACTTTCAGAACGATTAAGTATTATCAAAAGTCACAAAGCCAGTAGACTAGAGCAAACAGTTGTGATTGCTGTGGAATACAAGTATCAGTGACAGAGGAATTTTTTTTCAGGACCTTTAAGAATAGCACCTAATAGTGGGTTAACATTAATATATAGGAGTGATTCCTTTTGATGTTTCTTACCCTTATCTTTTTATTATCCATTGGAAGTGTTTAATATACGTATGAGAAAGTATTTTTCCCATAAGTGAGAAGTATGAGTCTGCCTGTGTAACTGTAGTTAATCTTGGATGTAATTGATAGTTTATAAGATATGCTAAGTAATGTTGATTTCATCCTGTTTTCCCTTGCAAAGACTATTAATAATCCTTGTTCCCTTTGAAAATGTGCATTATTTGCATTAACTACAACTACTTTTATTGAAAATATTGGCAGGCGTATATTTTAATTGGAAATGTCACCGTTGTTGATAAGCTCTCAGTGTGAGGTACTGTATTGTTGAGGATTAAATCTACTGAAATTGTATATCTTTGAGTTAAAGAATAAAATGGGAGTGACTTGAAGATCAATAAAATGCTATCTGATTTGAAATAGGTCAAGATCTAGAGAGTCTGACTGATAACTGTGTATTCATGAACTCATTAAGGAATCAGATGCTTGTCTTTCTCTTGTCGTTGTCAATATGCTTTTGTTGCAGCCTATAGGAAGGAGGGAAGGCAGAAGGGGCAAAAATGAACTTCTTCCCAGAGAGTCAACAGTCTATAACAAAGTTTCAGAAATTCCACGTACGCTTCTGCTTAAATCTCACTGGGAGAATGGCTAAATGGGAGACTAGATAAAGTAGTTCAAAAGTAGACACCAATTCTAAATAAATGTGAATATTTAGATAATATATCCTAAGTCTCATGGCACCAACAGTTAAAATGTTTGATAAAAGAAATAACTAGTAGATTTTTTGAGATTTCCCTAGTGGTCTAGGAATTAAGACTTTGCCTTCCAATGCAGGAGATGCAGGTTTGATCCCTGGCGGGGACCTAAGATGCCACCTGCCTCGTGGCCAAAAAACAAACCCAAACATAGAAGCAATGCTGTAAAGAGAAAAAAAAAAATTCAATAAAAACTTAAAAACTAATAAAATTTTTAAATGACAGCCTTTTATGAGGTAAAAAAATATGCTCTATTTTGTGATCTATAAAATGGGAATAATGAGAATACTCAAGCAGTTAGAGTTACTGAACATTTTAGCATTTAGGCTGGGCAGTTTGTTGTGAAGAACTGCCCTGTGTGTCAGTGGAAGTTCAGCAGCATTCCGAGATGCAGCCCACTAGACACCAGTAGTGCTCTCTATCCCTGCCTCCCAGTTGGAACAACCAAAAATACTGCAGACATTGCTGAATGCTGGGAAAGTCAGCCCTGGCATAGGGTATCTAATAAATATTACTGTTTTTTTTTTTTTTAATAAGTCTTATTAAGTATTGTGACCTAACTGTATGTCAGCATGAAAATTTTGGGGCGAATAGGAATAGCCACTGACTAAAGAATTTTTTAATTCTCTTGCTAAAGTAAAAGACTTATTGCATGCTGTCATTCTTAAAGTTTAATCTTTAGCTCTTCAGTATTTTCACTTGGGTGTTTCTTTTCTTTTAAGAAATACTGTGTAGTGCAAAAAGACTGAAGTTGTTGATGCAGCCTTTGAGTTCTATCCATGTGAGAACAGAAACTCTAGCGCTGACAAAACTAGAAGTCTGGTGGTATTTGTTGATGAGACTAGGACCTCATCTTCCTGCTAATTTTGAACAGGTAACATTACAAGTGTTGATTATGATACTTGATGTGTTTTTTTTAGTAGTATGTTCTTAAAATCCTACCAGTCTAACTTTCAGTGCTTGGCAGACCAGCGGACCATGTTATATATAAAAAATGTTTTTCACCCTGACACAGAACTTGAGGTCATTTTCCTTAAAGGATATTCTCCAGTTGTCTGAAATGGACCTCTACAGCCTTTTTAATCAGTAGACACTCATATGTCTGTTCTTATTCTAGAGACATTATGAAAGATTTTTTTAAAGGAATTGCATATGACTTGGAATATAATTGAGAGTAGAGTCAGCATTACTGAAATAGAAATCATGTGCTACACTGGGTAGATGATACAAAGTTGGAGTAATTCTAATTTTTAAATCTCTTTCTAGGCTATGTAGTGATAACCAATCATTTAATACCCTTGTAGCTTTTCATTGTTACACATGAGTTTATTCCTTTAGATTTTGTTATCTTTGCTGGCATTTAAACTTGTTATTTTGTCTAAGTTAAAAAAGGGTAGCTCTGATAACTACTCTTATTTATTTTTAATTTATATTTTAATAATTTTATTTTTATTTTTGTGCTGGATTTTTGTCACTTTGCATGGGCTTTCTCTAGTTGCAACAAGGAGGGGCTACCCTTTGGTGTGTGGACTTTGCATTGCAGAGGCCTCTCATTGCAGAACACAGGCTCTAGACGAGTGGACTTCAGTAGTTGCAGCTCATGGGCTCTCGAGCCACAGGCTCAGTAATTGTGGTACATGGGCTCAGTTACTCCACAGCATGTGAAATCTGCCTGGACCAAGGGTTGAACCCATGTCCCCTTCTTTGGGGACAGATTCTTATCCACTCTGTCACCAGGGAAGTCCTTAATTTATTTTTTATTAAAGTGTAGTTGATTTACATGTATTAGTTTCTGGTGTACAGCAAAGTGATTTAGTTACATATTTTTCATATTTTCCATTATTACAGGATACTGAATATATTTCCCTATGCTCTACAGTAGGACCATGTAGTTTAGCCATCCTGTATTTAACAGTTTGTGTCTGCTAACCAAGTGCCCTGTCGAGTCCACCCCCACCTGCCCTCCCCCTTGACAAACACAAGTCTGTTCTCTGTGTCTGTGAGTCTGTTTTAAAAGTAAGTTCATTTGTGTCATTTTATTTCCACATGTAAGTGATACCGTGTGCTATTTGTCTCTTTTTGACTTCAAATAGTGCTGCTCTGAACATAGGTGTGCATGTGTCTTTTCAAAGTATAGAGTTTTGTCCAGATAGATGCCCAGAAATGGAGTTACTGGATCAGATGGCAACTGTATTTTTAGTTATTTGAGGAAATTTCATACTGTTTTCTATAGTGGCTGTACCAATTTACATTCCTACTGACGTTGTAGGAGGGTTCCCTTTTCTCCACATCCTCCAACATTTGTTGTTTGTAGAGTTTTTAATGATGGCCATTCTGACTGATGTGAGGTGGTACCTCCTTATAGCTTTGATTTGAATTTCTCTAATGCAGTTAGTGAAATTGAGCATCTTTTCGTGTGCCTATAGGCATGGAAAAGTGTCTGTTTAGGTCTTCTGCCCATTTCGATTGGGTTTTCATTACTGAGTTGTGTGGGCTGTTCATACATTTTGGAAATTAAGCCCTTGTTGATTACATCACTTGCAGATATTTCCTCCCATTTGGTAGATTGTCTTTTCATTTTGTTATGCCTTCCTTTACTGGGGCTTTACTATACTGAGTACATTTAATTAGGTCCCATTTGGGATTTTTTTTGCTTTTATTTCTATTGCCTTGGGAGACTGACCTAAGAAAACATTACTATAATTTATGTCAGCAAGTATTTTGCCTATGTTACTTTCTAGGAATTTTATGGTGTCCTGTCTTATACTTAAGTATTTAAGCGACATTGAATTTATTTTTGTGTATGGTGTAAGGGAGTTTGCTGCTGCTGCTGCTAAGTCACTTCAGTCATGTCTGACTTTGCAACCCCATAGACGGCAGCCCACCAGGCTCCCCTGTCCCTGGGATTCTCCAGGCAAGAACACTGGAGTGGGTTGCCATTTCCTTCTCCAATGCATGAGAGTGAAAAGTGAAAGTGAGTCACTCAGTCGTATCCAACTCCTAGCGACCCCATGGACTACAGCCCACCAGGCCCCTCTGTCCATGGGATTTTCCAGGCAAGAGTACTGGAGTGGGGTGCCAATGCCTTCTCCGAGGGAGTGTTCTACTTCATTGATTTACATGCAGCTGTCCAACGTTCCCAACAGTACTTACTAAAGAGACTGTCTTTTCACCATTGTGTATTCTTTTCTTTGTCAAAGATTGACCACAAGGTTTATTTTTGGGCTGTCTATTCTGTTCCATTGATCCGTATATCTGTTCCTGTGGCAGTTATCACACTGTTTTGATTACTGTAGCTTTGTAGTAGTCTGGGAAGGTTATACTCCTGTGTTATTTTTATCCTCAGGATTGCTTTGGCAATTCTGGGATGGTTCCATATGGCTAATTTAATAGCAATCCCATTAAATTGTTTTGGGTAGTATGGCTATTTTAACAATATTCTTTCAGTGCAAGAGCATGGGATATCTTCTCTTTTTTTTTTTTTTTTGTCTTTATAATTTTTAATTATTTTTGACTGTATTGGTTCTTCATTACTTTGCTCAGGCTTTCTCTAGTTTTGAGGAGTGGTGGGTACTCTCCGTTGCGGTGCACGGGCTTCTCATTGTGGTGGCTTCTGTTGCAGAGCACAGACCCTGGCGTGGGACTCGTTAGTTGGAGCACTTGAGCTCTAGAGCACAGGCTCAGTAATTGTGCACAGACCTTCCCGTTTCTTTAAATCATCTTCAGTTTCCTTTATTAATGTTTTGTAGTTCTCAGAATAAAAGAATTTTACCTCCTTGATCAAGAGTATTCCTAGGTATTTTTTATGTGATTTTAAAAGGGATTTTTTACTTTCCATTTCTGATGATACTACTGAATAGAAGTGCAGCAGATTTCTGTGTGTTAACCTGGTATTGTGCATACCTTGC
This sequence comes from Bos javanicus, assembly GCF_032452875.1. NCBI lineage: Eukaryota > Metazoa > Chordata > Mammalia > Artiodactyla > Bovidae > Bos > Bos javanicus. Next base: position 44,769,554 of record NC_083869.1, on the reverse strand, counting down.
TGAATTCGTTTATCATTTCTTCCTCAAGTATACTTGGGTTTTTTTTTAGTAAGTTCTTTTTAAATGCTTAATTGCTTACTATATTGAAGTTTTTAAATTTGTTAAAGCATGGTCAGTTCAGTCGCTCAGTCGTGTCCAACCCTTTGCGACCCCGTGAATTGTAGCACGCCAGGCCTGCCTGTCCATCACCAACTCCTGGAGTCCACCCAAACCCGTGTCCATTGAGTCAGTGATGCTCTCCAACCATCTCATCCTCCATCATCCCCTTCTCTTCCTGCCCTCAATCTTTCTGGGCATCAGGGTCTTTTCAAATGAGTCAGTTCTTCACATCAGGTGGCCAAAGTATTAGAGTTTCAGCTTAAAGCATGAACTAATTAAAATTGGACATTGATTGTTAGCATGTGATTGGGATCATAATTTTTCCAAATTCTACCATTATTAGTTCCTAGTTGGCTATGTGTGCTCAGTCATGTATGACTCTTTGACCCCGTGGACTGTAACCCAGGGGATCTTCCTGACCACGGGATTGAACCCCCATCTCTTGCTTCTCCTTCATTGCCAGGAGGATTCTTTACCACTGCACCACGTGGGATGTCCTCCTTGTAGGCTAATCTTACCCAATTGTCCCATCCATTCCTTGGCATAATCTGCTTACTGGCTAGATTTGACAGGTCTTGGAATAATCTTAGAAATGAGCTTGAAGTTGTCTTAGTTCATATTTTTTAAGGTGTTTTTTTAAAAAGCTTAAAATGGTCTATCTGCCAGTAACATTAAAACTCATGTATATGTTATTTGTAAAAGCTCTTTACGTGTATAATTTTCCATCTGGAATGTAGTACTGAAATTTATAAATAATATATATTTAGGGCAAATATGATTGTAATATGATTTTTCACTTTTCCAGATTTCAGTTTCTACCTTGTGTATCAAGGCTGATAAAATTTCAACATACTAAGACAATTGATACTGCTTCTTAAGGAAATTTAACTGTATTTTGTAAGACTTTTTAAAAAATGACATTTATGCAGTTTACAGATACAGTTCCCTGTCTCTTTTTTACTTAATCCCAATAGGTTTGTGTGCCTCTGATTCAGAGCACAATAAGCATTGATTCTAATGCTTCATCTCAAGGGAGTTCATCTCGTGTAGCTACTACTCCAGGTTTAAGCCCTATGACCCCAGTACACAAAGGTAAGAGGTAGACCTACTTGTTTTTGTTTTTGTTTTTTTCTGTATTTTTTTAAAAAAGACTTTGAATCAAGTTTTTGTTCCATGTAATTTACATAAAATTAATCACATAATTTTGGCTCCCATATCACAAAATTGTTTTGTTTTCTGTATGAATTAGGACTTCCCTGGTGACTCAGGTGGTGAAGAATCCAATTACTGTCTCCTGCTGTCATTGCATTATTATAGTTGGATAAGACAACTTTTTTCCATGACATTATGTAAAGTGCATTAGATCCTTAGGTTTGTTTTTAGAATCTTAAGAGTTATTATTAAAAGTAGCAGGTCTGTTCTAAGTCAAATTTTATATTTTTAGAAATGCCTGCATGTTAATATTTTAAGGGTATAGGTAAATGCCTGAGATTTATTTTCATTTAAATGGTGTATGACACTCATCTTTTGTGTGTGTAGGACTCTTAATCTTGTTCTTCTTAACCTGGTATGTTTAGTTTTGTTTTGGGGCTGTGACTTCCTCGACCAGGGATCGAACCTGCACTCTGCTGGGGTGCAGAGTCTAATCAGTTGGACCACTGGGGAAGTCCTTAGTAAGATTAGTATTAGGAACTCTGTTATGGGCTTTAAACAAAAACTCTTCAACTTTTATTTGAGAAACACATTATTTAATCTTAAAGGTACATTGCATTGAAATGAAGTAAAATATATTTGAGTAACTAATCATGCATAACTTAGCTGTTTTGTTTTTTGAAGGTGCTTCTCCATATGGAACTCCTGTAACCCCTCGGATGAACTTGAATTCAAATTTTGGAATGGCCACAATCCCCTCTATACAACTTTTGGGGCTTGAAATGTTGCTTCATTTTTTGTTGGGTCCAGAAGTCGTGAGTTTTGCTAAGCAAAACAAACTTATACTGAGCCTAGGTATTTAATTTTTAAAAAATAATTTCAATTATTAAAACAATTCAGAACACTGTAATTGGGGTGAAGAAATTTTATGTCTTTTAATAGAAAACATAGCAGACCACCTAACATTTTATATTGGGAAATTTATTTCATAAAGCTTTGGTTTTGAATAACTGTCTTTTTTTTTCTCTTTTAGAACCACTTGAACATCCATTAATCAGCAGCTCTTCTTTTTTCTCCAAACACTCAAATACACTTATCACTGCTGTTCATGATAGCTTTGTTGCAGTTGGAAAAGATGCTTCTGGTGAATATTTAAGAGAAGATTTTTATTGCTTAAACTTGTGTTTAAAAATAAAATAAATATTTATATGGTGCCACTTGCTTCTAGATTGTTCTGCAAGAGCTTTATATGTAATTCATTTAATCCTAATAGTAACCTTATTGTGTATTAGCCCATTTTGCAGATAAGGGATTGTGTTGTACAGAGAAGTAACTAACTTATGCCTGGTTACAAAGTGATAGAGCTATGATTCAAACCTGGGCTTTGTGATTTTAGTATCTATACCTAAACCTCCTGTGTTCTAAAGCCTATCAAATAATGACACATTTCAAAAATAAGATAGTTTGCTATTTAACTTGCTGGAAGATTTTTTTCTAGTGGCTTTCAGATATCCTTCTGAATCTTGGTTTTTCCTTGTATCAAAAATAAAAAGTGTTCAATAACAGAAAATATGATTGATAGAAAAAATTATCCAGAGTGTGTTAGTCCATTTGAAAACATATTTCTCTAAACAGAAATGAGGTGATAGTATATTATAAACTGAGTTAAAAGGTTGACTATTACAAGGAGAATTGTATTTCCAAGTATTGCTCAGTTTATTTCGGTAGTATAAGCATAAAAGGGGGAGCCTTTGTAGTTATATATACTTCACTCTAAAATACCTTTTATTTTGTTTGGCAGATGTAGTTATTAATGCTATTTGGAAGGAGTTAATTAGCTTGGTGAAGTCAGTTATTGAATCAGGTAAGCACTGTAATGATTAAGACTTTTATAGCAGCCAGTGAATTTTTTGGCTTTCATATATAAAATTTATTTTGAAATCACTTAAAGTATTGTATCTTCTAGACTTCTATTTAATCAAATTACTTTATTGTTTAAAAATTACTTTTTAATAGCTCTCTGAGTATGTATTTTTACTCCTGAATTGACTGTATTTTCACTCCTAAAGATACATCTTTAGAACTATAACCCTTCTTGTGCTTTTGAATAGGTAACAAAAAAGAGAGACCAGGTTCTGAAGTTTTGACTCTCTTATTAAAATCTTTGGAAAGCATAGTGAATTCAGAAGTATTTCCTGTATTGAAAACACTGGTAAGTACAATACCTGTATGCTGGAATTTTAAAACCATACTCTGAAATTGAATTTTATTTTGAAGGTACTAGCACAGATCAAGATTTGGGAAGACATTTTATATCAAGTATTTATCAGCAATTTAGCACTGAAATAAATGCTGTCCCATTGGTTTTGCAGTCATTTGAAACCTTAATAAAGTAAATGAAGACAATGGCAACTCTCACATCTTCCAATATGATGAGAAAAAGCATAGGCTGTACAGAGAAAATGAGATAAGTGTGAAATTTGAACTGAAGAAACTCAGATGAACACTAATTTTATAACAAGATTGCTGGGCTCCACTAATTGTTACTTTGTACATTTGAAAAAATACCTAGTAATAATCTTGTAGAGCTTTTGCATTTTAACTGTGACCGATATAGTAGAGAAAAGAAAGCAAATTGGGAATACTTTTTGTAATAGTGAGTTTCCCAAAATAATCTGCAGATGGAACAAATCATACCCTTACATAAACTTTGAGTCTGTTTCCTTTATGTGCATGACAGTGATACCTGCTGTGACAGTAGAGGATAGTGGTTAATAGCCAGGCTCTAGTATGAGGTTGAACCTCAGCCTGACTACTGACTGAGTGAACTTGGATACTTTATCTATTTCCTTGCCTCTCTGTAAAGAAGAGATGTAGTAGTAGTTTATAATTAAATGAGTTGATAAATGCAGAGCACTGTGGGCTGGAACAAAATAAATGTGTGTATGAATGCATAATTATCATTAGTTTCTATTCAAAATGAGAGTATATGAAACCATTTTCACTAATTTTTGTCATGTCACTGTTATATACTTCAGGTTAATACTTGTGTATTAATACATTTGGTTGGCAGTTTGATAGGCTCTGTCACATTTGAGAGATGTGTCTTAGATCCAGCTTTTAGTTAGAAGTCCTTTGAATATTGGCTTCTGGCACTAGTGAGTATTTAATTGATTGCAGAATTTCTTTTTGTAGTATAAAAAATAGCCTCTAGGGCCATTAGTTTTTAAAAAGTTTGAATAAGCTATGCATATTCATTTATCAGTTAAGAATATGTCTGTAGACTGAAAACTGTTTCACAGTCAGGTGAAGAAAGTTCAAAGTATCTCATAGTATAATATCAATAATGTCATAAAAGAATAGATACATGACAGCCAGCTCAGGAAGTTATGTTCTCTGTGTACTTTATATGGAAAGTTAGGTCTAAAAAAACTCCAGACTGACAGCATTGATTATTCCTGGAAATAAGGAAGGACCTTCTTTTTTTTTATGTTTTGTGTTTCTGTACTTGAATGTTTTAAGCTAATAAGAATGTGTTTACATTAATGACTGAACATTACTTATAATAAATTGTTAAAACTATATTGAATACTAATGACTAATGTACAGTAAAACCTTTTGTCTTTCTTAGGTTCTCATGGAAATTACAATTAAAGGACTTCCTCAGAAAGTATTAGGTTCTCCAGCATATCAGGTTGCTAATATGGATATTCTTAATGCAAGTATCTTAGATGTAATGATATGATTAAATTAGCTAAAAATCCATGTTTTTTTAAGTTAGAGAAACTTAGATTGCAAAATTCGAAAAGAATTGAATTTGAATATACTGATTATATTAAAGGAAAAAAATCATAGACAAAGTATAGGTGTGGCTCAGAAATAATTACAAGTTCAGTTCCACACCACTGCTAAGAAAGTGAGTATCAGAATAAAGCAAGTCACATGAAATTTTTGGTTACCCAGGGTATGTAAAAGTTATGTTTACACTATATTATAGTCTACTGAGTGTAAGTAAATAGCATTATGGCTTAAAAAAACAATGTACATACCTTAATTTAAAAGTACTTGATGGCTAAAATTGTTGCTTAATCATTTGAGTCTTCAGTGAGTCATAATCTTTTACTGCTTGGGGGTTTCTCCTCTGTATTGATGGCTGCTGACTGATCAGAATGATGGTTGCTGAAGGTTGGGGTGGCCATGGCAATTTCTTAAGACAACAGTGATGTTTTCTGTGATTGATTCTTTCATAAATGATTTATCTGTAGCATATAATGCTGTTGGATAGTGTTTTACCCACAGTAGAACTTCTTTCAGAATTGGAGCTAGTTCTGTCAAATATTGATGCTGCTTTTTCAGTTAAGTTTATCTTGTCATTTCAGCAGTCTTTACAACATCTTCACGAGGAGTAGATTCCGTCTTAAGAAACCATTTTCTTTCCTCATCCATAAGGAGCAATTCCACATCTGTTTACATTTTATCTTAAAATTGCAACAATTCAATCACGTTTTCAGGCTCCACTCCTAATTCTAGTTCTTTGCTATTTCTACCACATCTGTAGTTACTTCCCCTGGTCTTGACTTTAAGCATGCCTTCACTATTAAGTTTAATCATTTCTAGCTTTTGGTTGAAAGTGAGAGATGTGCAGCTCCTTTCACTTCAATGTTTAGAGGCCACTTGAGCGTTGTTAATTAGTCTAAATTTAATATTGTGTCTCAGGGAATGCGGAGGCCAGAGGAGAGGGAAGGAGACAAAATAATAGCTGGTCCATCGAGCAGTCAGGACACATACTAAAAATCGTGAAAATTACCCAAAATGTGACAAAGTAAACAAATACTATTTAGAAAAAGGGTTCCAGTAGACTTGTTTAAAACAGGGTTGCCACAAATCTTCAATATGTAAAATATGCCGTATTTGCAAAGCACAATACAATCAAGTGTGCTTGTGAGGCATTAACTAATGGCATATTGATGGAACTATTTTCCTGGATTAAAGGCTTCTAGAATAAAAGGTTTCTCTTTGCTTTTATGTAAATGTAGTTTTGGTTACTGTTACAAGTTTTGGAAGCTTTGTAACACTGGCTTAGTCATAGTGAAATATATTTAATATCTGCTGGATGGTAGGTATTGTTGATCCAGCAAGTTTTAAGTCAGTGTTTATATCTGGAATCTCTTAATATTCTTCAATTGCTTGACTAGATGGAACAGCTATAATTAAAATAAAGAACTTGATTTTTGTGTGTAGTTTATGAAAGTACATTTGCTATCATTTTTGTTGTATCCTAAGTAATTTCAAAAGTCCTCAAACTTAAAAGGGTCATATTTCAAATAATTGTAGAAAACAAGTGTAACAAGAAGAGTGTACTGTTGGTAACAAGAAAATTGATTGCCATCTCCCATCTTTCTTCAGGGAACCCCTGCTTTGTTCTTAATTCAGTTAACTTTCAATAATAATCTATTGGAATGTGGTGTGGAAGACGAAAGGTAATTTTAAACAAACTATTTTGTTTATTTTGGAAAGTTTGTTGAATGATATTCTTTTGAGTTAGACTATTATAAATTTTTTTAAAAATTAAAAAAGTTGAGATTCATTTTTGGGGTAACTTTGCTATAATGTAATTTATTTTTACAAAAAGAACAGTTAATGCATAGTTCAAAAATTTTTTTCCATCAGGTTTTTTCTCAACCTGGAAACACTTGTGGTCTGTGTTCTTTCGGGTCCAACTTCACCACTCGCTTTCAGTGACTCTGTCTTAAATGTTGTTAATCAAAATGCAAAGCAGTTGGATAACAAGGAGCATCTTTGGAGAATGTGGAGTATTATAGTCACCCCATTAACAGAATTGATTAATCAGGTATGATATAAGTCAGCTGCATGTTTTCTCTCAAGTTTAGTACCTTGTCTTTTTTTTCTTTCTTTGTTATATAGCACATGAGTATATGAATAGAAATTTGTATTTGAATGGAAGATATTACATATTTTATCTGTGGGATTGGTTAATTTTCTGTTCTTTAAATTACTTGATTTCTTTTCATTGTGTTTCTGCCTTATTCAAAAAAGTGTAACTTAGTGGGGACTAAATAGTCCATTTTCTCTTACGATTAGAAAGCCAGAAGGCTCACATGATAGATATGGATTTCCCTGTTTATATCTTGGATTCTTGCATTTGTGCTGTGGGGAATAATATGAATGTCTTGACTAAACTATATATTCTTAGATTTCTATGGCAAATCATGTTGGTGAACACCTCAAAGCCATATAGTAGTTCCTAAACCTTTAATTCTTGAGTTGACTGACCTTTACATTTAAATACTTTAAAAAGTGATAATATTGGCAAGGTATGGAGCTCAAGTTCTGTCACTGTTAATAGTTCATTAGCAGCTTTATCAATCTTTAATGGAATTATTCTTTGCGAAATAGTCTGTTATTACTTACAAATGGAGTGAAGACTCTGAAGAATTATGTGATTATACAGTAGCCCTTATTTTAGCTACTTGAGCCAACACTCCATTAAACATATTCCTTTGGAAGAACAAGATTTATGTTCCTAAATGGTTTCCTACAGTTTGAGGTCTGCTAGAGGCCATTTTTGGAGAAGGCAATGGCAGCCCACTCCAGTACTGTTGCCTGGAAAATCCCATGGGCGGAGGAGCCTGGTAGGCTGCAGTCCATGGGGTCGCGAAGAGTCGTACACGATTGAGTGACTTCACTTTCACTTTTCACTTGCATACTTTGGAGAAGGAAATGGCAACCCACTCCAGGGTTCTTGCCTGGAGAATTCCAGGGACGGGGAGCCTGGTGGGCTGCTGTCTATGGGGTCGCACAGAGTCAAACACAACTGAAGCGACTTAGCAGCAGCAGCAGAGGCCATTTTTATAAGTCCTTGCTTGAGTCTTACCTTCTGCGTATAGTAAAAGTTTGTGGAATCACCTCTGGGATTCTTTTTTAGGACTTAAAACACAGTATATTGTTTCCCAGGGTTGCTTGAGAGACTACCACAAACTGGTGGCTTAAATCAACAGGAACTTATTTTTTAAAGCTCTTGGGGCCGGAATTTCAATAGTAAGATGTTGGCAGATTTGGTTTCTTCTGGAGCTGTAAAAGAGAGTGTGTTCCATGCTTCTCTTAGCGTCCAGCAATTGTTGATATTGTGAATCCACCACTCCAATCTCAGCCTATCTTCACATGGCGTTCTTCCAAGTATCTTCTATTAAACTTCCTCTTTTATAAGGACACCAGTTATTGGATTAGAGCGTGCCTTAAGTCAGCATGACTTCTTTATTGCATGATTACACCTGCAAGGACCCTAATTTCAAAGACTACAGAGGTTAGGAGTTCACCATCTGTTTTAACATCTCGACGTTGGGGAGCATGATTCTTACTACATGTGATAAGATGTCACTATTTAGGACTAGAATTAGATGGTGATTTGTCTAACTTCATTTTCTTTTTTCAGACCAATGAAGTGAATCAAGGGGATGCCTTAGAACATAATTTCAGTGCTATCTATGGTGCACTGATTTTGCCAATAAACCATATTTTTCCAGCACAAAAAATTCCAGTGGTAAGGCAAATTTTTACTTGAGGAATTTGCGGTTTTTAAATATTATGTTACTCTTTGTAATGAACTTCTATAAGACTTTCTTATGACTTATAATCAGCTTAGGAGAAAGGAAAGTGGTGAAGAGAGTGAAGTTCCTCTTCACCTTTGTTAATTGCTGGTATTGTGGTATTACTACAGTTTTTCGGTTAGAGCTCTGGGAATGTGGGCAGACTTATTACCCTGTGCTAGTCTCTTCTGACACCTTAAGTGTTACTGTGTTTTTAAAATGTTAAAGATGTATTCTATTAAGTTATTTGATATATAGGTACACATTTTCTAAGTTTTTTTTTATTATTGTTAGGTCACCATGAAGACCTTACTTAAAACTTGGTCAGAATTATATAGAGCATTTGCTCGCTGTGCAGCTTTGGTGGCAACTGCGGAAGAGAATTTATGCTGTGAGGAATTTTGTTCCAAGATAATGTCCAGTTTGGAAGATGAAGGCCTTTCAGTGAGTTTATTCTGATACCGACCTTTTTTGTATTTAAAGTAAATTCTTTTCAAGTAAATAGAGATAATGTTTATGAACTATCATTAACTAATGCTTTTAGTTTATAAGTAATGAAGTTAAGGTATAAAACAGGTAACAGCTTTGCGAGACAATTTTGTGTCATTGGACTCTAAGGTCCATGCATCAGGACCACTTGATGGTGATGTGCTTTTACTACTCTGGTGTGCCTTTGCCATTCTAGATGAACAGTACAAGGACTTTGCCATCCTATATCTTGTTTTTTCATACCTGTTAGCTTTTTTGTTTAAATCTTTTAATTAAAAGATAATTGCTCTACAATACAGTGTTGGTTTCTGCCACATTCAACATGAATCAGCCATAGGTATACATAGGTCTCTTCCCTCTTGAACCTCCTTCCGCCTCCCATGCATCTTCAGTTGTTACTGAGCCCTGGTTTGAGTTTCCTGAGTCATTCAGCAAATTCCCACTGCTATCTAATTTACATATGATAGTGTATATGTTGGGCTTCCCAGGGAACCTACCTGCTAGTGCATGTAATGTAAGAAATGTGGTTTGATTCCTGGGTCAGGAAGATCCCTGGGAGGAGGACATGGCAACCCACTCCAGTATTCTTGCCTGAAAAATCCCATGGACAGAGTCTGGCGGGCCCAGACTGTTCATAGGGTTGTAAAGAGTTGCACACAACTAAAGCGACTTAGCACAATATATATGTTTTCATGTTACTCTCTCTGTTCATCCCACATTCTCCTTCCCCACAACCTTGTCCATAAATCTGTTCTCTACATCTGCATCTCCATTACTGCCCTGCAAATAGCTTCATCAGTACCATCTTCTAGATTCCATATATATGCACTAATGTATGATATTTGTTTTTCTGTTTCTAACGTACTTCACTCTGTATAATAGGCTCTAGGTTCATCCACCACATTAGAACTGACTCAAATATGTTCCTTTTTATGGCTGAGTAGTATTCCGTTGTATATATGTACCACAGCTTCTTTATCCATTCATTTGTCTATGGACATCTAGTTTGCTTCTGTTTCCTAGCTATTGTAAATAGTGCTGCAGTGATGTGTCTTTTTGAGTTTTGGTTTCCTCAGGATATATGCCTAGTAATGGGATTGCTGGGTCATATGGTAGTTTTATAACTAGTTTTCTTTTTTTTTTTTTTACTTGGAAGATAATTATAATATTGCAATGGTTTTTGCCATACATGAACATTAATTGGCCATACACGTGGCCCACCCCCCCATCCTGAACCTGCCCCCACCTCCCTCCCCACCCTGTCCCTCTAGGTTGTCCCAGAGCACCAGCTTTGGGTGCCCTGCTTCATGCATCAAACTCACATGGGTCATCTGTTTTGCATATGATAGTGTATATATTTCAATGTTACTCTCTCAGATCATCCAGTCATTGCCTTCTGCTGAGTCCAAAAGTCTCTTCTTTACATCTGTGTTGTCTTTGCTGCCATGAAAGTAGAATTGTCGACACTGTCTTTCTAAATTTCATATATATGTGTTACTATAGAATATTTTTCTTGCTGTTTCTGACTTCACTTTGTATAGTAGGCTCCAGGTTCGTCATCCTCATTAGAACAGACTCATATGCGTTCCTTTTTATAATTGAGTAATACTCCATTGTGTCTGTATACCACAACTTTCTTATCCATTCATCTGCCAAAGGACTCTAGGTTGCTCTTTCAATTCTGATTTCCTCAGAATATATGCCCAGCAGTAGCATTGCTGGGTCGTGCGGCAGTTCTGTTCCCAGATTTTTGAGGAATCTCCACACTATTCTCCACAGTGGCTGTACCGGTTTGCATTTGCACCAATAGTGTAAGAGGGTTTCCTCTTCTCCAAACCCTCTCCAGCATTTATTGTTTGTAGGCTTTCTGATGATGGCAGTTCTGATCTGTGTACAATGATGTCTCATGGTGGTTTTGATTTGCATTTCTCTAATAATGAGTGATGTTGAGCATCTTTCATGTATTTATTAGCCATCTGTATGTCTTCTTTGAAAAAATGTCTGTTTAGGTCTTTTGCCCACTTTCTGATTGGGTTCTTTTTTTTGGTATTGGGCTGCTTGTGTATTTTGGAGATTAATTATTTGCCAGTTGTATATGCTGTTATTTTCTCCCATTCTGAGGACTGTCTTTTCACCTTGCTTACAGTTTTCCTGCAAAAGCTTTTAAGTTTAATTAGGTCCCATTTGTTTATTTTTGTTTTTATTTCTGTTTCTCTGGGAGGTGGGTCATAGAAGATCTTGCTATGATTTATGTCATCAAGTGTTCTGCCTTTGTTTTCCTCTAAGAGTTTTCGAGTCTCTGGTGTTACATTTAGGTATTTAATACATTTTGAATTTATTTTTGTGTGGTATTAGAAAATGTTCTAGTGTCACTCTTCTACATGCAATTGATCAGTTTTCCCAGCACCACTTGTTGAAGAGATTGTCTTTTCTCCATTGTACACTTTTGCCTCCTTTGTCAAAGGCTTCCCTGGTGGCTCAGACGGTAAAGCGTCTGCCTGCAGTGTGGGAGACCCAAGTTCAATCCCTGGGTTGGGAAGATCCCCTGGAGAAGGAAATGACAACCCACTCCAGTACTCTTGCCTGGAGAATTCCATGGACTGAGAGGCTCCTCAGAGCCTGGTAGGCTACAGTCCATGGAGTCGCAAAGAGTCGGACATGACTGAGCAACTTCACTTTTGTCAAAGGTATGGTGTCCATAGGTGTATCGGTTTATCTCCAGACTTTGTTTTGTTCCATTGATGTATATTTCTGTCTTTGTGCCAGTACTATACTGTAGCTTTGTAGTGTAGTCTGAAGTCAGGAAGGTTGATTCCTCCAGCTCCATTCTTCTTCCTAGAGGATTGCTTTGGATATTCAGGGTCTTTTGTGTCTCCATATAAATTGTGAAATTTTTTTGTTTAAAAAAAAAAATTGAATTTAATCTATAGATTGCTTTGGGTAGTATATTCATTTTCACTATATTGATTCTTCCAATCTAAGAACATGGTATATTTCTCCATCTGTTTGTGTCATCTTTGATTTCTTTCATCAGTGTTTTGTAGTTTTCTGTATACAGGTTTTTTGTTTCTTTAAGTTAATGTATTCCTAAGTATTTTATTCTTTCTGTTGCAGTGGTGAGTGGTGTTGTTTCCTTAATGTCTTTTTCTGATTTTTCATTGTAAGCATATAGGGATGCAAGGGATTTCTATGTATTAATTTTATATCCTGTGACTTTACTGTATTTGTGGATTAGCTCTAGTAATTTTCTGGTGGCATCTTTAGGGTTTTCTATGTAGAGAATCATGTCATCTGCAAATAGTTTTACTACTACTTTTACAATCTGAATTCCTTTTATTTCTTCTCTGATTGCTGTGGCTAGGACTTCCAAAACTGTTGAACAGTAGTGGTGAGAGTGGGCACCCTTGTCTTGTTCCTGATTTTAGAGTAAAAGCTTTCCTTTTTTTCACCATTGAGGATAATGCTTGCTGTGGGTTTGTCATATCTGGCTTTTATTATGTTGAGGTGTGTTCCTTCTGTGCCTGTTTTCTAGAGAGTTTTTATCATAAATGGGTTTGAATTTTTTCAAAGGCTTTCTCTGCATCTATAGAAATAATCACGTGGTTTTTATCTTTCAATTTATTAATATGGTGTATCACATTGATTTTGCACATATTGAAGAATCCTTGTATCTCTGGAATAAAGCCTGCTTGGTCATGATGTATGATCCTTTTAATATGTTGTTGGATTCTGTTTGCTCGAATTTTGTTGATTTTTGCATCTATGTTTATCAGTGATACCAGCCTATAGTTTTCTCTTTTTTGTGTGGCATCTTTTATTTGGTATCAGGGTGATGGTGGCCTCATAGAATGAGTTTGGGCGTTTTCCTTCCTCTGCAATTTTCTGGAAGAGTTTGAGTAGGATAGGTGTTAGCTCTTCTCTAAATTTTTGGTAGAATTAACCTGTGAAGCCATCTGATCCTGGGCTTTTGTTTGTTGGAAGATACGGTTTCGATTTCTGTGCTTGTGATTTGTTTAAATTTTATATTTGTTCCTGGTTCAGTTTTGGAAGGTTATACTTTTCTAAGAATTTGTCCATTTCTTCCATGTTGTGCATTTTATGGGCATATAGTTGCTCATAGTAGTGTCTTAGGTTCCTTTGTATTTCTGTGTTGTGATTTCTCCATTTTCATTTCTAATTTTATTGATTTGAGATTTTTTCCTTTTTGTCTTGATGAGTATGGCTAATGGCTTATCTATTTTATTTTCTCAAAGAACCAGCTTTTAGTTTTATTGATCTTTGCTATAGTCTCCTTTTTTTTTTTTTCTCCCCATTTATTTCTGCTCTGAATTTTATGATTTCTTTCCTTCTACTAACTGGGTTTTTTGTTGTTGTTGTTGTTGTTGTTGTTTTTCTAGTTGCTTTTAGTGTAAGGTTAAGTTGTTGATTTGATATTTCTCTGGTTTCCTGAGGTAGCCTTTGTATTGCTATGAACTTCCCGCTTAGCACTTTAACTGAATCACATAGGTTTGGGGTTGTTGTGTTTTCATTATCATTTGTTTCTATGCCTGTTTTGATTTCCTTAGTGATCCTTATTAAGTGTGTTATTTAGCCTCCATGTTTGTGTTTTTTACATTTTTTTCCTGGTAGTTGATAGTCTAATCTTACAGCATTGTGATCAGAAAAAATGCTTGAAATTATTCACTTTTTAGAAATTTACCAGGGCTTGATTTGTGGTCCAGGATGTGGCCTGTCCTGGAGGATGTTCCATGTGCAGTGAGAAGAAGTATGTATCACAGCTTCTTTATCCATTCATCTGTCTATGGACATCTAGTTTGCTTCTTTGTACTAGCTAATGTAAATAGTGCTACAGTAAACATTGGGGTTCAGTTCAGTGTCTCAGTCGTGTCTGACTCTTTGCGACCCCATGGACTGCAGCACACCGCACCCTGTTCATCACCAACTCCTGGAGTTTACTCAAACTCATGTCCATTGAGTTGGTGATGCCATCCAACCATCTCATCCTCTGTCATCCCCTTCTCCTCCTGCCTTCAATCTTTCCCAGCATCAGGGTCTTTTCAGATGAGTCAGTTCTTTGCATTAGGTGGCCAAGTATTGGGGTTTCAGCTTCAGCATCAGTCCTTCCAATGAATATTCAGGCCTGATTACCTTTAGGATGGACTGGTTGGATCTCCTTGCAGTCCAAGGGATTCTCAAGAGTCTTCTCCAACACCACAGTTCAAAAGCGTCAATTCTATGGCGCTCAACTTGCTTTATGGTCCAATTCTCACAACATTGGGGTAGATGTGACTTTTTTAGTTTTGGTTTCCTCAGGATATATGACTAGTAGTGGGTTTGCTGGGTCATAATGATAGTTTTATTCCTAGTTTTTTAAGGAGTCTCCTTAAAAAACTTGTATCTTAAAAACAAGTCACATAGTGACTATATCAATTTACATTCCCGCCAACAGTTTAAGAAGCTTCCCTTTTCACTACACCCTCTCCAGCATTTATTGTTTGTAGAGTTTTTGGTGCTGGCCGTTCTGACTCATGTGAGGTGATACCTCATTGTAGTTTTGATTTTCATTTCTCTAATAATGAGCAGTGTTGAGGATCTTTTCATGTGTTTATTAGCCATCCATATGTTTTCTTTGGAGAAATGTCTGTTTAGGTCTTTTTCCCACTTTTTAATTGGGTTTTTCTGGTGTTGAGTTGTATGAGCTGGTTGTATACTTTGGAAATTCTTTGTCAGTTGTTTCATTTGCTATTGTTTTCACCCATTCTGAGTGTTGTCTTTTCATCTTGTTTATAGCTTCCTTTGCTGTGCAAAAGCTTTTAAGTTTAATTACGTCTCACTTGTTTGTTTTTATTTCCATTACTTTGGGAGGTGGGTCATAGAGGATCTTTCTGTGATTTATTTGTCTTACAGTGTTCTGCCTATGTTTTCCTCTATGAGTTTTATAGTTTCTGCTCTTACATCTCAGTTCAGTTCAGTTCAGTCGCTCAGTTGTGTCCGACTCTTTGCGACCCCGTGAATCGCAGCACGCCAGGCCTCCCTGTCCATCACCAACTCCCAGAGTTCACTCAGACTCACGTCCATTGAGTCGGTGATGCCATCCAGCCATCTCATCCTCTGTCGTCCCCTTCTCCTCCTACCCCCAATCCCTCCCAGCATCAGAGTCTTTTCCAATGAGTCAACTCTTCACATGAGGTGGCCAAAGTACTGGAGTTTCAGCTTTAGCATCATTGCTTCCAAAGAAATCCCAGGGCTGATCTTTATAATTGGTCTTTCATTTAGGTCTTTAATATACCTATTAGCTTTTTAAAGTCTGTCCTTTGAAAGTTTGTGGTCTTAAAAATGTAGGTTCCTATTCACACCTTTCCCTTACTCTATAAAAAGAATAACTGGTGTCAGCAGTTTGATATGTATCATTCTAGAATAAACCAATAAGTTACATATTTATATGTACATATATATGTGAATACAGTGTTCTTTCCATTTGAAATTTATTTTATTTATTACTCTGAAGTGTGCCATTTTTTTTTATTTGAAAAGATTTCTAGTCCTTGATAGTGGTTACCCTGCTGAGAAGAGTAGAGATAGTTATAATGTGTCAGTTCTGATTATGGGCTTTTGATATCATAGTATTTGGCAGAGTGGCTTTAAAAGTGTGCTGTTACTGGCCACAGAGACAGTGAACTTGTTGAATGTTTTTGTGATTTTTAGGGAAAAGCTTGACCCTTGGTTTTTGCTTTTAAATTCTTATCTTGGATGGACTTACATTTTGTTCTCTTCTGAAGAAATTTAGAATCTTCCTAAATTTTATAAAATACCCTGTTGGGATTTTGCTCGGCATGATTGGTTATATTGCATTCAGAGATTAATTTGGAAAATAATTTCTATCTTTGTAACATTGAGTTTTTCTGTTCAGAAATATTTTTTTAGTTCTAAACTGAACCTAGCTTGCTTGATTTGGGGGTTTTATAGTTGTTTTATCTAGTTTTATCTAGTATAAATGGTCTCTTCCCTGCCTATACTTGGTTACTACCGGCATATATGAAATCTCTTGTCAATATACATTTCTGTATATTAACACAGTTTTGTGTCCTTGAGATTCTCTTCTTGGTCACAGTGAAATTCTTTTAAAACATTGTAGATTAGTGTTTTAAGATTTTTTGCAGATACCTTCATTTGTGAGATTGGAGTTCCTCATTGTCCAATTTTTATATTGTAGAAATGATAAACATGTGACTAATAACATCTTGTCAAATATATAACCAGTTAGTTAAAAGTTTTAGGTTCCAGAAAATTTTTTATCACAGCTCTGAAGTTAAACATAGGCTCATTTGTTCCCTTTTCTGTAAAGTTTTTCTACAAAATACACATCTAAGACTTGTTATTTTTGTTACTGCTGCTGTTGCAAATTCATCATTTGATACTAATTTTAGTATTATCAACCTGTTTTTTAGTTTAAGTTTAGGATTTTCTTTTTACCTTTGGAATTTAGACATCTCACCAAGGTTGTGTCTTGAGGCATCTTTTAAAATCGTTCTGTTAAGTATTTGGTGGATCTTTTCAGTTTAAGGAGCTGTGCCTTCATCTGAGGAAAAAGTGCTGAGGTCTTCAGGTGTCATCCTCTGTGTCTCTTCTTTCTCTGTATCTCTCTGTGTTTTGCTTTATTTCTGGTCCTGCTTTCTGGGAGCTTGATATTTCTGTGTCCATCTTTCGGTTTAAACGCTGAAGTGTTTGATAATTTTAATTTTACATTTAATGTTTTTAAGTGAATATGATTTCCTCTTACATTTGAGAGTATTTTATTTTCTTCTGTTTCTGTTATTGCCTCTTTCCTTGTTGATTAGTTCTGTTCGTATTTAACACACCTTCTTCATATTTGACAATAAAGGCTAATGTTGAGCAATATTATTAGCTGGAATGTGTTTCCTAACCCAGGAGAGAACTCCTGTTTATCTGGCTTTGATAGCAAATTGTAGTTATAAGGAAGCTTTGCCTTGTAATTGTGATCAAGATGGAAGCATCTAGATCTTTCATGTCTTTTCTGTAGGGGTGTGTAGATTGTCATTTGGACTGAACCTTCCATGTGGTATTCATAGGTTAACAGGCCAGCAGGGCTCTCCCTTCCCCTTCTTGGTTCTTAACATCCACTGGGGAAGGTTGTCTTTGGCAGACCTGTGAATTAGTCCAGTGAATTGGAGAAGTGAACAGTATTGGAGAATAAAGGAAGGGCAATTGTATAGAACTGTAATTTCAGTAGTCTTTTACCCGTATGGTTTTTCTAATAACGATCAGATCTTTTTCTCAGAACCCTCCCTATGTCTTGTTACTCAGTTTCTTCTATGAAAGCTCACTGCGTTTTTTTGTTTTGTTTTTGTTTTGAGATGTTCTTGACTGGTGGTACTGGAATTTCCTTTGTTCTGTTTCATTTGGATCTGAGGAAGGAGATGGAAAGAATATCAGGGAGCTTAGTAACTTTTTTATGTTTGGTTTTTATGGGTTTAGTGAACACTTCCATTTCAGTATTGAGGGAAAAAAAGGTATAGTATTGAATACTTGGCACACAGCAGATAACTAGGAAATAGTTATCTGGAGAAGGAAATGGCAACCCACTCAAGTGTTCCTGCCTGTAGAATTCCGTGGGTGGAGGAGCCTGGCAGGCTGCAGTCCATGGGGTCACAAAGAATTGAACACAACTAAGGACTAACACACACACACATACAGTTAATGTGTCTTAAATGGCATAAACTATGGTGTGTGTTACTATATGTCATACATGGGAATTAAAGTTATATTTTTTATTCATGCTTACAAGTTTTATAAACCATGCCATTAGTTAAAAGGTTGTCATGCAATACCTAACTGTTCTTTTCCAGAATTTATTGTTCTTGGATAGGATCACTCATATTATTACTGTAATGGTTGATTGCATCGACTTTTCACCATATAATATTAAATATCAACCCAAAACTAAATGTAAGTATTTTATTCATTCAGTATAAGCAAGGCTGTCTGAACTGTATCAGGGTATATCCTAATAGCTTTCCCATCTAATTTTACCTACTTTTAATGTTATATAACCATGTTATTTTGCTAGTTCACATGCTGCTCTCTTTCTCTCTCTCGATGTATCTCTCTCACCCACCCCTGCAGTGTATAACCCCTTTTTATGATGCAGAAACAAATTTTGTCCTATGTAGAGATTGCCTAATAATACAGATGATTTTACTTACTCCATCTGGTTACAAGGGATTATCTGGACAAAAAGCTTGAACTTAGTTAAAATGTTCTTATTTGATAGCCTTATCTGAAATGATCATTGAATTGATGTTAAACTGCATAGAAAATTATGGCAGTGGTTAATTGGTTATGGTTTTACAGGAAATGTAAAATGACTCTAAAAGTGTAACACAGTTTTTACTGTATAAAATTCAGCAATTGAAATCTTAAATCTTATTTTCATAACTATATGCCTTGATTAATTCTAAATTATGAGCTGTTAATGTACTAATTGGTTCTTTGAAATTATATATTTTCTACCAATGATTATATATTATCATACTGAATAGAAAAGAACCTTCTAGTTACAAGAAGTATTTTGTTTAAAGGTTACTTTTCCTGTTTAAAGAGTGGGAACATACTCAATTTTCCTTTAATAAGATCTTTCTTTGAATTAGTGTAAAGATTTCTAGAACATAAAATATTTGCAGGGCTTTTTGGGGTGGGGGTAGTTTTTTGGTGTTTATTTTTACAGTAATATAGAGAAACTTGTTTGGTAATTAAAGCATCCCAGCCTCAAGCCACAGAAATAGATTTTTTTCTTTAGTCTTAGTCCCCTTTCAGTAATCTAATTACCTCTTTGTCAGGAAAATTAAAATTCTTTAAATATAGAAAGGTTATATAGCAAATGATATCAGAATATATTTTTTAAGCCCCTGAAGTTTGATAAGGCATAGATGATGATCCCGTTGTTGAAAGTTTTACATGTTTTGTTAACTTCTGAAAAATAAGAATTAACTGAATATCATTTCTATCCATGATCTATAAACCCAGAATTAGAAATGTTTTTTGTTTTCAATCCTTATCTTGCAAGAGGTGTTCCTGGCTATTGAAATTTATTGAAACTAGGGGAAAAATCTAAAAACTGCCAGCACAAGCTGAGAGCAAACAAAATTTACAAATAGTTGAAATAAAATTGTTATTATTCATAAATATGCATCAGGATCACTTTGAGAGTTTTTGATAATTTTTACTTTGTAATTTGTTTTAGAGAAACATTGCAAAAATTAAACACAGATACTACTTTTTACTAGGGTTCCTCAGTTATCAGTTGATGCTTTTGCCTTATTTTCACCCCCACCCCCTTTTCTACTTTTATTTCCTAGAACATTTCACAGCACTTGTAAGACAAGTCTTTGATCTAAAATATTTCCCAAGTCTTATCTTTCATGACCATTAGAAGTGAAGTAAAGGCAAGGTTAGATTTTGAAGGTCTCTCAATTGGGGTTTGTCAGTATTTCCTCAATATTAGATTGAGATTTTATTTCTTTATGGGGATGCTACAGAAGTAATTCGGTGTTTTCTTATCAGTGCATTATGTCAGCAGGCATGTAAGTCAGTTTGTCCCACTATTGATAATGATAACATTTACTGTTTGATTAAGATCATATCTGTCGGTTTTGCACTATAAAATTCATTAGGAAACACAGTTAATAAATTAATGTTTTGTGGCAAGTTCTTTGAGACTTCATAAATATCTTGTTACTCAGCATACTTTGATTCATGAGTTACTCATCCATTGATGCTTCTTGCGTAAAACACTGTTTCCCAAAGTAGTGGATCATATTGTTTCATTTAATTACATTAGTTTGCTTTAATTACCATTAATTCTAAAAGCTGTCACTGTTTTATCTTAGCACCACAGAGACCTACAGATTGGTCCAAAAAGAAGAAGGAACCTTTAGGGAAGTTGGCTTCTTTAATTAAACTTATTGTGAGAGTGATCTATTCTTTTCACACACTGAGCCTCAAGGAAGTACATTCTGATACTCTCCTCACTATTGGCAACTCAATCACCAGCATTCTTTCCAATTTACTTGGACATATTTCTCTGCCTTCTATGATCCAGAAAATATTTGCAGCTTTAACAAGACCTCTGGCATTATTTTATGAAAACTCAAAGTAAGTATTTTGCCTTAATAGCTCTTAGACTTAAACATATATAACTAGATATGGGTAGCAAACTTGTTGTCATATCAGCTTTGTTGTTAAAGATCTTAATCTTTAAAGTTTACTGGAGTGGATAATATATGAAACTATGCTTTTGTTAAAAAGATAGCTCAAATAGTAAAATATGAGGTAGCAATTGGAAGTCCCTTTATTTTTCATTCTTAATCCAGCACAATTTTTACTTTAGTGCATCTCTTTACAGAATTGTTAATACAAAAAGCTTACATGTTAAATATATAATGTATATGACTTGACGTACTACTTAGCAGTTAAGTATATGATATTCACTTAACCTAAGTATCTCATTGTTTTTAATGTCTGCACAGGACTCCATGACACTTTACCCAATTTCCTGTTGGACATGTTTTCTAGTCTTTCCTCTCATAACTAACAATATTATAGGTCAATATATTTGTACATAAATCATTTGCCCACTATTCCTGCAGAACAGGGCTTAAAATGAAATTGTTGGTTCAAAAAGTATGTGCATTTAAATTTCTGAATTACTCTCCAGAAGTTTGTGTTGTTTTATATTACCCTTTGCATTTGAACCAAAGCAAGCAGTATATAAGAGAAAAACCACGAAAAAATCCCAACATATTTTAAAGAAGCATTTTGAGAGAATTCATCAGTGTTCTTTATAGCAAGCTTATGTGGTTCAGTAATAATACAGTCTGTTTTTCATAAACACAGAGGAAGCTTTAGGAACAGATTTAATGGAACTTCAAATTTATTAAATTTTTGCAAGTCTTTTTTAGTCCTTAAACTTCATAAAAATTCATTAAAAAGCATAAAAACGGGTGACTAGTAATAATACTTTGAGATCTATTCCAGATGTTTTTCTTTAACTCCTGTGTTAAAAGACAGGTTTGTTTCATGTTTAAAAACTTCATTAAAAAGCATAGAAATAGGTGACTAGTAGTAATACTTTGAGGTCTATTCCAGATGTTTTTCTTTAACTCCTGTATTAAAAGACATGTTTGTTTCATGTTTAATGTTTCCAGTTTGACATTTTTTGTTAAGTCTTTGGGCACCTTTTTATATCATTATACGTCTCAGTTTTGGGCTGCATTACAGTGTTTCTAGGTTTATGTTCTAAAATATAAATGGTACTCTTTGTTTTTCTTCTAGGCTTGATGAAGTTCCTAAAGTGTATAGTTGTATGAACAACAAGGTACAAATAGACATTGTTCATAAAACATACTTTCATGAAGAAAAGTTTTAGAATTTAAATGTCTCCCTTCAATATAATTCTGCTGATTATTTTAAAGGGATATCATTATGCTTTAATTTTAATGAACTTTTGATATGAAATGGGTATAATCCAAGGATCATTCATGATTTAATAATATTGCCTTAAATTCATATAACTCAACTACTCCTGTCTCATTCTTTTATGTGTGAAGGTAATTGGCTCCAAGGTTAGGCAACTATTAATCTCATAATTTATGTGAAAACAAATTTCTTCTGTTAATGTAAAATAAGCCTGAATTCAAGCTGTTCTATCAATAAAGTAAGTTCTTGTCAGCTTATAAAGAGTATTATATATTGAAGGTGATGAGAGCTTTTAAAAAGCCATTTGAGGACTTCCTGGTGGCTCAGTGGTAAAAAATCTGTCTGCCAATGCAGACGACATAGGTTCTGTCCCTTATCTGGGAAGATCCTGCATCCTGCAGAACATACAAGCCTGCATGCCACAGCTACTGAGCCAGTGCTCTAGAGCCCTGGAGCTCAATTACTGAGCCTACGTGCTGCAGCAGCTGAAGCCTGTGTGCCCTAGAGCTCGTGCTCCACAACAGAAGTCACCCCAATGAGAAACCCAAGCATCACAACTAGAGAGTAGCCCCCACCCATTCTGTGCAGCTAGAGAAAAGCCTGTGCAGCAACAAAGACGAAGCACAGCCAAAAATAAATCAATAAAAATTGTTTTAAAGTCATTTGAGTTTTAAAAATTGAAATAACGTACTCTGTGAGTTGTTTAGTATGCTTTGTGCTTTTGTTTTTTCTCTCTGAAAAGTAACATTTCTAAGTGTTACCCTAATGAACTTTTTCTTTTTCCTAGTTAGAAAAGCTACTAGGAGATATAATTGCTTGTCTACATGTCAGCTACACTGGAACTTACGACAGTGAACTTCTTGAACAGATCTCGCCATTATTATGCATAATATTTTCACACAAGAACAAACAGATAAGAAAACAAAGTGCTCAGTTCTGGAATGCCACATTTGCTAAAGTGACGATGTTGATTTATCCTGAGGAGTTAAAGTATGCTAACAATAAAACTTTATATAGTTACTCTGTTCTGATTATGTAAATTGACATTTTGGTTTTAACATAAATCCTTATGTAGAATCACTGTAGAGGATTTCCTAGTTAAAATATTCTTGTTTGGAGTACACGGTAATTATTAAAATTATTTGACCCTTTGCTTTGGTCCTTAGAATAAACTTAGTTTTAGAAACATAAAAAGCAGTTTCAAATTATGCTTAACAAAAGGAGTTTCCAACAAGGGGCAGGAAGCTGATGGCTGTTAAATCTAGCTGATATGTACTTAATGTAACAGTCTGCTCTTGTTTGAAATTTATGGTGAAAGTTTGAGAAGTTTTTAAAGAATAAAATTCAGAAACTGAAGAGTTTAGTGAAAAATTCTAATATTGTCTGTAAATTTCTCCTGGTTTTATGTATGTAGAGTAAGAAACAGTCTTAAGCTGGATGTGTTTTTATCACTTTAAAATTGTAATTGAACTGTTCTTAATGTGCCAACAGTACTACTTAATTCAAAGTATATTTACTTATATTTGAAGGCCAATACTGAAACAAGCCAAACAAAAATCTCTGCTTTTATTGCCTGGTTTGGAAAATGTTGAAATTATGGAGGAATCCAGTGGACCATATTCAGATATGGTAGGTTGAGGGGGGGGCGTTTTTGTTTACTTTTATGTGATGTTTGAGTGATTTATTGGATATCAGTGTAACTTTAAAAAGGACAGAAGCTTAAGACTGACTGAAGAGATAAAACCTGAACAGAAGAGTTCCACAACATAGGGGTTTTGCGTACAGTTAGTTGTGTGGCCTGGAAAACTTACAAATTAAAAGGCAGTAAATTTCACCATAGGTTCTCATGTAAATAATACCCAATTCTTATTCATTAATGATCTTTTATTTTAAAAAACTGACACCCCATGTATTGTTTTACAGAGGTCAGAATTATTAAGATATGGTTAAATGTTGCTTTGTAAAACTAGGACTTCTAGTTACTATTCCCCACCTAAGAGCTACACTTCATTTTCTCATTTCTTTCTGTTGAATCTCATTCCTTCTGTTAGAGAAACAAATCATTGATACCACATTTTCCATTTGGAACAAGGTTACTGTGGTTAATAATACTAGATGACTATAAAGATTAAGGAGTAAAGATAAAAGTACTATATACTCATCAGGTAGAACACTCTTAGACACTTTGTTCCTATTCAACAACAAAAGAGTCTAGCTATTATTTGTTTAGAACCTGTAAGAGAAAACATAGCTAAGTACTCTATTTAGTTTTATTTTTTGGATAAAATTAAAATTCTCATCAGAAAATTATCTAGACTTTTTGAGACTCATTCAGTGTAATATGGCTCAAAAAAACCATATAATCTGGTAGGAGGGCCTGATAGTATTTTCTGTCATGTATGTTTTATTGTTTAAAGTGTTATGGTTTGGGTTTTTCTGTTAAAAAAGTTTCCAGTAATAAGTGGGATATTTGAATCCTGTAATTTGTTTTTAGAATATTTATTTGGTATAGCTTATTTTAGAATTTATAAAATTAAATGATGCAAAACTAATGCTGTATAAGTTGGAGACACCAAATCTATTTGCTGTTACTGTATTAGACAATGGCTTTGTTTTCTTTGACATGATCTAGTAGATTTGAATACTCAAATTTGATATAAATATTACACTGTAATTACCAATGTGAAAAGGATAAATATTTGCACATAATGAAATTGTTTTATTTTTATAAAAACAGACAGAAAATTCCCAATTAAATATGAAGATAAGTGGCATGGAAAGAAAATCAAGTGGAAAAAGAGATTCTTTTTTGGCACAAACAAAGGATACAAAAGACAGTATGAAACCACCAGCTAAAGTATGTTTTTCCAAAGTGTATTTAATAGTACTCTTAATATTAATATATATACCAGCTTGAGAACATACAACTTCTAACTGGAAGAAAAAGCTGTTAAGGACTAAATAAAAGATGGGATTATAGGGAAATATAGTTTGGCCTAGAAAGACTATTAAGATGGTATGGAAATCTTGACACTTTGGGAGATGATTACTTCTTAGTAAAGTTAAATCTGCATAATACTAAGTGTTTATTTAGTATAATTACTCCAGGCAGTAACCCTCTTCAGATAGAATGAAACTAGATTTGAATAACTTAGGTAGGATGAAAGAATATTTTAGAGCTTCCTTTATTGACTAGAAAGAGAATGCCTACATAAGACATTTGTCATAACCTCATATATAAAACTAGATATCTAGTAGCTAGTGGCAAATTAACCAAGTTTCAGATAGTCTTTCTTCTAGGACCTCCAGTAAAGGGGTTATTCTAGAATCTTATGACCATGGCTCTGGGAAAATGAAAGAAAAATATTTTTAAAGAATAAGTTTGACACAGTCTTGTAGCATTATAAAGTAAAATGGAAACAGCCGTGCTGCAATTGTGTAAAAGTGGCATTGGGTACCAATATTAGTATGTCGGGCATATGATTTTGGCAACTTTTACTTGAGTAGTTTGTGCTTCAACTTGAAATCACAGATGTACTTTTTCCCTGCCAAACCACTTGATTTCTGTGTGCTAGGCTGAAAAACATATTTGCCCATGCTTCCCTGGTAAGCACACATTTGCCTACTTCTTAAAGAGGTGTAATTTTATTTTCTGAGTATTTAATACAAGCAGAATGAAAAGAAAACTAGGGACATTGTACTAATTATAATTATCCAGGAATATCCTATAGGTTTGAACTTCAAACGTCCTAGTTATCATCAAAAACCATTATCAGAGTGCCAAAGAGAGATTGATTGATGTATTGGAAAATAATTTAGAAACTCAAAAATGTGCATTTACTGTTTTAATTTCCAGTTGAAACTAGATTCTTCAACTCCAAAAGCAAAGGGTGAGATGCCTTTGGAAGAAGAAAAGTCTACTGACTTTGTGTTTATACCTCCAGAAGTAAAAGAAACAAAGGAAAGAATACTAACTGAACACCAGAAAGAAGTACTCAAAACAAAGAGGTTTGTAGTACTTTTATCTTGAATTGAGTTTTCTGTACTTACATTTAGATTTCATGCAGCAAACATAATTTTGAGTTTAGAACTAAGATACTGGTATATTGTACTGTATTTTAAATGTCAAAAAGATTGTACATGGCCATATTTCATAGTGTGTCGGGCTATCTTGAAATGCACCAAATGTTCCTAAACTGAATCCCTTTATTAAGGTCTTGAAAGATCAGGGAAATGGTTTCATGGAAAATCTGGGAAATAGGCATCTAAGACTTGATTTTATATTCTTAAAAGGTAACTAGATATAGAATTGTAAGCTTAATTGTAAGAATATCAAATATTGAAGTTGTTGTTTAGTGGCTAAGTCATGTCTGACTCTTTGCAACCCCAAAGACTGCAGCACGCCAGCCTTCCATGTCCTTCACTTCTCCCCAAGTTTGCTCCAAGTCATGTCCATTGTGTTGTTGATACCATCCATCCATCTCATCTTCTGTTGCCCCTTGTTTCTCCTGCCCTCAATCTTTCCCAGCATCAGGGTCGTTTCCAATGAGTCTGCTGTTTGTATCAGGTGGCCAAAGTATTGGAATTTCAGCTTCAGCATTAGTCCTTCCAATGAATATTCAGGGTTAATTTCCTTTAGAATTGAGTAGTTTGATCTCCTTGCTTTTCAGGGTACTCTCAAGGGGCTTCCCTGGTTGCTCAAGCAGTAAAGAATCTGCCTGCAATGCAGGAAATCTAGGTTTAATCCTTGAGTCGGAAAGATCCCCTGCAGAAGGAAATCAGTATTCTTGCATGGAGAATTCCATGGACAGAGAAGTCTGGTGGGCTACAGTTCATGTGGATGCAGTGTCAGACACGATTGAGAAACTTAATAGACACAATATTAAAGTTAGTCTTAAAATCTTTTTCAGGTGTGATATTCCTGCCATGTATAATAATCTGGATGTTTCACAAGATACTTTATTTTCTCAGTATAGTCAGGAAGAATCTATGTAAGTATAGAAATTGCTGAAGTAACTGATTTTCTGGTTCTTTATTAACAATATTCTAATTTGCACACTTATTTATTTCAGGGAAATTTCTACTTTAATTGAAAAATCAAAAGAAGACTCCAAGATGATATTTAAGGTATATTGTTATTTTCATATTTTGGGGTTTTTCAAATCAGCTTTCCATTATTGAGTCTCTTATATTAACGTTAAGATTTGTTCTGTAATGTCTTAACTCTCCTTAGCAGTCTTTAGCAGAATTATAGTTGTTTTATGTGTGGATCTGTATCTGTGTGAGTGCATGTTTGTTTAAATGTATTTGGCTTTATCAAATACTTAAATTGGAAACACAAATTAATGAGCATCTACCATCACCTTTGGAATATTTTTAAAATGTCGAAAGCCAGATTGCCCTTTGACTTGCTAAAGTTTTAAACAGAATTTCTCCAGAAAGTCAGACTTATTTTCTGGTTAATCTGTATGTATGTGTACATTTTTGTGCAGGAGGAACAAAAGGAGAATGACATTGTCGTTCCTCAACATGTCATGGAAAACTGCGGTATGGATGAACATCTTGAAAAGGCTTCCCTTTTGAATAATGAGTGTGGTTCTGTTGAGGAAACCAGTCCAAAAATACTGAGCAGTAATAATGATGCCAGAAAAAAAGCTTTAATTGCTTCAAATAAACCAACAGAATGTGCATCTACTACAGAAAATCCATCTGGTGTCAGCAGTAGCTCGGTTTCTATTGCCACCATTTCTGGAGCTCCCTTACAGCCTACAAGTCGAAGGCAATCCTTTATTACTTTGGAAAAGTTTGATGGTTCAGAAAATAGACCTTTTAGTCCATCACCCTTGAATAATATGTCATCAACTGTAATAGTGAAAAGTAACCAGGAAGGCATGGGTAAAGCAGATAATCCATCAAAAGCAAAGAAGAGAGAAGTGGCTCTTTCCAAATCTGACTCTGAAAAAATAACACATGGGACTAAGAGATCAAGCCGAAGGTCGAGTAAATCTGAACCAATAGGGAGTAAAAAGTCTAAACCCTTAATGAGATCTGAACAAGAGAAAAGTACTCAAGAATCTGTTGATGGCACAGTAGCCTTAGAAAATAACCCACCTGGCTTGCTTAATCAGACAGAATGTGTGTTAGATAATCAGGTTCATCTCTCTGAATCTACAGTGGAGTTTGAGGATACAATGCTTGAATCAACAGTGGAGAATACTGTATTAGAAAACAATACTGTAGAAGAGAGAACCTTAGAAGTTAACTTGGAATCCAAAGAAAACACACCCCCAGCCATAATAACGGATCAGACAGTAAATGAGGATAGTCATATTCAGGTAACTCCAAATCAGAAAACCCTTAGGCGATCTTTAAGGCGACGTTCAGAAACAGCAGAACCAACCACTGATAGCCAAGATAAAGAAAATAATCATCAAAAAAGGGAAAGACGTAAAGAAGAAGAAAAGACTCCGCAGAAGAGTCCGTTACATGTAAAAGATGATGTTTTACCTAAGCAAAAATTGATTTCTGAACAAAGTGTACAGGGAAACTTAGTTGACAAAGGAAATAATTTACATGAGAAGGCTTTTGGGGAGACCAGTGCTAATGTTGAAATTGATGAAAATAGAAGAAAGCCAGATCTTGAGAATACTAAATCTGAAGGAGATGGTGTGCCGGACATTGCAGATAAATCCTCTGAGAAACCAGTAAGGGGACGAACACGATACCAAACAAGAAGAGCATCCCAGGGTTTACTTTCCAGCATTGAAAACTCAGAATCTGATAGTTCTGAGGCAAAAGAAGAAGGTTCTAAAAAGAAAAGATCTGGAAAATGGAAGAACAAAAGCAGTGACAATGTTGACATGGAAGATCAAGAAGAGAAAATGGTAAAACAGGAATGTATAAAAATTGAAAATCAGGCACATGATTATAAAGGGAATCCTGAAGTAGACAAAGATATAAAATCTCAAATCTGTGAAAAAGGAGATGAAAGTACTACTGTAAGTCTTCAAGATTCTACCGTATCTCCAGATTTATTACAAGTTTATGATGATGTATTGAATACTTCTGAGGGAGAAAGTAAAAGTAACAAAGATGCAGACCATTCCTTTTCAAATCCTTCTGTACCAGAATCAAATCTAAGGACTAGAAATGCCAGTAAGAGGTTACATAAGCGAGATTCTATAGAAAATAGCATGGGGGAATCCTCAAAAATAGGGACATCAGACATTTCTTTGCTTTCTGAAAAAACTCTTCAGACAGTAGAATGCCAGCACAAGAGAAGTAGGAGGGTGAGGCGATCTAAAGGTTGTGATTGTTGTGGAGAAAAATCACAGTCTCAGGAAAAGTCATTTACTGGGTTAAAGGATATAGAAAATTATGATGTAAAAGTCAGTGAAACAAAAAAGACAGATGGGGAAACACCTGTATCTATTTCAGAAACTTCGAAAGCTGATCTGTCCTCGGAGGTTAAACTTTTAGATGAGCATCATAGTGTGAATTTTCATTTGGATCTCAAGGAAGAGAATGATACTACTAATGATTCATTAATTATATCTGAAACTGAGTTAAAAGAAAATACTACTCAAAGCTTTCTTCCTTCTGAAATGGTAAAATTTAAAGAAACTTCTCGTAGGGATTCTGAGGAAGCAATATCTCTAGAAACCCAGGAGCCATCTAATAAGAAATGTAAAACTGTTGACCCACATTTAGATGTTTCCAAAGATATTTCACTGAAATGTTTTTCTTTGGAGACCAAAGAAGAAAAGTCAGAGGCCACTTCAAAAGAGAAATTGAGTACAGAGAACATTGTTATTGTTGAATCAAATGCAGAATCAAATCCAGAAGTAGATGCTATGGAATTGAATGTAGAAAATGATCAGTCTGAAGCTGGCTTCTCTGAACAAAAGAATGTCAAAACTGGTATTCCAGGGAAAGAAGTAACAGAGGAAAACAGTGAAAGAATGGATACACCTGAAAAACTGAAAGCCAATGAAGCAGTAACTGAGGAATTTAATTCAGCTACTGATTATTCGGATACTCCGACATCTGTAAAAGTGAATGCTCAGGTAGAGATCTCTGAACAAATAGCGGTTGGGGAGCTAGGTGGAGGAAGTGATGAATCTGATCCAGGCTCATCTGAAGAAATGAACGCTGAAATGAAAAATTGTGAAAAAACAGCGGTTTGTGAGGTGACTACTGAATCTGACCACGTCACTGAAACCGAAGACGAAGATGTAACTACCACGGCTTCTCTGCCTATAGAAGTTGAAACAAAGGAATTAGATGTAGAAGTCAATAACTTTGTTCCCGACACACTTGAGATGATCACTGAAGAAGGAAAGGTTGACCCTAACAAAACTGAAACGAATACTGAACCTAATAAATTGGAGGAAACACAGTTAGATGACAATCAGATGGTAGTGGAAAGTAATGAAACTTTACCGGAAGTTCACCATACTTCAGAGAAAGTAGAGGAGATAGCACAACCTCTGACATCTGAAACAGATATTTCTGGACTAATATCAGAAGACAGTAATACATCTCCTCAAAAATCGAAGGATATTGATCCTTTACTCATGTCAGCAAACGAGAGTCCTAGTGGCATGCACACACGTTGTGTGTGGTCTCCTTTGGCTTCTCCATCCACCAGCATTTTAAAGAGAGGACTAAAAAGACCCCAAGAAGATGAAATCTCGTCACCTGTCCACAAGGTAGGGGGATGGATGCTGAATGTTCATGAGTCCAAGGTTAATTGGGATAGTTTGGCCACTTGCTGACACTTGGTAAATGATGGGATATTGGGCGTACATGACCATTCGTTATGAATATATGCTATGACAGGGAAGAGGGCAGGCAGAAGGTGGACGTTGAGAAAAAGACTGAAGCCCTTTAGGTATTCCTTTATTTCAGGACCTGGTGTCTGTCGCTCAGTTGTGCTCGACTCTTTGCGATCCCATGGACTGCAGCCTGCCAGGCTCCTCTGTCCATGGGATTTTCCAGGCAGGTATACTAGAGTGGTTTGCCATTTCCTTCTCCAGGGGATCTTTCCGAACCAGGGATCAAACCTGGGTGCCTTGCACTGCAGGTGGATTCTTTACTGACTGAGCTACCAGGGAAGCCTAACACTTAGCTATAAATCTTTATACAACCATCACCATTTTTCACATTTTGCAAAATTGATAATCTCTCATGGTGATTTTTTCTCTGCTATATAATACACAAGGAAACACTTAGAAACCAATAAAGGAGCTTTAGTTAGTACTTACTGTGTACTAGGACATTATCCTGTCTGTTTCACATGTCTTTATATAAACTTAGACCTTTAACAATTAAAAATTTCTTTAGGCTATGCCTTCATTAATTTCTGCGTATGATTTCATTTGTAATTAATCTTGTTAATGCCCCCATCTTCTTCACTACATTTTAATTCTTGTAGTTTGTACACATATGGATTACCTATGTATCTGCTTTAGTCTCTGACCCTGTGACTTGCACATAGTTTAGAAAGGAAAAGTTGCATGTGCTTTACATAGCTCCACTTGTCCTCTGTAACTAGCTATTTTATAAAGGTACTGTGTGGGCATTCCTTAATTTTGAAATTGGACCTACCATTTACTGTGGAAT
Source organism: Bos javanicus (assembly GCF_032452875.1). Taxonomy (NCBI): domain Eukaryota; kingdom Metazoa; phylum Chordata; class Mammalia; order Artiodactyla; family Bovidae; genus Bos; species Bos javanicus. The sequence goes on along the minus strand of NC_083869.1, from coordinate 44,738,088 downwards.
ATATGTGTTTATGTATACAAACATGTATATATAGATAAAATCATACTGACACGTAATTTTGCCTTTAGCCAGCACATTGTGAAAACTTTCCCAAAATATACTAAAAATTTTTAAATTGAGAGTTCATAGATTAGTTCTTAGGAAAACTTAACACTTGAGGGTTTTTGGTTTGGTCTTGCTTTGCTTTTGAGTCTTTTACCTTTTTTTTTTTTTTAATCTTAGGTTTAAATAGGCCATAGAAGTTCTTGAAAATTTTATGAAGATGAAATGATGTCTTCAGTATACTTTAGATTATTAATGCCAGTTAACTGTAGTCATGTTTTGTTTGATAGTAGCTCGTTTAATTTTTATTTACATATGATAGTTTTCTATAGCAGATATTTATAGAAAGTTCCCAATATTTTGGGAATAAGACATTTATATACATATTATGGTTTTGCATGCCCCGTTGGATACTTTTACCAGACAGCTGAGTAGCTGAATAAAGAGTTTAGAAAAGGCCAAAATAACTTCAAGCTGGGCTAAGCTTTTGTTTTTTGTTTTTGTTTTAACAAAAAATCTCACCCATTGCTGTGACTCTGTTACCCTCAAAGAATTAAGAACTAAGATTATTAAGGTATACCAAAGGCCAGTTAGTGCTGTCTCTGCCTCTTTACCTCGTTCTTTATGGTTTGTAGTAAGCCTATGAGATTAGTAGAAATTTGTATACTTTTAACTGTCACATGCAATTTCATCAAGTTTCTGCTACTATCCTTTCATTCTCCTCGTTGCTGTACTTTGTATTAGACCATGGATACTTGGAATGACCCTTGGTCTTGAGTAATAGTTGTGAAAACAATCACCAGGAACAACTGCAAGTATGTGCAGTTGGCTTCTAGTAAGATAAATTAGGCCTCCAAACATACATGCTATTTTTGGCTGACCTTATAATGAGAGTTTATGGTATTTTTTAAAACTTTTTAAAAATAAAAACATGACTTAAATGTTTTCAGGTTCGCCGTGTCTCCTTTGCAGATCCTATATACCAAGCAGGATTGGCAGATGACATTGATAGGCGATGCTCTATTGTTAGGTGCCATTCTTCAAATAGTTCTCTCATGGTAAAAAGTGTTAAAACTTCACCTACTGTGCAATCTAAGGTAAGCTGTAGGCTTTAAAAAATACATATGCAAACACAGAATTGCATCGGGTAATTTGTCTTTTTAAGAAACAAAGCATACTTCGTTTGGATATATTTTTCTTTTGTCTGCTTAAAGCAGACATGAAGAGAAGAGGTGGTAAGAAGCATTGATTAGCCAGCCAGTAATTGATCCAGTAGTATTATTATTACATTTTACATTTTCTGAAAATTGTAAGATATGACTACAGTCTGTCAGTTGTAAAAATAAACTTGTAAATCTAGGGTTCTGAGATTTTTTTCTCCTTTCTTCTGTCTAGCATAATACCACTTCAGCCAAAGGATTTCTGTCCCCAGGATCACGTAGCTCTAAATTTAAGAGCTCAAAGAAGTGTTTAGTAAGAAGTGCTTTAGTTTTCATGCAACTTTATATTTTCATGTTCAGTTAGGTGACCTCTGTTTAACAGCTTTTGAAATTTATTCTAAGATTGCAGAAATGGCTAAGGAATCTGTGCCATGCCCAACAGAAAGTGTTTACCCTGCTTTGGTGAACTGTGTAGCACCAGTTGAAATCATTTTACCTCAGATTACATCCAACATGTGGTAAGTGGTTATTGATCTCTGGCCCATACCTAGAGATGCCGCTTTGTTAACAGGGATGTTTAAATGATCAGGGTTCTCATGTTTAGGATTGATTTATCCATACTTTCACACATTTTATTTTAGAAGTAAATGAAAATACAGCTGGGAAGATGGTTGAGATAGGGCAGTAATAGAAGTATTGAACGGTTGATCTTGCTTGAGCCAGGCATATACATCAGATTCAAATTTTGTTGTAAATGCACGTATGTCCATCCTCTGTGGGATAGGTGTGTCTATGTAAATTTTGTTATGATTGAGCTTAAATCAGGAAATTCAATTGGATAGGCCCTTACAAATAGAAACTATAAAACTTTGTGATGTTTTTCCTGTTTCTCTTATCTCTTTAGGGCAAGAGGACTGGGACAGCTCATTAGAGCCAAGAATATAAAAACAATTGGCGATTTGAGTACCCTTACAGCATCTGAAATAAAAACTCTTCCTATCCGTTCTCCAAAAGTGTCTAACGTAAAAAAGGCTCTCAGAATATATCATGAGCAGCAGGTAAAGACGTAGATGTTAAATTGTGTATGAGTAAATGATGAAACAGTACAACTCCAAAAGTTTGCATTTCAAGTATTGCTTTAAAAGCTCATTTTATATGATGCCTTAACTTCCTTTACCCTGCAGTCAAGAGTAACTTAGAAGGTTGATTTATAATTCCACAGAGAAGTTTACTTATTTGTTTTGTACTGTTATTGTGTATTACACCTCTTTATTCTTTGAATTCTACTTTTCTAGCTCGTCTTTTATGTCTACCAACTAAGTGATTGGTTTCCTGGCTGCTATTTCTAAAACCTAGATGTTCAGATCTAAACATTTACTCCCAAAAAATCTTGCAGATTTGTGGTTAACAGTATTTTGATTTTGATATCCAAAGCAGTTGTGATCTTTTTTTTTTTTAACTTGTTCTTCCTATCAACTTTTTTTTTTTTTTAATTAATACACACAAACATTTTCAGGTTATGGACATTTCTTAAGATTCTTATGAAAACCGAGATTATTTCCCTCTAAAAATACATACAGAAAATTTTGTGTATCATTTCAGAAGAATTTACAAACTGTCTGAAACCCATTCAGAAACCTTTTATGTATTCATCGATAGGCAAAACTGTGAATAAATAAAAAACGGAGTATGTTAAGAGTGAAAATGGTGTTCTATTAGAATTTCTGAGATTGGAGTTTGCAGGCTACTGAAGACTTCAGTATTCTTAAAAGTCCTTGATTTATTATTAATTTTGTTTGATCTTTTAAAACATTTAACCACTTCAAGAAAAACAAAAACTATTAGTAATTTGCATTTTTGTAAGATGAAGAGTTGAAACTGCTTTATTGAGGTACAGCCACATACCATAAAATTCGCCCACCCAAAGCACACAAGTGGTTTTTTAGTACAGTCACAAAGTACCACAGCCTTCACCAAGACCTAATTTTAGAACATTTTTTATTCTTTTAAAAAACGGAACAACATCTACCCATTCATCAGTCACTGCATTTCCATCCCCAAAGCAACTATTAATTTTGTCTCTCCTATTGTGGACATTTCATAAAAGGTGGGTTCTTATAACCTGTATATAGTCTTTTGTGATTGGTTTCTTTAACTGAGCATAGTGTTTTCAAGGTTCACAAGTATTAGTACTTCATTCCTCTTTATGGTTAAATAGTAGGTTGGTGCAAAAGTAATTGTGGTTTCAGACCTTGAATTTTAAAACATTATATGAATAACTAGGTTCAAACACATCCTTATTAATCAAAATAGGAACCATTATAGTCAGCACCTTTTTCCCAGTGAGAAATGTTTGTTTATTCTTGTGGTGTAAAAATCTATCCTTTGAGAGTTGATGAACCTCTTGAAAGTAGTTTCTGCCTACTGCTGGGTGTGGAAATGTTTTCCCTGGAAAAAAGTTGTCGAGATGCTTGAAGAAGTGGTAGTTGGTTGGCGATAGGTCAGGTGAATATGGCAGATGAGGCAAAACTTTGTAACCCAAGTTGTTCATTCAACTTTTGAAGTGTTAGTTGTGCAACATGCGGCTAGACGTTATTGTGGAGAAGAATTGGGGTCATTCTGTTGACCAATGTCAGCTGCAGGGATTGCAGTTTTCGGTATATCTCATCAATTTGCTAAGCATACTTCTCAGATGTAATGGTTTCACCAGGATTCAGAAAGCTGTAGTGGATCAAATGGGCTGCAGACCACCAAACGGTGACCATGACCATTTTTTGGTTACAATTTTGTCTTTGGGAAGTGCTTTGGAGCTTCTCAGCCCAGCCACTGAGCTGTTCATTGCTGGTTTTTGTACAAAATCCACTTTTCATTGCATGTCACAATCTGAGAAATGTTTTGTTGTTACTGTGTATAATAAGAGATGACGACACTTCAAAATGATGATGTTTTTGATTTGCAGTCAGCTCATGAGGCACCCACTTAACCAAGCCTTTTTACCTTTCCAATTTGCTTCAAGCACGGAGCAACTGTAGAACGGTTGACGTTGAGTACTTGGGCAACTTCTCTTGTAGTTGTAAGAGGATCAGCTTCAATAATGGCTCTCACTTGGTCTTTTTCAACTTGCGATGGTCAGCCACTATACTTCTCATCTTCAAGGCTCTTGTCTCCTTTTCAAAACTTCTTAAACTACCACTGGACTGTATGTTCACGAGCAGTTCCTGGGCCAAATGCGTTGCTGATGTTGCGAGTTGACTTCTCTTTTTGTGACTCATTTTGAACTCAAATAAGAAAACTGCTCACACTTGTTTTTTGTGTAATATCATTTCCATAGTCTAAATAAATATAAATAGCAAGTCATAAGTCGTTAGCAAAAAAACATAAAGCGAGAAATGCTCATTAAAATGATGTATAACATAACCACATTTATTTTGGAATGTATTTCAGTATCAAATGATGAATTTCAACTGTGAAAACTAGAATTACGTTTGCACCAACCTAATAATACCTCATTCTGTGACTGTACAGCATTTTGGTTATCCATTCATCACTTGGTGAACATTTGGGTTGTTTACACCCTTTTCTATTACAAATATGCTGTTATGTACATTCATATACAAGTTTTTGTGTGGACATGTTTTTTATTTTTCTTAGGTGTATCTGTAACAGAATCTAATTTCTGGGTCATACGGGAACTCTGGCTTCCCTGGTGGCTCGGTGGTAAAGAATGTGCCTGCCAAATGCAGGAGATGCCGGTTAGATCCCTGAGTCAGGAAGATCCCCTGGAGAAGGACAAAGCAACCCACTCTAATTTTCTTGCTTGGGAAATCCCATGAATAGAGGAATCTGGTGGGCTGTAGTCTATGGAGTGGCCAAGAGAGTCAGTTGTATATAAACAACCCCCAGTGATTTTAAGCAGCTAAGTATAACCCCTTAATTTTATTCTCCAGATTACAAATCTTGCAGGTAGTGTCCCTTCACATTTTTATAAACCTAAGTTGTGGGAATGGTTAAAAAGTTGATGGACAGGTGTTGAGGAAGGGGGAATTTAAATTTGATAAATTTAAGTCATTGAATTCAGGGGTCTTTGTTTTTGGATGAAATTATCAGTCCATGGAGTTGCAAAGAGTTGGACGCGATGTGATGACTAAACAGCAGAAACAATCTGAAAGTAGCATTTTCTCAATCAGCAATCAATAAGCCCTGTTCCCAGACCTTTGAAAATTGTGTTCTTTTTAAAAATAGAAGTCCATATATTTAAGCTTGAAAATGTCTGCCTTAGACTTGCTTTTCCCATGTTCCCAAACCTAGAGAATAAAATGTAATTTTTCTTGGCTACCACAGCTATATTTCTGGACAAATTCATTAAGAAATAATATAAATTCCTTAACCTCTCTTTGAAAAAACACTACATAGTTCTGTTTTTGTGTTAGTAGAACCATGGGTTCTTAACAGTATTAGCCAGACTGTAAAACATAGTATGTCAGATTCTTTTCCAGTGTTAGTGGTTTTATTATTATTAGTCCTGTTAAAAATAACTCAGTTTGTCACTTTTGTTTTTATTTTTACTTATCTTAATGCATAAATCAAGGTGAAGTCTCGTGGACTAGAAGAGATTCCAGTTTTTGATATTTCTGAAAAAACAATAAATGGAATGGAAAATAAATCTATCTCTCCTGATGAAGAAAGACTTGCCTCAGGTATATTTTAACAAAACGGGACAGTTTTATAAGATTGGTTGACTTTATTGAAGAAATACTTTGTTATTCTGCTTTTAGTTCTAATTTGAGCATGCTCTGTGAATTTTTTTGTGTGATAGTTGTCAAATACATGAAAAAATAACTGACTTCAAGTATATCCAGTTGCTTTTTCTCTAATTGACAACTTTTATTCTATCAAGATCTAGAATCAGGATATAAACTAAACATTGCGATCCAGTTATGTTCATGAAAATGAAGTAGTCAGGATTTCTTAAGTGGCACGGAATAAGCTGTGGTGATTTTTCTGTAGCCTCACTCTCTTATCTTGAGCGGGGACTACCTCAGCATGCACTCTTAATTTGAAACCTAGGCACTTAAATTTTTTATTAACTTAGAAGGAGATGCAAGTTAAAATGTATCTGGAATAGATTTTAATAGTGCTATTTTCTTCTCTTTCCTTTAGATTTAATTGATCCTGTTGCTTTAGAAGCTCCGTTATCTAAAAATCTTGTGGCACAGATTAGCGCACTTGCTCTTCAACTAGATTCAGAAGATCTCTATAATTATTCAGGAAGCCAGCTATTTGAAATGCATGAGAAACTTGGTAGCATGGCAAACTCTATAATTAAAAATCTGCAGTCACGTTGGAGGTCACCAGCCCATGAAAATTCTTTTTAGTGTTTTAAGAGAAAATTGAATTTTTTTTTTTTTTAAATCACTGGATTTGTTGACTCATAAAGTAAGTTCTGAAATATAGCACAATTTCGGACTGAATGTTTGCAAAGTTGGTAATTTCAAATGCTAAAGAACAATAGCTTATTAAGTTAATTTTGTGAGTGAGAGCAATCTTTCCTGTGTAACATATTTTCTTGGCTGCTATACATAGTTTTTCCAGAACTTAAAGTAGTTAACTGAAATGTGAAAGCAGAAACTACAAGCAAAAGCATAAATTTTGTTTTACGTACTCATGCATATTTTAATGAAACATTTTATGTAATATACCTCCTCTAAGTAAGAAAAACTGAAATTTTTTATTTGAAGTTTTTGCTTAACTGATAAGATGTTTATACTTTCTTTCTTTCTTTTTTTTTTTTGGTGCTTGAGGTTTAAGAAATTTGTTCTTGGTAAAACACCCCAAATGAGAGGCAAAAGAATTTTTTCGAATGTTTTTCACAGACAGAGCAGCTTCATTTGGACAGCTTTCAAGAAAAATAATCAAAAGTTTCAACTATAGGGGTTAAATATTAAAGCAGAATTTAGTGATTCCATTCATTTGCATTAACAAATACTTGTGCAGCAGCATTTGCCTGTGAAAATACACTCTTATGAGATACATACTATTCATTTAAAAATGCACGACTGTTTGTACATTATGTATAGATTAAGTCTTTAATTTATAAATTTCAGTCTTCATTAGTTGCATGAGTTTTTCTGTAGCCTCTTGTGAATACCTTTGTTTAATAGAAACATAATTTTGTATATATTGAATACTGAGATATCAGTATGGATAATAGACGTGCTTCATGGGATTGCTGCAGATATTTGTAGGATTCTGTATCTACAAATAAAACAACAAAAAGTTTTGTACTTAGTTAATAGTTAAACATGAGTTTATTTTCTAAAGTAAGCAGAACAAATATGAGAAATGAGAAAGTGTTACATGACAACCTTGCTGTTCATTTCCATAACCTTTTTTTTTCCCCCTTTTGGTTTGAAAGAGGGGATTAGCCACCAGAAATAGTGCCTCGTTACATTTCTCTTTAATGGGGAGTTAGCTTGAGTATTTTCATTATAACTTGGATCATAAGAAACCTAGAGCTTATCTGCTCTCCACCTATACCTAAAGCAAACTTGGGAGAAATCTGAAAACTGTTCTTTAAAATATGTATGTTTTATTCAGTTTAAAAAAATAGGGTGTATGTAATTAAAACATTTCTAATTTTACCAACTGGTATTAGTGCCTGCCTTTCCCATATTTGTTTCATCTTTTTAACAAATATCTCACTTGTTTTCTAAATAGAATGAGTAATCTCAGTTTTAGACTTAATTCAGAAGTAACCCCTACTTGAAAAAGCACACATTCATTAACAACTTATGGAAAGTTTAATCCTTGTGTCTTGGTTAGCTTTATATTCAGAAGGGGACTGCCACCCAGTCACGATAAAAGTTGGTTTCATTTTCATGATCCATTATCATTACATTGTAAATATTTTGGGGTCTAAGTTTGGTATTTATATGCTGAGGATGGTTTTAAAAGAAAATCTGGGACCATTGAACCTGAAGGATTGTAGCTTGAATTTAAACACTTATAATTTTGGTTTAATTTGTCATTTATTCCCCAAGTTCTATGTGAGTAAACAGGCACGTTTTGATTGAACAGGTGTTAGTAGAAGGGATAGGTATGTATGTTGAGAGGAACCAGAATTAACTCATTTCACAACCTCATATCTTAATATTTGTGTGAGCTAAACTTACCTGCTGGTGGACTGAAGTTCCTGGGAAGGTGGACAGTATAGCAGAAAATGTGACCAAAATGAATACCATTTACTTAAATCACAAGTTTGGTGCAAGTGCAGATACTAAATTTAGAACATCCTGGTTTAACCAGGATATATTCTAAAACGTTTAAAAACCAATTTGCTAAATCTTAGTTGTTGATAAAGTTATGTGTTTATTTAGGCTCCTTATTTTCAATATTCTTGCCTTAAAACTTTCTGCAGATTTTTCTACTATTTCTGGAAGAGCAAAAAGCATTAATATTCCATGATCAGCTCCAGTGTGTGTCTTTTTACCATTAAAGTGAAATAAGTTTTTTCAAATAATTTCTAATGGTTAATAAAACATGACAGACATTACTAAGAACACTCAAATGTCATTTTTAATTTTATGCATTTATAAAGAATATAGTTGCATGTAGAACCATAGTATAATTTTTGATGTTCAAAAATGAATTTCCAGTATCTCAGTGAGCACATAATTAAAGATGCTCTGCAGTTTGAACAAGTTTGAAAGCCATTGTTGAATAGTGGAGAGCTTTTGCTCTAGTTTCTTTGTCGATTATAGGATGATTTAGGTTAATAATGCAGTAGAATAACAGTCAAAAATAAGATTTGAATATGAATTTCCCATGATTCTGTTTATGTGCAGGTTGGTAGTAGTCAGAAGTGTTTTACATTTAAGAATCATAAAAATGTCAAGAAAATTCAGTTATGTTTTGACTAAAGGTGGGAGGGAAGACAAGAAAATTGGGAAATTGGAAAAATGGGAGGGTATGTGGAAAATATACAAGTAGAGTTTTGTTTTGATTTTTAAAGAGATGAGTAGTTAAAAGTGAGTGCTGTTTTAAAGGCAGGCTTAGTTGAAATTTAACAAAAGATGTGAAAACTTAACTCATTTTCTTTTAATGCCATTCCTTCTGACTTTGACTTTATAATCCATTAAGAAAAGCCTAGTTTCTATTTAGAATTCTTCATAACTGATTTTCTGGGAGATTATTTGTGAGCCAGAGTTAGAGGTTGTTAAAAAAAGCAGTTGTTAATGTTATTAGGCTGGGGCTTGAGTCAGGGGAGTTAGCTGCCTGCTTGTTATTACAACACATGTCCATTTTATCCCTAAGCCATTAGAAAGGTCTTATACTTTGTATACAAACATTAGAGTGAAGTCCTGACTTTATTAATTAATACTGCTGCTGCTAAGTCGCTTCAGTTGTGTCTGACGTTGTGTGACCCCATAGACGGCAGCCCACCAGGCTCCCCCATCCCTGGGATTCTCCAGGCAAGAACCCTGGAGTGGGTTGCCATTTCCTTCTCCAATGCGTGAAAGTGAAGTCGCTCAGTCGTGTCTGACTTCTAACAACCCCCTGGACTGCAGCCCACCAGGCTCCTCTGTCCGTGGGATTTTCCAGGCAGGAGTACTGGAGTGGGGTGCCATCGCCTTCTCCGATTAATTGATACAGTGCTTCTCAAACCTACATGTATTTGTTAAAATGCAGATTCTGATTCAGTAGGTATGTGATGAGAGCCTAATAGTTCATTTCTAAGAATTTCCATGTGATCCATACAAATGCTGATGTCTGTGTACTGCATTTGTGGTCATAGGTCTAAGAGGCTTCAAGATCCAAATTAGCAATTGGTAACCCAGGCAGATGTATATCCTTAAAATTATTGCCACAAAATATAACTACTAGTCTTTTTTTAAGAAACCTTTTCAGATGTCTGAATTGAGGATTCTGACTGGTCTTGAAGGCTTCATATTAAAGTTAAAAATTTTAAATAAAATTGTTAAAAGTAGAATTTTGCCTAATATGGGGCCTTTTAATATAGAAGATAAGTATTTTATGTTATCAAGAACCTGATTAAGCAGTTTGGACAATGTGGAGTCTTATGAGTATATACGAATTATGTTCTGACTTTTTAAATTTTCATAATATTAGAGATGAATTTAGTCTCTAAATCTTGCCTTCTAGGTTATAGGACTTCATTTTTTTATTAATAAACATTGAAAATAGGCTACCCCTAACAAAGGTTAATTTGGCAGTGAAGTTAGCAGTGCTATAGTAAGTCCATTCTGACAAGTGTGCTTTGATATTCAAGTTTACTGAAGACCTCTGGTGAGTGCTGTGACAGTATGTGATTGAAACTTCCTATTTTGTTGCAAAATGGAGTTGAAAGAGTTGAGTAGTCTGATCTTCAAAAATGAGGGTTTTTTGGGCATTCTTTTAAGATGATATTTTCCTTCATATTTATTAAAAATAAATACTTTTATTGTAAGAACTGCCCTCATCTAAAGCACTTAATTAAGGAAATGTCAGAAGTAATGGGTTTTAAAAACTGATTATCAAAATTTATTGATTGTTCAATCTGTAAAACAAATCTGGTCTTTGTGGTTTTTCATGGCCCGGTTAATTGTGTCTATTATATGCCAGGTTTTGTATATTGCTCTTTGAAAGTTCCATTAAAATCTGATTCATTTTGATTTGAAGATCTGTAAATTAGATCTGTAGTCTAATAAAATTATGAGCGTTCATTTAGTTCTTGGAATAGAATGTTAAATTTTACAGTGTGATCTTTACCATTTTTTTTTCTTTCTGTGCCAAGCCTTTAACCAAAGAACAGTTAAAACTAAGTGCCAAGCTGTAAATGCTTACTCCCCTGAAATATGCCAGTAGAATAAAAGTTAACTTCTCCCTTTACCTGTGATTATAAAATTAAAGACAGTATTTTAAATTGATGTCACATGGAAGAAAAGAACCTCCGTAGCTTTTGGTTTTCTACATGTAAGAGAGGGAACAATACCTTTATGTCACAGTGTACCATTTTATAATTGAATGAAACTAAGTTTATCAGCAAATTTACATGTTGATTGAGATTGATGCACTGATAAATGATGAAGAGAAGAGAAAGATCGATTGAAATAGCAATAAAGAATTAGACCATTAAGTTAACAGTTATCTTTATATTTTGAAAGTAGCTGACAGCCAGTGGTCCCTGAGTTATTCTACATGTAATACAGTATCATAATAGTTTATTAATCCCTTGGGTAATTGTTTAGAAATATATTTTATACTCCACCTCCCATCAGTAAATAATTCCAACAAAAGACTGATTTCTTAAATGGATGAACTGCATAGAAGTAGAAAGCTCACTTTCAAAATAGTGTCATGAAACTGAAAATGGAATATAGAATAATAGCTGTTTTGATACTTAATTGAATAACAGGTGTCTGAAGAATTTATTTTTTATGGAATGGAAATTTTGTAGAAAAATGGAATTAATAGTTGATTTTGATAATAGGAAACAAAAGACAGTAGTCTTTAATAAGTTTTTAAAGAGCAGGGAGGGATTGACAAACCATAGCCTGCCACTTCTTTTTACATTTAAGGAACTGAGAATGAATTTTATGTTTTCTAATGGTTGGAAAGAAAATACTTTGTGACAATGCATAAAATTGTTTTGTTGGTAAATCAGGTTTTTCTGGGACACAGCGGTGCTTATTTACATGTTTGGCTGCTTTCCTGCTATCGTGGCAGAATTGAGTAGTCTGAAGACTGGGTGGCCTGTAATAATGAACATAATTACATATTTACTACTTGCTGACCCTTAAATTGTGCCAGTCCTTGACATAATGCAGTTGTTTTGTTCATATATGGCATGTCGTCAGTTTGGTTACTTCAGCTGGCAGAATAGGGTTTTTTAATTTAATTTCTGTATCCATTATTTAGATTTTATTTTATAAAATGAGTTCCCCTGATTTCATTTATGTCTTACTGTTGCTTAACTAGTATTTTTTATGTATACCTTTTTCTCCTTAAATTCTTAAAACATTTTTATGTATTTGCCATGGATATTAAGGGACGTGATACGTAAAGGAAAGGCATCTGGCACTAATTGGTTAAATCACACCTGTAAAACAAATTGGGGGGGGTTGGGAGTTTGCTTTCTGTGTTGGTGAGTAATCAGTTACTTTCGATCTTAAACACTACCTCTTGTGGATAGACTTGACTAATATGCACTTAGAAGAGGACTGAGAGAAGCCAAATCAGTCATTTATTAGCCCTATAATATTTTTGTTTTCATCACTTGATAAATCTAAGAGAGCTTAGTTTTACATTCAAAAAGTATTTATATTTGATAAGTCGAATGATTTAAGTTGAAACTTCACAGAAGTATGTGTTCATTCCTTGATTACCTGTACTAGCAGATGGGAAATAAGGGTACAGTCAGTTTTGTTTAATGTTTATACAACGTTTGAAGCAGGTGCACCTAAAGTTGTATTTTCAGGTTCATTTTGACTGGTTGAAGGAGAGAGAATCTGTGTCTGATCCACAGTAAAACTTGCATGATCTATTGAGAGTTGACTGTTACCACTTGCCAATCGAAACTGGATATTGAAACATTTTTAACGAAATGCACTTTAATCTGAAATAAAATTTAAAAAGAAAAAAGTAAATTCTGGTACTTGTTTTTCTTTGGTGTTTGAGTTTTTTTAATTTTTTTTTTTGTTTCAATGAGACCTCCTGAAATTCAGACACCAGCCAAAAATGAGTATTGTATTCCTCCACGATGATATGAACCGTTCATATTCTTGCCCTCTTTTATGGCCTGTTTTTAACCAGAGAGGATCTCTCTGTTTTATTTATAGTTTCAAGGGTTCCACACACTTCTAAATTCATACTTTTAAAAAAATTGAAATATAGTTTATTTATAATATTGTGCTAATTTCAGGTATACAGCAAGGTGGTTCAGTATTATATTTATATATTTTATTTCAGATTATTTCCATTAAAGGTTATTAGAAAATACTGAATATTGTTCCCTGTGTTACACAGTAAATCTTTTGTTGCTTGTCTGTTTTATGTATAGTAGTGTTTATCTATTAATCCTATACTTAAAGTTTATCCCCCTTTCTCCTTTCCCTCTTTTGGTAACCATAAGTTTGTTTTCTATGCCTATGAGTCTGTTTTTATAGAGATTAATTTGTATTTTATAGATTCTGCATGCAAGATGATATTTGACTGACTTTGATATTTCCTAGGTCCATCCATGTTGTTTCAAATGACAATGTTACATTCTTTATTATGGCTGAGTAATATTGTGTGTAATTTATATATATATATATATATTTACACACTACCTGATTGTAGGTTTGCTTTGGCATTTCTCTAATACTTAGTAATTTTGAGCATCTTTTCATGTGCCTGTTGGCCACATGTTGTCTTTAGAGAAATATCTGTCCAGATCTTATGCCAGTTTTTTGATTGGGTGGTTTGGTTTTTTTGGTATTGAGTTGCATGAACTGTTGGTATATTTTGGAACTTAAGCCCTCATAGGTGGCATCGTTTCCAAATATATTTCTCCCATTGTGAGGTTGTCTTTTCGTTATATGATGGTTTCCTTTGATGCGCAAAAGCTTAAAGTTTGGTTAGGTCCCATTTGTTTATTTTTGCTTTTATTTTGCTTAGAAGACTGTAAATTCATACTTTTAAGTAAGAAAAAAAGTGTAAGATTACTGTCATTAGTTTACTATGGCTTCTGTAAAAATCAAAAACTGAAAGGCTTAAATAATAGAAATTTATTGTCTTGGTTCTATAGGCTAGAAGTCTGAGATAAGATGTCAGCAAGGGTTGGTTCCTTCTAAGGGCTGTGAGGAAGGCTATTCATGCCTCTCTTTTAGCTTCTTGTGGTTGCTAGCAATTTTTGGCTTTCCATCACCCCAGTCTCTGCCTTCATTTTTACATGTGCTCTTTGCTTTGTGTCTCCAGACACAAATTAAGGAGCTTAGGGAGAACATTATTACTACAGCAATAAAATAACGTGACAGATCTTTTGCTTTTTAGTAAAGATACTCTGTACACTGAAGCAACAAGCCATTATTGCCCATTTAATGCCTTTGACACAAACTGCCAGCCTACTGGATCCAGATGAAGAAGATCCCTTGAAGATTGGATCCCACAGCTATTTCTAAAACTTTATAAGCCAAGCCATAAGGAAAGCTTGCTGAACACAGTCCAACATTTGTTCATATTTTTTTAATTGAAATATAGTTGATTTTCAGAGTTGTGTCTTGTGCATTTTTAAGTTTAGTTTTTGTGGTGAAGTCTAGCATAGATTTGCTTTGTTGAAGTTTTTATTTGTAGATCTTAAAACTATTAAAAAGTAATGCTCATTCCGTCAATGGTGTTTGTTGCAGAATTACAGATTTTATTAGACACTAGTGTAACACCAGTTTATATTGACTATCAGCTTCATAACTTCAGAACTGGATTAGAAATAAAAGTATCAGCAGTCAATAAGCAAGGAAAAGGTGAGTATCTGCCATTTTTAAAAACTGTTTAACATGTTTAGAATTCTTGATTTAGAAAAGAAATACTGTTAAACATTTTAGTAATGGAGAAAGACTCTGGGTTGATACAGCAATAATAATGCAGAAACTTCTAAAAATGTCTGTGCTGAAATCATTTAAAACCCAAAAGAAAATTTTTTAATTATAAAAAAAAAAACCTATGGGTTTAATGTTGTCTCAGGTTTTATGTGCAAGTCCAGAAAATAGAGGTAAGTCTAGTTTAATAATTGGATAGATTAATTGTACTAATACAATGGTGAATACTTAGGTATGTGTAGAAACAAATTAAGGGATGGTACAACCGTAAATCATAACAAAAACTATTAGGCAGTTTGAGAACTTGGAGAATAGTGGAGAGTCTAAACTGAAATACTAACAAGATTTGTAGGTCATGTAGACAGGATTGATGCTTTGAAGTGTCTAAATAGCTTCAACGTAGTTGGCTGGGAGCATGCCAGTCCTGCCAGTCCTCTGCACAGTGCCGTACATCCAACCTTCATCTATAGCTTGAACATTGACAATGGCATCTCCATCTTTGAAGGATACCTCATCTGCATCAGCAGCCATATAGTCATACATGGCACGGAAGATTTTCTGTGGGTAAGGACAAAAAAGGGAAATGTTAGATTTGCAACAATTAACCTAAACTAATTTTAAAGTCTCTTATGACACCAGAATTTAAGTTGCATGAAACAGAATGTGCAACTACCACCAAAACTAAAAAGACTAGGAGAAAATATTTGCAAATCGTATATCTAATAAGGATTACAATCTATCTTATCTGATGACTCAGATGGTAAAGAATCTGCCTGTCAATGCAGGAGATTAAGGTTCTATCCCTGGATCAGGAAGGTCCCCTGAAGAAAGAAATGGGAACCCACTCCAGTATTCTTGCCTAGAGAATTCCATGGACAGAGGAACCTGGTGGGCTACAGTCCATGGGGGTCACAGAGTCAGACACGACTGACTGACTACATACACACACATCTATTCAGATCCTTTGCTGAGGATCTGAATTGTTGACGAGAGATACACCAAGAGCTAAATACTCTGCGTCATTAGTCACCAGGAAAATGTAAAGCTACAATGCGATACCACTACACGCTGGAATGATAATTGAAAAAAGGTATTGGGGAGGATGCGGGAAAATTGAAATCTTTTATAAACTGCTGATAGAAATGGAAAATGGTGCAGACACTGTGGAAAACAGTTTTGGAAATTTCTCCTATTTTAGATAGTTCCCATGTGACCTAGCAATTGTACTCCTAGGTATATACCCAAGAGGAATGAACGTATATCCACACAATAACTTGTATACCCTTATTCATAATAGCTAAAAACTGGAAACAGCCCAAATGCCCACCAACTGATGAAGGAAACATTTTCATACAATGTAGTAATATTTGCTAATATAAAGGAATTAGTACTGATAAATGATACATGGATAAATCAAACATAAAGCCAGTAACAGCAGGCCACATATTAACATGATTTCATTTATATGAAATGTCCTAAATAGGCAAACACGTAGAAATTACGTTAGTGGTTATACTATTGTGGAAAATTCTGAAAGATGGGAATAGCAGACCACCTGACCCGCATCTTGAGAAACCTATATGCAGGTCAGGAATTAACAGTTAGAATTGGACATGGAACAACAGACTGGTTCCAAATAGGAAAAGGAGTACTTCAAGGCTGTATACTGTCACCCTGCTTATTTAACTTATATGCAGAGTACATCATGAGAAACGCTGGGCTGGAGTAAGCACAAGCTGGAATCAGGATTGCCGGGAGAAATATCAATAACTTCAGATATGCAGATGACACCACCCTTATGGCAGAAAGTGTAGAACTAAAGAGCCTCTTGATGAAAGAGGAGAGTGAAAAAGTTGGCTTAAAGCTCAACATTCAGAAAACGAAGATCATGGCATCTGGTGCCATCACTTCATGACAAACAGATGGGGAAACAGTGTCAGACTTTATTTTTGGGGGGCTCCAAAATCACTGCAGATGGTGAGTGCAGCCATGAAATTAAAAGACGCTTACTCCTTGGAAAGTTATGACCAACCTAGATAGCATGTTCAAAAGCAGAGACCTTACTTTGCCAACAAAGGTCCGTCTAGTCAAGGCTATGGTTTTTCCTGTGATCATGTATGGATGTGAGAATTGGACTGTGAAGAAGGCTGAGCGCCGAAGAATTGATGCTTTTGAAACTGGTGTTGGAGAAGACTTGAGAGTCCCTTGGACTGCAAGGAGATCCAACCAGTCCATTCTAAAGATCAGTCCTGGGTGTTCATTGGAAGGAATGATGCTAAAGCTGAAACTCCAGTACTTGGGCCACCTCATGCAAAGAGTTGACTCATTGGAAAAGACTGATGCTGGGAGGGATTGGGGGCAGGAGGGGAAGGGGATGACAGGATGAGATGGCTGGATGGCATTACCAACTCGATGGACGTGAGTTTGAGTGAACTCCAGGAGTTGGTGATGGACAGGGAGGCCTGACGTGCTGCGATTCGTGGGGTCGCAAAGAGTCGGACACGCCTGAGCAACTGAACTGAATGTTTTATTAGAGAAAAAGAATTTGAAAAATCAGCAGTAGTGCATATTTCTCTCACTTTGAGAATTTGGGAGCATACCAGAAATAAGATTTTCTGGAAAGCTAATTTAAACAGTGGTGAAAACAAAAAATACAGTATGGTGACTGTTGCTAATCAACAGCATAAATTTCAGTTAAGCAAGATGAATGAATGCTAGAGATGTGCTGTTCTAGAGACAACTCAACCTTGAATCTATAGTAAGTGTACACTGAAAAATAAGAGGGTAGTAGATCTCCTGTTAAGTGTTCTTACAACAATGAAATTTTTACAAACTAACAATTTAGAGATACAAATAAAATTTGAAAGTGTCCAAATTTTCTTCATAGGAGCAGCCACTGGTTAGTTATTTGGCATGAAACCTACATATTTTTCCCTAGCATTTTGAAACTCACATTCACATTCAAGGATAGCCCCCCCCCCCCCCCCCGACCAATAAGTGGATTACTATAAACAATACTTGGTTCTTTCCATTTGATATAGCTTGGAGGTCTGTCTGTATATAGATTTATTCTGAAGAGAATTCCATATTTTAATAATAACTACAAGTTATTTAGCCATTTCTGTATTTCTAGATAGTTAACCATCACTGTATTCGTCCACTAACCCCATAGTGTTGGTCTTCAGGTCTCTGTCTTTGGGCTGAAAGTATTAGGTCAAAGTTAACATGCCTTTTAAGTTTTCTTAAAAGTTTGCTACCATAATAGAATACTTTGTTATAATTTGTATATTTCTGGTTAGTAGTCATGGTGAACCTCTTTTCCTTGGCCATTTTTATTTCTTTTGTTGTAGATGGTTTAGTCATATTCTTCCAGGCCTCATTTTGAAGGGAAGGGGAATAATGACCTCGATGAATTTTGGATACTTTATGTGGTTTTAGATATTAATCTTTTGTTATGTATAACTTCTCCCAGTTTGACATTTCTTTTTGTTATAGTCTTCCTTTACATTCCTAGATTTTTGAAGTTGCCAAGGAAGATGTTCCCATCTCCAGTATTGTAAAAATAGTCTTTTTCTGTAGTATTTTACAATTTTGTTTTTTTTCCTCTGTGTATTTGTAACTCTTCGGGTCTGTTTTTGGACTTCACGTGTTTTAAAATCTATTCTCATGCTAAATTCATATTTAATTATAATAGCTTTCTAGTGCATTTTATTCTTATGGTTAAGTCCTTTCCTATTGTCATTTTCAAAATTTGCTTGATCTTACATCTTTACTCTTTCAAATAAATTTTAGGATTAATGTATAAAATTTTTATTATTGTACTAGGATTTGATTGGAATTGCCTTGAATTTATGGATTGATTTCTGGAGAAATGACTGCAGGATTCCTTTCCTGAACTATAATAGGTTTTAATACTTACCAATCTTTATGTCCTTTAGTAAAGGTTTTCTTCATACAGATATTGTTCATTTCAATCGTAAAGAATTATGTTGTTATGTTTTAATATTATGAAATTAGATCCAGGGTTTTTAAAAAATATTTATTCATTTATTTGGCTGCACCAGGTCTTAGTTGCAGCATGTGGGATCTAGTTCCCTGACCAGGGATCGAACCTGGGCCCCCTGCTTTGGGAGCTGAGAGAGTTAACCACTGGACCAGCAGGGAAGTCCCAAGAGATCCAGGGTTTTAAACTGAGTTTTAAGATAGTCTGGTGAATTGGTGAGCATGATTTGACTTATCTCTTGTACATATAGGACATGTACATATGTACACATGTACATATAGGACATGTACATATGTACACATGTACATATAGTACATAAGGCCATGGGAATCATGAACTCCTTCGTCAACGACATTTTCGAGCGCATCGCTGGCGAGGCATCAAGCCTGGCGCGTTACAACAAGCGCTTGACTATCACATCCAGGGAGATCCAGACCGCCGTGTGCTTGCTGCTACCTGGGGAGCTGGCCAAGCACGCCATGTCCCAGGGCACTAAGGCTGTCACCAAGTATACCAGCTTCAAGTAAATATAATATGCCTTGCCGCTGTTAATGGAGAAGGCAGTGGCACCCCACTCCAGTACTCTTGCCTGGAAAATCCCATGGACAGAGGGCCTGGTGGGCTGTAGTCCATGGGGTCACTAAGAGTCGGACACGACTGAGCAACTTCACTTTCACTTGTACATATAAGGTATAACTAGATTACATGTGACATCTGCACACACATATACTGTGGAAGAATGATTCCGAACAACATATGCTTTGCTTTAAGATGGTGGGTGGGTCTAATGAGCCCACAATGATTATTTTGCTTTAGTTTTTCTGTGTGTTTTGTGTGTATCCATGTGTTTGTTTTAAATCACTGAATAATGCTCTTTAGTTATGTGAGCTGTTAATGAAGTTTCTCTGATATTTATTACTGTTGCTGCTAAGTCACTTCAGTTGTGTCTGACTCTATGTGACCCCATAGACGGCAGCCCACCAGGCTCCCCGTCCCTGGGATTCTCCAGGCAAGAACACTGGAGTGGGTTGCCATTTCCTTCTCCAATGCGTGAAAGTGAAAAGTGAAGTCACTTAGTCGTGTCCGACCCTCAGCAACCCCATGGACTGCAGCCTGCTAGGCTCCTCCATCCATGGGATTTTCCAGGCAAGAGTACTGGAGTGGGGTGCCATTGTCTTCTCCAATTTATTACTGTTAACATTATACAAAATAGAAGTTTTGGTTTAAAAAAAAGATCAGCACACCTGTAACCATTATTTCACATATCAAAAAAGGAGGAGGACTTGAGTTACTTACTCCAGCAGTGGATGGATGGGATGGGATGGAGGATACTGTTGTCTGCTGGGTAGCAACTGAAGATGATCGTTGCTGTGGGAGCTCTGTGGTTCTTGCATGTTTGTAACCTGAAAGGAAAGGGGAAAATAGCATTAGGAGAAAACGTGACTAGATATCATTTACTCTGTGTTTAGCAACTGAGCAGCAGTGTCTTTCCCCCTAATTTAAAAAGAATGATTTCCAAGAAAGGAGGAATGAAAATTAAATAGCTAACTGCATGTACCTCTCCGCAATTTTAGACTCATTAGAAGAAAAGGTCCAGATTTTTTTCTGTTTCTACTCAAAGCATCTCTTACAGTAACATCCAGTGAACTGGCTCCCATGGCTATCGAGGTCAGGGCCATCCACTTGTACCTGTTGAGGCTGCAGAGAAGAAGACGCCCCCGTCACTGTAGGTAGAGAGGTGGGCAGCTTCTGAATGCTCAGACTTCTCCTCACCACCACTGATGCTCAGCCCACTGGCTGATCGAGACTGCTCCCGGCTCCGGCGCTGAGCTTGTGCTGAAGGAGGTAAGATCCATCAGAGAGCAGGCAGAAATGAAATTTTCCTAGGAGTAATCCCTAATGGTAATTGAATCTCAGTTGGTTTTTGTTCATTATAAAACAGTTTTTCGTAGATTTCCATGGATTAAACCCTCAAAACTCTATAATAGAAGGTGGTCCTCATTTTCCAGTTGAGAGTTTAATCACCCAAGGCCCCCTAACCATTCAGTGGTATAGCCAGGCTTCCAATCCCTGAGTCTGTCCTTGACCACTATTTCTTCCCTCTAGCCTGCTCATTTTCCTGGCTCACCAAAATGAACAGGTAGTAATGTTCATATTCAAATTCCACCTTTCAACTTCTCCAGAAAGTCCCCTGATTTCCAAATTTATTTAGATGCTCTGTTTCCACAATCTGTGTGAAGACCTTTAAAACTGTTCATGTCAGGGTATAACTACTGATTTACTGATCTCTCTTCATCAGACTAGAGTATAAATTCTTTGAGATTTACAGGCACTACATATTATTTTTACTTTTAACATGAATAAAGGGTATGAAGGCATGTGGCCTCTTGTTGAATGACTATCTTCCTTGACATAAGGGAATTCAGAAAGTTGCTAAAAGTCAACCCCGTTTTTTCCCCTTTACTTACGTATTTTATTGTCATTATTTCCCCAACAGAAAAATTTACTACCTGTTTTTCTTTAGGAAAAAAAATTACAATGGGGACCGAAGGGGACTTACCTTGAGGCAGTGAAACAATCTTTTCCTAATTTGAACTTGTCTAGAAAGTGAGCTTGGCCCACTAGTCAAGGAGATGTTTTTATGCTGAATGAGCAACTCAGGAAATTTAAAGCCCTGGAGGAGATGAACTTTGAGCCTAAAGGCCCCTGGCGCTAGCCCACTAAATTGTGATGTTTATGTTGTAAGCCTTTTGCAGCATCACATACCATTAATCATGTGTAAACTTCGGGACTGAATATTGTCTTCTGCTGGATCATAGTCAAAAACTGAGCCAGGATTGGTACGCCAGACGCGTAAACCTGAAAGTGAGATTAAGGGTCAGCACAGGTGTTCTCAGACTCTGATAATTTGGAGACCGAAACATGAACCTAAACAACCACAGGCAGATTGAATAATTTAAAGCTGCTTCCCCCTCCCCACCCCCTCCCCGATCCCAGTTACCTGTAATAGTTTCCTGATCCTGGTCATTCCGTTTCTGTTCCATTTCTACCACTTTCCTCTGAATACCCCGGTAGCAAATGTCACTGAAGTCCTGTGTGTTCTTCTTCACTCTCTCAGTGATGGGGTCTGTCACCACCGGTGTGAAGCAACCCTTGTGTTTCTCAAAGTCTTCATGATACTTCACCTGAAATTTCATGAATTCATTTGGTGAAAATAGGATGGTGTAATCATTTACTTTTTGACTCGTTCCAACAGGCTGCCCACCCCATCTGAGGAATTCCTGACTCACCGTTGAGATGTGGCGCTGGGTCTCTCTCACCCGTCTCATCTCTGGCGTGTCCAAGACATAGGCAGCTTTGCCTTGTATTTGTTTCCGGAAGCTATCAGAATAAAGCACCTGACAGAGGAGAAACCATGGATGAGGGCAAGTTATGGTACCATTCTAATTCTGAAGTCTCAAGGAGCTGGGGAGGCAAGCATGAGTCACCTAAAAATTCCCAGCAAGCCCTTGACAGCAGAACTGCTAGCAAGAGGGTAGATGGGCAGGGCTTGAATGAGATTTGTTTTGACTCTGAAAACATAACTTTCATTTTCAAAGGAGATGGGGCAAAGTATAATTTTGAAAGGAAAGGAAAAAAAAATCGTTCCTGAATTTGCTGGAAATTGTAGCACCAGTACACTGGGTGGTATATGGCACAAGTGTGATATATTTGAAAGAACTATCCTTTAAAATAAGTGATCATTTTTTGAAGGGTTATGTCCAGATTTTATAAACCAGTGTGCTAATACAGAAATCAAAGTCTCAGACATGAAAAACCCAAAATATCAAAGTCAGAGTAAGGCATCCATTTCATAGTATTACCTGTTTAATAAAGCATCTTTTCTTTTTTTTTTTCATAAAGCATCTTAAAGGATTGCTTAAGATTGAGAATGTTAGGAAGTCAATATGTTACAGTCAGTTATGTAAGACTACCTCAGAGTAAAAGGGAAAAGAAAACATTGGCAATTAACTTGTTATGTCTTAGTACAATCATTTGGAATTTAAAAGCATAGTTGTGTTAATTTTAGTGTGAATTTTCAGTGGGATAAAAAAAATGCACATTTTTATGGTGTTAAAATGTTATTTTCAAGATGTTGCGATTCTCTTTTGGTTTTAGTGTGTTTTTCAGTTGAATGAGAAAGACACTTGATGATGTTAAATTGTTATTTTCTAAGTTGTTGCACTACTCCTTTTTAGTCCTGGAGAATACCGAGCTAATGTTTTCTTGGTTGCGCTTAGCTCTCTCCATCTCTGGAGTGACCGGTGTCGGAGTTGCTTTTCTCATATTCTCTTTGTACAACACCTAGAGGAGCCAAGAGAGCATCCAAATATCAGAGAGCAGAAACCCAATTCTGAAAACCACCATCTAGCTGTTGTTATGGCTCAATTATGTCACACTCTATAACACCCCACGAAGAGAAGCCATTAAAATGTTATGGTATAAAGCAAAAGGTGAAGAAAGAAATCAGTTTGAGCTGGCAGGGTTGGTATGGTTTTTAAGTGGGTAAAGAAGGATTTTAAAAGATAAATTTTGGAGGAAACTGAGAGGTAAATTAGTGGTATAACTATGTTTGCCAGGCTTGTTAAAAGTGTCACCATCTCTTTTTCCCTCTCTCAAATACCGAGCTAAAGTTTTCTTGATTGCGTTTGACTCTTTCCATCTCAGGAGTAAAGGGTGTGGGGGTGGCTTTCCCCAGGTTCTCTTTGTATAATACCTGTGAGATACAAAGTTGGACCCGAAAGTCACTGGGAGGCAGTCGTCAGGCTATTCAATGTAATGCGATTTGGGGGAGAAAAACCCAGGTTTTATCTACTACTATTAGTGAGAACAACTCAAGAAAAAGCTTTAAAAAACAGTTAATGGCAACAGTCAATGTAGTATGTCGTTTAGGGGAGATTCTAAAAAACTGGCATTTTTTTCTTTTTAACCTGGGATGGAGTTAGGAGCAGGTCAAACGGCAGGGGTTACTTTGCAGAATAAAAAGCACTTTTGTTTCTCAAGACAATACCGAGCTAATGTTCTCTTGATTGCGTTTGACTCTCTGCATCTCTGGAGTGACAGGGGTTGGGGTGCCTTTGCCCACATTTTCTTTGTACAAAACCTATGTGAGTCCAGTGGATCCAAAAAGAAAAAAAGAATGACAGTTACAAAAGATTAAACAGAACAGATCATTTGTTAGGAGGCTCACGTTGCTAAACTATTTGGGCAGTAAGATTAGATGGAAAGAAATATGTTTCCAAAGCAAGCTGATAATAATTACAGCACATTTCCAGAGCAGAACCCTGTCCTGAAATCCTTGCGGCCTAAAAGACAGAACTGTAGTTTTCTGTGCCTGGTTCCAGGGCTCAGATGGGAGACCACCTTTACTCTACCACTAACCTGTGCATGTCACACACCTGACAGATCATCTGTCAGGACTTAGGAGAAGGTGCTTGAATACTTAGGAGCAGGCACTTGAATAGCTGCTGCCCAAATCGGAATGGGAGACTGGACCCTTTTGCCACACACATCAGGGAAATGTATCTGTGTTCTGCCTCTTGCTTTAATCCAGAACATCATCATACTTATCAGTAAGTAAAAATGTCTTCAGGAATTACATCACTAATAGGGTTAGTCAATAGGAAACAACAGTAATGCATTGTGAAAAATTCCCAGCCTCCCTATCACCAGTGTCATTCTTGATGTCACAGAAGATTTGAGCTATGGCATTCAAGAGGAAGAATTCTATCAAAGAACTGATTCTCAAAGTTGAGGTCCCTGGACAACAAGGTTAACATCACCTGAGACTTTGCTGGAATTGCAAAATGTCTGGCCCCATGCCAGATCTACAGAATAAGAGACTGAGACTTGGGGTCCCAGTGACCCTGAAGCACACTAAAGTCTCAGTAGTCCCATGTTCCAGTATCGGAGGAACCTCTCTAGTATGTAAGGTAATGTCCCCACACAAACCCCAACCCACAGCAATCTCTTTACATCACAGAACGCAGGCTTACAAAAAGTGGCTTACTAAAATAAGCATTTAAAGACCCTGATAGAAGAACAGAAAGAACTAAAATTGGTAAAACAAAAAATAGTTCAAATGACACTCCTTTTAAAGTAAATGGACAGTGATTTGGCAAAACCACTACTGGATCTTAATTTATGTCATTATGCCTGAAGGAGAGGATAGGGGTTATTTTTCCCAAGGTCTCTTTGTCCAAATCTGACGGGGTAAATTATAACCTAAAGTCAGCTGAAAAACAAACAAACAAACAATAAAATCGCAATTCTGATGTTCCAGAAAGAATCCTGTCACACCTCCTACTCCACTCCCCACTTTTCACAAATACATAAAACAAAGAGACCTTAGGGGATAATGGATAGAGAGTTAAGTTTGGGGAGAGAGGAGCAAAGAATGACTTATTGGAAAATCTGTTACTTCCTGATATTAGAACTTTAAAATAATGGATTAAAGCAACCTTGTTATTCTGAGGTTAAGTCCAGGAGTAGCCCTAAAGAAGGAAGAAGGATAAATGTGATTAAGAAATTCACAAAATTTCAGTTATCTTTAAAAAGTAGGATTAATATGTATTATTTTAAATTATTAAAGAAGTAGGTTTTTTTTTTTTTTTTTGTCTTGCCGCAAGTACCGAGCTAATATTTTCTTGATTGTGTTTGATTCTCTCCATCTCTGGAGTGACAGGTAAAGGGGTTCCCTTGCCCATGTTTTCTTTGTATAACACCTGTGTGATGAGAAAGCATCCAGAAAAACAACCGTAAGTAACATTTCATTTGTTGTGAGACTTTAAGGGTGAGTTCAACTTCCTTGTTATCAAATGACACAATAATCCAAGGAGCCAGGCGTTATATGCTGAGAAGATGCCACCAAAAACTTTAACGATAGCCATTCTTGGGATAAGGAGACTGACTTTATCTAGGGTCTTTAGCTGCTGGGGAAAAGCTGTGGAATTACCTTCCCAAATAATCACATGAGGATTTGAGTCTGTTAGAATGTGGTTTTGTTGTTATCCAAGCAAACTAAAAGAGGTTTTAAAAAATATTTTTAAATGCCAGATGGAATAGAAATCAGAATTAGAAAAAGGATCCATAGTAGTACCACAGAAATGAGAAATGTCCTTTTGCTAAGTGAGGTATATTAGAAGCAAAGGAAGGGAAGTAGGTTTTAAAGAAGAAAAAATGTTAAGTATCAATTTCTTTATGAGGTTAAATGACATCATCTTTTCCCTTTCTTTCCAAAATACCGAGCTAAGATTCTCTTGATTGAGTTTGACTCTCTGCATTTCTGGAGTGGTGGAGACGGGGATTCCTGTGCCCAGGTTTTCTTTGTATAGCACCTGTGTGATAAGAAAGTATCCAGAACAAAAAGAGCAGTCAGCCACTCTCCTCTTCTTGCAGAGCAGTGGTGAGCGAGTAGCAGGGCAGAGAGGAAGAGAATGAGTTAGAGGAAGGAAAATACCAGAAGCTTCTAGGTCCATCCTGTAGGAGCCTAAAGACATCCTTAAAAGCAAGGGAATGCAGGAAGGAGCAGCAAAAGCTTGAAAGTTTTGTTGCTGAACTAATCTCTGCAATGCTGAGCAAAGGAGAGCACCATAGAAAGGAACCATGAGCTGCACCCCCGAGCTTGTTATGAGGATGGGAGAAAACAGAAAGGGCAGAGACAGGAGGAGAACGAAGGAAGTTATTTTGTTTTGGAAATATTAATCAACCACATAAGGATATTTAGGTTTTATAAACATTGCATATTTGAAGGTACATACACACAGAGCTTCTTTTGTTGACTTTCAAAAGAAGTCAAATTTTTAGTTTGGGTGAAATATTGGGAGGAATTATACTTGAGGCAAATGGAGAACAGTGACAAAATGCTAAAAGAACTTGAAAATATCTATACAAATACCAGTAGAGATCAAAAAAGTTAGAATAGGAAATCAGGACAACAGTTTATATTTATCTACAGAACAAATTTTTGTAAACTCTACATTCAGAGTTGCCAAAGCAGGATAAATGTGGGGGCTGAGAGACTGGGTATGTTATGTTTTTAAAGGTTGGAAAGTAATATTGAACATTTTTAAAGTGATATTAATGTTTAACCAAACTGGGGATACTGATTTCACAGGAAATGGCAGCATTAAGTTGGGAACAAGACATGTCAAAGTTTTTACTGGAATAAGTTGATTAGGTTTTAAGGTATAGCCATTAATCTTTTTTTAAAAGGATTTTAAATTAGTTAAAAGGTTTTTTGTTTGTTTGTTTTTTAAATACCGAACTAAAGTTTTCTTGATTGTGTTTGACTCTCTCCATCTCTGGAGTGATGGGAATTGGAATCCCTTTCCCGATGTTTTCTTTGTATAACACCTGTACGACATAAGAAAGCATCCAGAAAAGAACAAGAGCAGTCAAAACAGCCCTTTCAGCTATCATTTAGGGAGCCTATGAAACAGACATCACACAGGAAAGACAAATTCACCAAGTCAACCTGTCTTTTCTAGTACAGGTCTGGATGAGAACATGTTCCACATTTCCTTGGCTAAAGGGCCAGTGTATTTGATATTCAACTTTGATGCTAACTCACGTTAAATGTTGATTTTCTCTGTTAAAATCTAAGAAAAATTATTTCATAAAAGTACTAAAATACTTAGTGTACCATAGAAAGGTTATTTTTTAATTGGAGGGCAAATATTCATTTTCCCTACACAGAATATTCGTTTTACAGAATAACTATTTTAAACCTCAGGTCAAATCTATGCAATATAGGAAATAGGTCTTTGTTGTATAAATTCAAGTTATACAAATGGTTGAGTCTAAATACAGAATCTTTAAAGGTTCTCTGCACTACTGGACAATTTTGCCTAAATGCAACCTATGTAAAAATTAACACAAATGGTTACTTAAAGGAAGAAATTGTCCAGGATCATCAGGATCATTAATATCTCAAATAGATATAAACAATAATATACTTACTCTAATATAGATGAAAATAATTTTTAAAGAACTTTGAAAATAAATGTAAACCTTTCCAAAAGTAGGAATAATAATAACAAACCTATAGGGAAAACAGTAAATATAACATTCCAAAAATATCAATTTATACTGAAAATTCAATAAAATCAAAAGATTGTTAGTGAATAGTAATTACAAACAAAACACAAAAAGACAGTGGGACCAAAGAAAGTTACTGATATTATCTGGAAGTTTGATTCCTTCACATAATTATTTCAATGAACAATTAAACATTTTGGCTGAAAATTCTCCCTACTGCTCTACTCCTTCCCCCCCAAAAAAAGAATCCAGCTAAATTTTCCTAATGACATTGGATTCTCCATCTCAGGCATAAGTGAATCTAAGATCTGTATATAAAAGTTTCACAGACTATTGAGTATTATCGTTTTCAACAAAAGTATTAAGAAAAACATAAACTCATCTAATTCAAATATTTTTTTAAAAATCAGAAGATCTGGATTTCTATTGATGGAATGTCTTGTTTGGAACATGTATCAAGATTCCTTTGGGTTCTGATTCTGAGCAGTTTTCTCTCTTGGTGCCACTGTTTAGAAGGTAGGATCTCTGTTAAGGTAATCCCTGTCTTCAGCAAGGGCCATTATTTCTACATGGGGCCTCAAGTCGTGTGTCTTTTCTTACAATGCTAACCCAGCCACATCAAATAAAAATAGTTCTAAGTAAATAAAAGCTATGTAGTATTTGGGGCTTTTGGATATCAATTAACTTCAAAAGTCCTATAAAACACGGAAAGGAACCTGTGAAAAGTTGTAAAGGACTGTTATAGGAAGGATAAAATGTTAGAATCAAATGGTGAGTAAGAGATCTGGAAAAAGGAAGAATTCAGTTGATTTTTTTTTTTTTTTAAGAATTTGTTAAATTGATTATTTTATAGGGACTAAAAGGAATTTTGATAGAAAGGTATTATTATTTTTTAATACGAAGTTAAAGGAGCTTTCTCCCAAATACCGAGCTAAAGTTCTCCTGGTTGCGCTTGACCCGCTCCATCTCAGGGGTGACAGGGAGGGGAGTCCCCTTGCTCAAGTTCTCTTTGTACAGAATCTGTGTATAAAACCAACAATCAAATCAGCCTGGATCCATTGTTCAGGTAGACTTAGCTTTTAAGGTAGGCTCTAAAAGTATTTTTGCTTGTTTGTTTTCCTAATGACATGAAATAGGCCTAAATAAATTTAAGAAATAGAACAAGTATAGATTACCTTTGGACATTTCATCACAAACAGTATGAGGTCTGTCTCATACAAAAAAGTGGCATTAATACCCACAGATTACAGGCAGGAGTTATTTACTGGATTTGCCAAAAATTTCATTGAGATTTTCTGTAAGATATTACCAAAAAACCTAAATGAACTTTTTGGCCAATCCCCATACATATATAGGCCTTTTCTCAAAGGCAGGATTAGGATTTACCAAATAGTGCTCAAGTTAACTGAAATTCATATGCATAATGAGCTGTTGGTAATTCTCAGGAGACCAAAAAGAAAGGGGTTTGGGGAATAAAATAAGTATTAAAAGCTAAATAAATATTAGCTTTCAATGACCCTGAAACTATTCCAAAGAAACCCATTTATATCTCTTGTGATACACAAAAAATAGCTGAGCCAAGTAAACTTGTATTTCTGAGTCATTGTGAATTGCTAAGTTGTCTTTGGAATGAAAATGTTCAAGAATCACATTCTTTTAAGAAATGCTGCAAACACAGAATACATCAAACAGAGCCATAATAAATACAAATAGAATTCTAGTTAACATTGTCCTTTTGAAGGCGTGTTAGATTTTACTTTTGATTTGTGCCACAACAGTTAGAAACATCTACTGTTATTCAAGGAATTGAGGAAGGAAACACTAAGTATTTTAGGTTTTTAAGGAATGTGATCAATAGCTATGTTTTAGGAAAAACAGTTAAAATTTCACACCAGAACTACAATACTAAATTAGATTTGGGTTGAAAACTGAGGTAACATTTGGTGTCATTTTCATTCTATGAATTTAGTATTTTTATAGGAAGAAAATTATATATTGGTAATGTGTTAAAAATATTATTTTAAATAAAAATTAAGGGTTTTTCTATTTTTTCCCCCTAAGAAATACCGAGCTAAAGTTCTCTTGATTGCGTTTGACTCTCTCCATCTCTGGAGTGATAGGTGTTGGGGTTCCTTTCCCCAAATTTTCTTTGTACAAAACCTGTGAGATACAAAAAAGTACCCAAAAGACATTCAAAACAGGCACAAAGATCAAGGAAGAGAGAAAACTGGGGGCAGGGGTGTGTGAGGAGGGAATTTTAGTAAGTTATATTTAGTAAGAATAATACTTTTACTTGTTACTTCATGTTTTAAGGATAAATTCTAATTCTGGGAATGAAAAAGTACAACAGAAAGCACTGAGTTATAGGATATGAATGTAATGATGAGAAATCTTGTGTTAATTCTATTTACAGTATTTCAGATCTAAGTGGTCACACTGATCAGTCACCAGAAGGGTTAAAATACCATCAGAAAAGTGAGTCATTTTTTGTAAGACTAGATGGTCTTGGTCAGGTGGTAACACACACACCACACACACAAAACTGTTAAGATGTTATTTTTTAAAAGAATGATGGATTATTCTAGTAATTTTTTTTAATGGGAAGTCAAGTTTCTTAATTCTTATTTGTAAATACCGAGCTAAAGTTCTCTTGATTGCGTTTGACTCTCTCAATCTCTGGAGTGACAGGGGTTGGAATGCCTGTTCCCAGGTTCTCTTTGTACATAACCTGTAGAAGATAATTAGAACATCTAAAAAAGTGAAATGACCACAAATCCTTTGGATTTACACCTATGTGCCAGCTATTTGGTGGAAACTCACAGAAAGAATCTAGCTTTCAAACATGACATTTAGGAATAAGGAAAAAAAATGCCACAAATATTTATTTTCTCTCTTCAAAGGTAGTAACTTTACTACCTTGAAGACTGTACTAAATTGTGGCACTTCTCTTTAGTCAACATTTAGTATCATTACATTCCTAAAATGCATTAAATAGTGCTAATACATTCAACATTGAAAAAAACATTAACCATTTCATAACATCTAGTATTAGTCCCTTGAATATAGTAGGTCCGCAGTAGGTTATAAATAGGTGGCTTGGTTTACATTTTTCTAATCATGTGTACTCTTTCAGGGTTATTGAGAATTTTGTATTTTCTTCAGAAAATTCCTAACTGGTCTTTAGTCTTAGGTACCCCTTAATGTAAGGAGACTTGAATAGTTTATTTTTGCAGGAAGAGCAACTTTGTCTGAAATTTTTACTCAGTGCTAAATCATGTAAATTAGTGTTTTTGAACAGGGAGAAGTCCAAAGGACTGTGCTAATGAAACAAGTGAGGAACTTCCAGAGCCTTTTGGCATCCTCATTCTACCCTCACTCACAGTGTTAACAATTGTCCACCTAAAGGAAGGAAGGCATTAAGTGGATGGATTCTGTGTTGTACTAGAGCATAGGCTGGGGAGCAACATGGAAAATCTGGGGGTTTGTGTCACAAGTTAATTCCTAAAATCACTGCCACTAGTGCTAATGTCTCTATTTTGCTAGGAAACTATTCAAGATCTTTAACAATCTACCATCTTCAAACAAAGTTGTATTTCTTTACTGAGCAAGGCAACGGAACTGAACCAGGGAACAAAACAAAACCAGAGAAAGGCGAGAAATTGGGCTCAGAGCGGCAAAGGTGATGCAGGCTGGCTTTCCTGGTTGAGTGGATGTGCAGTTCTAAATGCAGCTTGTAACCATGGGAGCCAGGGTAGAAGCAGAGAATGCAAAGGGAATGAGGTCTAAAGGATACAGACGACTTGCAAGACAAACAGCCAGTGTTCTCTAATGGAAATTCAGTGGGATTGAATTTCCTCCAGTGGCCAAGAAAATCAGGTCAAGATCCTTGCCTTTTATTGGCTACAAACTATTTCCCAAACTTCACACAATCTTTGGCTAGTAGCCAGCAACTGCTTAGAAACTGCTTGTGGATGGGAAAGAGTGGTGAGTGGCGTTGGGGGATAGGGTGTGGGCGGAGGCAGGACTAGCTGGACAGAGGGCAGGAGAAATGTGTGCTAAACCTGCTGTCTCAAGTGTGGTGGGTCTCCCAACATATACACAGACACTGTACACAAGAGCCTGAAATCCCTGTTTAGAGAACAGGCTTAAGATACACCTTTGTGGGTAAGATGACAGCCAGCACCTTCAGAACACACAGGGCGAGGGGAGAAGGCTATGTAGTCTTCACAAGTCTACCCAGGGTCTCCCGGATAGGGGAGAATATCCTGAGGTACATGCATGTACACAGCTTTGTTTTATATTTTATGTTTATATGTATGTGTAATTAACAAGCTCATCTCAGTAACCTTACACTACTGTCAGCACATTTTAAGGAACTGCACATATGATGATTAAACATGAAGCCAAGTCCCTTCTGCTCCCTGATTATGTAAAGACAGAATTTCCTTATCTTGATTTTGCAAACTGCACTGCCTGTCGCAGGGCAGGGAGGGTTGTCCAAGCGGGTAGGAGGAGGAAAGGGTGACGCAGGAAGGGACCAGCACGGGGAGGGGCCGTTACCGAGCTGATGTGCTTCTGTGTCTGCTTGACGCGCTTCACTTCAGGCAGGTCTGGGATGGGCGTTCCTTGTCCAATCACCTCCTTATACTTCACCTGCAGGTATAAAAATTGGAACATGAGCATGTGTTTGGTTAGTCGCCCCACAGTGCAAAGTCACGGTTTAAATAGCACAACCTCCATACTTAGTGGGAATGGGGCCACATTCTGATACTGGGTCAGGAGAACCAGGACAAGGACACATGGGTTCTCTCTGATTTCTTTAGGGGTGGGGTCCACACTTTGACTGAAGCCCCTTCTCTTCCCTGAGGTCTCCCATGTCTTATGCCACAGTTCATGTGCCCAGGGCAGACACACGCACACACACACCCCCCCCAGGAAGGGCCATTCTCTGACTTACAAGTGACAAGGAGTCTCTTGACCAAATTTGAGTCAGGCTCCTCTGAATCTTCTTCCAAACTAGGCCTTAACCTTTGGACATCTTTGTACCACCCAGTTTTAGCAAGAATCTTGCTAAGTCAGTTTAGCCAAATCTCCCACCCTGGATATCTCATCCTCCTCAATATTCCTTACCCCCCAGCCCCAAGGCGAAGTCTGACTACCTTGATCTGCCATTTTAGCCATAATCCCCCCTTTACCTCCCTGTTTCTTCTGAGTAATTTTCCATCCATTGATCTTTTCTCCACCTTCCCATTCTCCCCCATCCCACCCCGTCCATCCACCCATCATAAAACCCTACTTTCCCTTGTATTCAGAACTGAGCTCAGTTCTATACGGAGATCTCTTTTCTTCTATATTACAATTGTCCTGGATAAAAATCTTTTTTTTCACTAAACTACTGTCCAACTCTGGTTCATGTTGACACAGGGCTCTCCATTTTTCATGTCTAACAAGCCCTCATGAAAACTGTCTCGACACTGCATTATGGGATGTCCCTCTTATTTTGGTGACAAAAGCTTTGGGTGCAGCTCAGCCATCAGTGTGGATGATCAAAGGGAGGCAGAAGATACTGGAAATGAGTCCCTAGTGGGTGTCTTTACCGAGCTAATGTGGTCCTGGGTTTGCTTCACTCTCATCATCTCAGGTGTCTTTCCAATTGCTGTTCCTGGTGAGACATCCTCTTTATATAAAACCTGGGTATTCAGAATTAGGACAGTGTTACACAGAAGAAAGGACAACACAACCGTTCCTGGAGAAAGAGTAGGAAACATGGCTTCTGTGAAAACAAAAGACACTAGAGAATGTTCTTAGGCAAGTGCTGGAGTGTCTTCTGCGTCAGCCCCAGTAACTCAGACACGTAACAACACGTGTCACTTTTCAGACCTGGAGATTTCTTTTAAGATTATCATACTGTATTAATACATAATGAGAATAAGCAGAAAATGTTGATTAAAAGACACTCCAGTGTGAAACACAAGATCCATTAAATAAATATAAAGTCAGTTATTTTGGGGAGGGATAATAAATCAGTGTCGAAAAGAAATCTGTCTTCTTGGAGCAAGACAACACGTGTTACTGCCCTTGGGATTAAAAGCTCCTTTGTTAGCAGACATGTTATTTCTAATGGTCTCTGGAGTGGTGGTTTTAGAGCAAATTATGGGGAATTTTAACAAAGAACTAGCATTAACTGGGGAGGTTAGATGTTAATTGTCTGAATCAGCGTGAGGCTAGTATATTTTTAAAGAGACTGAAATTATTAGGTTAGCATTAAATGGAAAATAAATAGTAAATATACCGAGCTGAAATTCTTTTGATTTTCTTTTACACGCAGTATTTCTGGCGTGTCTTGAACAACTGTAATTTTTCCTTTACTGTTTTTAAGGTCATACTGGTATTGGAGCTATGAAAAAAGAGTAAACATCTTGTTAAGATTTCAACATTGTTTTGTATATTTTTAATTGTCCTATATTGTGTAAGGGAAGTTAAAACCTTATATATATATATATATATATATATATATATTTTAAATGTATCTGCCACAATAATCATAGACAGCCAATGAGAAATTCAATAAGAATTTTGGAGAGAAACTAAACTTTAAAACGCTAAAAGTAGTTTTTTTTTTTTTTTTTAATATCTCTTGCCTAGAATTAACTTTGAAAAGATGTCACCACCTGGAAAAGATGGTGACAGTTCATATTTAACGACAAGAAGTCACTAACAAAGTGTGAGATGATTTGGGACTGAGCTAAAAGGTGAGCCCAGAGGAAACTGGAACACACATCTCCTGGGCAGGGGTGGGAGGTGCTGAGGGCAGCTATAGGCTGGATACCCAAGCATGTGTGCCCAGAGGCATCCTTCTTTCCCAGCCTCAACCCATGTCCCAGTGAGCTGCGCCTTAAAATCAATAAAAACTCACAAGGCTGAAGTTCTTTTGGTTCTCCCGGACCCTCTGCATCTCTGGGGTGTCCAAAACGATCTCATAATATGACATGCACTTCTCTGCATCTTCCTTGTACTTTTTCTGGAAACAGATTCCAAGAAATAAGGACGGTGAAGAACACAGGGATATAGGCCAATGGGACCTAAAATAGCCCTTCCTGCTCAGCAGAGGGAAAGTCTGTTTTTTGACTGTTTAAGGATGTTAGGGAGTTGTAAAGCAGAGCCCTTGGATCAGTGAGCACCAGGCCTCTTCTTTCCAGGAGAACTGAGCCCAAGATCCACTGTCATGACCCATTGTCATTTTGGTGTTGGAGAAGAACTGTGGTGTTGGAGAAGACTTGAGAGTCCCCTTGGACTGTAAGATCAACCCAGTCAATCCTAAAGAAATCAATCCTGAATATTCATTCATTGGAGGGACTGATGCTGAGGCTGAAGCTCCAATACTTGTGGCCACCTGATACAAAGAGCTGACTCATTGGGAAAGACCCTGATGTTGGGAAAGATTGAAGGCAGGAGGAAGGAGAAGGGGATGACAGAGGATGAGATGGTTGAATGGCATCACCAACTCAATGGACATGAGTTTGAGCAAGCTCTGGGTGTTTGTGAAGGACAGGGAAGCCTGGCATGCTGCAGTCCAGCATGCAAAATGTTGGACACAACTGAGCAGCTGAACAACAAAATTGTCAATGGCTAAACTGGCCAAGTGGGCATATGAGGGAGGTGACAGCCCCTGAGGTTCCTGGCAGCAACAAAGGGATGCCTGTAGTGAACTGGATGGAGCCAGACTGTTCAACAGGCAAAATGGAGAAAAGTAGGAGAGTTGAGAGCCATCACCAAGGCCTCTTGAATGCAGTCCTTGGTTGGTGACAAAGATACTGTCACTGAGCTCTGAGCAGGTATGGTTGGGCTCCTGGCTACAGGGGTGAGCCAGCAGGCAGGTCCAACAAGAACTTCCAGGATGGGGCTAGGAAAGCTACATTCCCAGGTGTTATGAAGTATAGCCCACTCAAGCAACTACTGCTTTCTAACTCAATGATTAGGAGACAAGCAAAAAACTCTAATTTGGGGCTACTCAAGTAAATTGCAGGTTCCTGATCAGTAGTGAAGATTAAAACAAATGAGGATATATATCCAGGAGTAAGAAGGACACCATACTTTTCTTTATCTCTTTGTAGGAAGAGAGAGAGTTATCCATCGGGAAGAATCAGGGTTAGATTGTATGGTTAGTGTTGACATAATCTCAATCTTGTTAAAGAAACTGATAATCAGATGTGGGTGATCAACTTTCTTTCTTCCAGATTTGCAAATTTTACATCCACATTTTAAGAGACTGATTTTTTAACTATGGGTGGTAACTCATGCCTGTGTGAATGGCCATCATCAGAAAGACAAGCAATAACAAATAAATGCTGGTGAGGGTGTGGAGAACAGTGGCCCACTGGGATTGTAAACTGGTTTTGCCTCTTTGGAAAATAGTATAGAGGATCCACAAAAAATTAAAAACACAACTACCACAGGATCCAGCAATTCCACTTCTGAGAATATATCTGAAGGATATAAAAGCACTAATTTGAAAAGATACCTGCACTTTGATGTTCATAGCATCATTATTTATAATAGTCGAGACATGGAAACAACCTAAGCGTATACCAACAAATGATGGGTGAAAAATGTTGTGGTGTGTGTGTATATATATACATAGATATATGTTTAATTGTGGCTGATTTGCATTGCTGTGTGGTAGAAATCAGTGCAACACTGTAAAGCAATTAACCCTCCAATTTAAAAAAAGTTGTGCTATATATGTACAACGGAATAATATTCAGGCATAAAAACAGAAGATCCCACCATCTGTGACAAATGGGTAGATATGGAGGGCACAACACTGAGTGAAATAAGTCAGAGAAAGACAAATACTTGATCTCACAAATACGTGAGTGTATGACCTCACATATCTGAGGAATCTAAAATCAAAACAAACTCAGAAAAACTGATCAGATTTGTGGTTGCCGGAGGTGGGAGTTGGGGGTGAAGTGGAATTGGAGAAAGGGGGTCAAAAAGTGACAAACTTCCAGTTATAAAGTAGTAGGGGTGTAATGAGTACCATGATGACAACTGTAGTTAATACTGCTGCATGGTGTGGAAGTTGTGAAGAGACTAAATCCTGAGAGTCCATCGCAAGGAAAATTTTTCTTTTTTTGTTTTTTTTTACTATATGATGGATGCTAATTAAACTTATTGAGGTAATCACTTCACAAGTAATATAAGCCAAACCATTACACTTAATAGCTCAGCTGGTAAAGAATCTGCTTGTAATGCAGGAGACCCCGGTTCAGTTCTTGGGTCGGGAAGATTCATTGGCAAAGGGATAAGCTACCCACTCCAGTATTCTTGAGCTTCCCTGGTGGCTCAGCTGATAAAGAATCTGCCTGCAATGTTGGAGACCTGGGTTCAATCCCTGGGTTGGGAAGATCCCCTGGGGAAGGGAACAGCTACCCATTCCACTTTTTACTTTCATGCATTGGAGAAGGAAATGGCAACCCACTCCAGTGTTATTGCCTGGAGAATCCCAGGGACAGGGGAGCCTGGTGGGCCGCCATCTATGGGGTCACACAGAGTTGGACACGACTGAAGTGACTTAGCAGCAGCAGCAGCCAGTATTCTGGCCTGGAGAATTCCAGGGACTGGATAGTCCATGGGATCGCAGAGTCAGACATGACTGACTGACTTTCACAAACCATTACACTGTACACCTTAAACTTATATGGTGATACATTCAATTTTATGTCAATAAAACTGGAAAAATAAATTAAAAAAATTATGTGCATGCATGTGTGTGTTCACTCATGTCCAACTCTTTGCAGACCCATGGACTATAGTCCTCCAGGCTCCTCTGTCCATGGAATTTTCCAGGCAAGAATACTGGCTGCTAAGTCACCTCAGTCGTGTCCGACTCTGTGCGACCCCATAGACGGCAGCCCACCAGGCTCCCCCGTCCCTAGGATTCTCTAGGCAAGAACACTGGAGTGGGTTGCCATTTCCTAGAATACTGGAGTGGGTGGCCAATTCCTACTCCAGGGATAAAACCTGTGTCTTGTATTTCCTTCATTGGCAGGTGGATTCTTTACCACTGGCACCACCTGGGAAGCCCTTAAAAAATTATGAGTGGAACCATTTAAGAGTTCTTCAGTACCTTAAAATTCTCTCCATTATTTTAATTCTGATATAGGAATCTCAAGTCTAACTCAAACTTGCATCATAGATGAATCTCTTCTTTTTTACTGGGCAAAATTGTGATTTGAAAGAATCTCCTTCAGTATTAATGGAAAGACTTGTTCTTTGTAACTGGGGTCAATGTGTGATATTCTGATGAATGTCCTTACCTGGCTTGAAAGGTTCTTGACTTGCTGGGCATGAATGATCTCCGGAGTGTCAACCACAGAAGTGAAATTGGCTTTTTCCATTTCTGCTGATTGCTTATACTTAATCTACAAAAGGAACACCCAATAGTTGGGTAAATGTTTACAGTGCACACATTTGTTGGCTCAGTTTGAGTATTAAGTAATTAATACTTCTTTTCTAAAAGGATTCATTATTCAAAATAAAAACAAAAGATAAAAGGATTCATTCATTTGCTACTCAACAATTGTTTTTTCTCTTGTGTTTATAGCTTTATGTTAAGGAGTGAGATTCGGAAAGAAAGATTGAGTCCTAGACTATCTAGTTGATTGGGGGGAGTGGGTGGTGTGAGGGCTGGTGAGAGACGTTGTGCAGGGTTTGGGAAAGGAGAGGGACAATCAACAGATAGTAAGGCATTGATTCTTTTCGGAAGAGCTGGGAGAAGGACAGATGAGAGCAGCCTTGGCAAACGTCCTGGATCCTTTCATCAGAACAGATTCCGCCATGCCATTATATGCATCTGACTGTAATTGACCAACAAGTAAGATAATAGAAGGAAAAAACTGTGTTCTTACAATCACAGCTACTTTTTTGTTTTGTTTTGTTTTGTTTTTAAAGACTGACATGGAACACTCACCTGGCTGGCAATATCTGTAGCATTCCTGGCTCTCAGGAAGTCAGGAGTTTCATTGGCCATGGCATTCAGGCCTCTTCCTTTGACTTCCAGCTCCAGATCTCTCTTATATTCTTTCTATAGGAGCATGAAAAGAAATGTTAGTTAACTTGTCATAGCAAGAAAAGAAATGTTAGTTAACTGTCATAGCAAGATAATAAATGTGCAGAGTGAAGATAGACCCACATAACATGCCACCTGCATTGCTGGTGTCACCTCTGCACTCCCTGGGGTGGGACAGAGTGGGGACAACAGAAGACTGCTTCAGAAGACTTATACTGATGCCAGAACCTCCTTCAGAGCAATTTCTAGCATTCTCTGCTTAGAACATTAAAGTATAAAGCATATTTTAAATCTGGTTTGGTGCATAAACAATTACACTTAGATGCCCACCACTCCAGGGTGGTGTTTTTATTTAAATGGGCACAACAAATGTATCAAGATTAAATCAAAAGCTATTAGATAAAGAACAGGCATAGCCACTATGGAAACAGTTACAATATCAACTCATCAGAAATCGAGATATTTTATGTAACGATTAATAATCATGTTGAACAGAGAATCTGAAATACAAAAACTATCACTTTTTAAAAAAATGCAACTTGGCTAGGAAGGAGAAGATACTCGGTTGATCCTGTGCATGCAGTCAGCTGGGTGCCCACCTCGTTGAGGATCTGGGTGGCATTCTTTGCTCTTAGCATATCCGGTGTGTCTTCCATTTCACTGAGACCCTTCCCACGGATGCTTTCCTCTAGATCTTTCCTGTACTCTTTCTATAGCACAAAATACAAGCAACAATGCTCACAAGAAAGCCTGGATTGTTCCTCTGCTGAAAAGTCCCTCACCAAAATACAAAACAAAAACCTCCTAATTTCACACAGTTACAGTTTAGCCAATAAAAAATCAATAAAGGCAGGGTATAAGCTTCATCAGTTAATATCCAATATCAAATAAACTAGAAATTAATAGAATGCTAAGGTAAGCACATTTTATTAGGTACTCAATTAAAAATTAGGAGAATTAACATGGGTAATAGATTAGGTGCTAGTATGAAACACATGGGAACCCAACTTGGACCCCAGAGAGTTAGGTGGTGGTGAAAATGGTAGGAATACGTTGATGAGTGTCATTAGTGCAATTATTTGGGTCAGGAGGGAGAGGAAAGACCGAGTGGGCACTACCTCGCTGGCTATTTTGGTTGCATATTTGACATGTAATAGAGCTGGTGTGACCTCCAGGCCAGTCAGGTTTCTGCCTTTAATGGACTCTTCATAATCTTTCCTATATTCTTTCTAATGTAAGTAGGAAGGAAAGACAAGAAAGAATGTTTGTTACAACTTATTTCTCAACCCTAGGAAGAAAACAGTTACATTTTCTTTCTGTGTATGGCTTCTTGATCTTAGTTCTGCTGATAATCACACATTTGAAACATGACTGTTCTGGAAATACCCTGGGCAGAGCAAATTCCCCGAGGAGACTTAAGAGGCTGAGAACCTTTGGTGGCCTCTCATTTGCCTATCTACCACTCCCATGGGGGCTGGCCCTCTGAAAGGGGAAGGACGGAGGTACCCCCAAGACTCTCAATATGTTGTCCTCTCTCTTGACGACACTTTCCTGAAGGCAATAAAATTCTACTTCTGAATCAGAAGTGACTCAGGGGAAGAAAATAAAAAACCACTCAGAGGAAGGGGATCTTGAGGGCACCAAATGCAAATTTGCCCTTTCTCATAATCACAACTATTATTCTAAATCACTTAACAAATAAGGTGGATAATGAAGCCCAGAGAGGTTATCAGGCTTTGTTCACTGTTAGGAGGAAGGGCCACCAACTCCCCCATCTCTCAAATCTGTGGATGAGGCTGTATGACTGGGAGGCTTGGAATAGACATTGGGACTCAATTTTTGTCATTTTTTAATTCTGATAGAATTTGACATCTACAGAAAAGTTGTAAGAATAGTACAAGGAGCTCCCACAGATGCTTTCCCCAGGTTTACCAACTGTTTTAAACAGTTTAAAATTTTCTGTTGTCTGGCATTCTACACACCAGAAAGCTCCCCAAACTACTACTTATATTAAAAGCCATTTATCTTTATGGTTGGAGATATGCTCATGGAGGTGAGGCAGAAGAAATCCAAAATAAGCCTGTTTCCCAATGAAGACAGACTTTCTCAGTTTCAAAATAAGATTCATTCTTCTCCACTATTGATTAAAATTTTTTTTAATTTTATTTTAGATGCCTCTGCTTACATTTCTAAAATAGGAAATATGACATACTGACTTTTTTGATATTTTGATAAAAACCCTGATTAAAAGAAAAAAAAATCTTCCTTTCTTGGACTGGAGGCTTCCTATTAAGAGAACAATTCAAAGCCAACAGTGGGTCTGCATAGAGGGAACTGATTCAAAGAAAAAATTACATTCAAAATAATTTGTTTCAGTATTAGTAACAGTTTGCTATCTCCTAATTCTGTGAAAAGGGTAGTTGAGATAAACATATATGGTAAATGTTTATTATTCAGAAAAATTTTTTATATAAATAATGGAACCACAGGATTTGAGATATGGAAAAGATTTTGGTAATCATATGTTGAAGAATCCCATCATCCACACCTTTGGGATAACAACAGGCTCAACACTTTTGCGGGTAGAGGTTGTTTGCGTTAGCTCGATGGTATACTTGCTGTGTTGGGGTTTGTGCAGGACTTACCCCACTCTGCATCTGCTGAGACTCCTTGGCAGTGATGTACGTTGGTGTTTCAAAATCTAGCATAGGCTTCCCTCGTTCCTTTTCGTACTTCTCTTTGTATTTCACCTAGTGATAAAACCCTTATGAGACATCTCTGGCCAATTCTGAGACAGAGACCAGTTTAACAGTAGCATTTTTAATTGGTACATTGTGTCCAATTGGGTGGCATCTCATTGCCACGCAAAACAGTTTCCTGTTATGTTTCAGAAAGTTACTTTTTATTTTGGCCTGGCAGGGTAACACCAAAACTGTCTGCAAGGCATGGTCAGGATTTGTGTTCAATTCAAGGAGACAAAAGGATCACTGCAGAAGAATCAGCCAAGACAAGCATTGAGACAAGAAATTCATGGGAAAACTGTCCACAGGGAAGGTTCACCGAGATTTGATGTATATAGATGTGAATATTTTAGCCGGAGCATCAGCCAATATTTCTAATAAAAATCTCCAATCTTCCCTTCGTAAGAACTTTTATCAGGGACTTGGGGCCTTAATAGATAATGCATACAACTTTATTTACATATCAACTCAACTGAGGTAATAACTGGTCACATTCAATGCTGCCAATATAGATTGGTATGAAAATGAAAACCAGTTGACTAGTCATTGACTGAATTTCTAACAAACCTGACATTCTCAAAAAGACCCCAAGGCTATTTTACAAATACAAACTCCTCATCCTCATCACAGAGGCTCAGGAATGGGAGGAGCCTATAGATATTCCTAATTTACACAGGAGACACTGAAAGACAAAAGCCTGGGTCACACAGCATCTTCATAGCAAAGGCCAATCTCAGCTCTCTTGCTTATGACAACACATTAACATAGAGATCCAGGAACACGGGCTGCTTTACAGATGATGGGAGGCATCTTTAGTAATTCAGCCTTCTTGTTAATGCCCAATGGGGATGGGAATAGCTGAATTTGTGAAATAGAAGGTCATGTGGCAGTGAATACCTTCCCTGAGTTCTTTTCCTGGGAGAATCTTACTTGTATAAATTTTGCAATTTCTTCCACACCCAGAGACTACTTCAGTGGTGACCTGATCATATCACTCCTCTGCCCCAAATCCTCTAAAGGCTCCCCATCCTTCTTAGTAATATTTTCTTTTCTTTTTTTAAAACAAATATATTTATTGATTTATCTGGCTGTGTCAGGTCTTAACTGTGGCATGTGGGATCTTTAGTTGCAACATGTGGGACCTAGATCCCCGACCAGGAATCAAACCCAGGCCCCCTGCATTGGGAGCATGGCGTCTTAGCCACTGAACCACCAGGGAAGTCCCACTAATATTTTCTAAGGGATCCGTCTCCCTGGTGATATAATCTTCATGCTTCCAGTCCCTGTGAGTAACCTGAGTAACACATACTGCATGCCTACTGCACTATTTCTCCAGTGTATGTAGACATTGTTATCATTCGTAACATGAACATTTGTTTCAACATGTTGCTAAATTCCAGGCCCCTGATATCTTTGGAAATTTTCATGAGCACTTGTTGCTACAAGTGTAACTACTGTCCTCTAGGGGAATCCATGAAAACTTTGGACATGGTAGGTGAATGTGCAGGAAAAAAGACAGTCTTGGTCAACTTACGATACTCTGTAATTCTGTGGCCTCTTTTAGATGAAGCTGCTCCAGATTGTCAGGTATTGTGTGGTAGTGACCTTTACTCTTCTCATAGTTCTTCTTGTACTGGTACTGAGGGGAAGGAGGCAA
The DNA here is from genome assembly GCF_032452875.1 of Bos javanicus. Classification (NCBI taxonomy): domain Eukaryota; kingdom Metazoa; phylum Chordata; class Mammalia; order Artiodactyla; family Bovidae; genus Bos; species Bos javanicus. The sequence continues at coordinate 44,694,759 of NC_083869.1, read as the reverse complement.
AAAGAGGCACATTGATGGCAAAGCTGCTCCGCATTCCTATTTTTCTCTTTAGGTTGGATATTTACATAGCAGCAGCATCAAGACCAAATGAAAATTAGCGAACACCACATAGGGGATTAAAAAAACATTTTAAAGGATAAAGATACATGTTCAGTATTGTCAGTTAATAAATACAAGCATGTAAAGTAGGCTTTTAAGAGTGAAAAGTTAAAAGTGAAAGAAACTATTCCAAGTGTTAAGTCTATGTTTTTACGAGGAGGAAAGGGAGTGGTTAATTGGGAGAAAAAGAAGTTAAAATATTCCCCAAACAGAAGCAATTTTATAATCTGAGAGGTGTGGCAGTTAGGGGAGCACTGGTAGATTAATATTGTCATTTGGAAGAATGCACTCAGAGGACAGACATGCTTTCAGTAGCAGAGAAGGAGATGCATGTGACCTCAGAGAAGGAATTTAGCTGTAAAGGGGTGAAACAAGCTGTTTTTGGAGCAAATGATTGAGCTTACAGAACTGGCAAGGTGGCTTGTATTCAAGACATGGTTCATTATTAGCGATTCCTTCATGTCAGTCACAGGTTTGTGAAGTTTCTTCAAATCAGCCTTATACTTAACCTGTGCCACAGTAAGGGGAAAAAGGAAATCATATAAATAGGAAATGGAAAACTGTACTAATGAAACCATAATAAGTTAACTCATCCTGAAACAAATGCTGGAAATGGTAATAAAAAAAACCATAACTCATTTACAGTAGCCAAAAATGGGAAATTCAAGTATCCATTGACAGATGAAGGGACAAACACAGTGTGATACATACATAAAGTGGAATACTGTTTAACCATAGATGGAATGAAGTTCTGACATACGCTACGCAGCACGGATGAACCTTGAAAACATTGAGCTAAATGAAATAAGCCAGACCAAAAAAGGACGAAAATTACATGATTCTACTTACATGAAATCTCTAATAGGCAAACGTATAGGGACAGAAAGTAGATGAGAGCTTTCCAGGGATTGGTGAGAGAGAGAAATGGAGAGTTATTGCTTAATAGTTATAGAGTTTGTATTTTGAGGTGATGAAAAGCTTTGGAATTAATAGTGGTAGTTGGACAACATTGTGAATGCAATTAATAGCACTGAATTACATACTTAAAAATACTTAAAATGGCAAATTCACACATACCTCACTTGCAAGAGTATTAGCATCTTTCATGACTTTGTAGAGCTGGCTATCTTTTGGATTGTATTTTGGTGTCTTGCCCTTCTCTTTGTTGAAATTTTCTCGGTATTGAACCTAATAGCAAATGCAAAAATCCAAATTATTCCTGAATGTCAGTTTATTTGAAGGCTGAGGAACAGGGGAAATGTAAATGCAAAAGAACATATGTTACACAAAAAGTGATCATGTAATTTATTATCCAAATTAGGCCACTTTTAAGAGTAAAAGGGAGCATTATTAATAATTATGCAGGGACAACAGGCAATTAAGTATAAGAACAAATGACATAGTATTTGTTTTGCTCATTTTTATATTATCCAGAGGTATGAAAGATTCACTTCCTTTTGATGCAGGACAAAAATGCATGGGAAAAGGCTTCTGGCTAAATTCAGAGACATGATCTAATATATTTGATTTGAAGCATTTTAGTCCTCCTAACTAGCAAAACCAAAAGCATTTTAGGTCTATTTCCAGGAGTTCAAAGAGGCTTTATAAATGATCAAGATAAGTGAGAAGTAAGGAATCTGTTGAATTTAGGAGAATTTATTATTTTGTACTTTAGCTTTATCATTTTAATTTTTTTTAATTGGAAAAATATTGGCATAACTTTTGAGTAAAAACAGAATTTGGGGGTTAATGGCTTTGATATAATTTCAGGTTAGATGGAGAAAGAAAAATAAGACTAAATATATTTTACTTGCAGGATATATAAAAGAATATGTAAAGGATTAAATAACTTCAATTTAAAAAAGAAGTGCAATGCCGGGCACTAATAGTTGCTTAATAAATGTGATTTGATTGATGAAAGAGACAGTCATAAGGCCTAAGCAAAATAGCTAAAGATGAGATTTACTTATAGGAATATTCAACAGAATAAACTGAAAGTGACAGAAACACTTCCTTACTGACAGACAGACTGATTCCTTTGACACTAGGAATAACACCAGAAATAGAACCCTGCTAGTTATTTATTCTGGGCGTCCCTAGTGGCTCAGATGGTAAAGAATCCGCCTGCAATGCGGGAGACCTGGGTTCAGTTCCTGGGTTGGGAAGATTCCCTGGAGGAGGAAATGGCAACCCACTCCAGTATTCTTGCCTGGAGAATCCCCATGGACAGAGGAGTCTGGCGGGCTACAGGCCATGGGGTTGCAAAGAGTTGGACACAACAGAGTGACTAAGCATAGCACAGTTACTTATTCTAGGAAGAAAGAAAAATGAGCTCTTTCTAGATGTTAGCCAGCTAACAGGGCAATATTTGATGCTCTGGGACACCTAGAGTTTCTGTTGTTGGTAAAATGAAAGACTTGCTCATTCAAAGTTAGCACACCAGGATCTGGTTGCCCAGATATTTCGCACTGTAGGCACTTAAGATCAGTCCCCTCATGCTTCATCACTTTACTTCCCCACAACTTTCCACATCCAGCAGAACAGGCACAACAGGAGGCCACTCAAGTGCTAAGAACAATGAAGTCTGCCACATTAAAGGAAAAGCATTCACAGTGCTAAGACTCATTTATTTTGAATAAATCTCCAGTGAAAACGCACAGACAAAATAAGCATGCAGAGCAGTACAGCAGGATGCGGGCGCACTGAGTCAGACACGCAATGGAGGAAGCAGAAACAACAGAACAGAAAAACAACATCAAGAAATGCTACAATGGCTCTTCTCTGAAAGGAAATGCACTCCCCAAATAAAATGAAAAGCCTGCTAAGGAATGTCAGAGGTGGTAAGCTGGTGTCTGGACCAAGAGAAAACGTCCTAAAGATGCAGAAACCCTAAGAATAGGGCTGATCCCAAGAGCTGAGAAACAGAAAAGCAAAGTCAGGTAGATGTGCAGAGGCAAGACTGGGGAAGAAAAATTGCAAAGGCCCATCTCTGATGGGAATAAAATCCATTTCTTTAGAAGAATGCTAAAAACCCTCTATCTTTTAGAAAATAACTCACGTCTGAAAAAAGTACTTGAAGAGCAGCTTTCTGCTGGCCTTTCAGTTCCTTTTTCTTCTGTTAATTTTAAGCAGATTTAAATTTCTAACTTTTTAATTAAAAAGTTATTCCTCCTCTTTCCACAAGAAGGCCCCAAGCAAATGCAGTTGAGCATAACTACTGCCAGGAATATGAGCCACCATGTCCAATCTTCCTTTTTGACTGAATCTTCTTAAGTACCACTCTATTTTGCATGATAAGGACACATATCAGACTCAGGACTTCAAGAATTCTTACAAAGGTGTGGGATTAGGTGGGAAGTACAGTAAACCCAAGTAAAGTGTATATCTTCCCTGGTGGCTCAGATGGTAAAGCATCTACCTACAATGTGGGAGACCTGGGTTTGATCCCTGGGTTGGGAAGATCCTCTGGAGAAGGAAATGGCAACCCACTCCAGTATTCTTGCCTGGAAAATCCCATGGACGGAGAAGCGTGGTAGGCTACAGTCCATGGGGTCGGAAAGAGTCGGCTGAGCAACAACTTTACTTTCACTTTCACAGTAAACCCACATTCATGCGGGATGTGGAATAGAAAAGCCTTCTTTCGTTTACCAGGGAAACCTGAGATGCAAATGCGCAGTGCCATGTTGCAAATGGCAACATCAGTGTCCATAATCCTAGCGGGCTCAGAGAGTGTGGGAAGGAAGTTTTCAATCGATTTTTTCAAAGTTCTATTGAATACAAAGATCTAACATCCAGTTCTACTTCTTTGCAGAGACTTGAACAGGATAATAATATTGACGCTTCTAAAGACTGAAGAGCAGGTTCAAGAATTAGAACATTTCTTGCTATTGAGACTATAAGACATAGGGTGAAAGCTACAACTGAAAACATTTTGAGCAGTTTATACTGTTGATTTGGAGTATGTCTGAACTGCAAGACCATAGTAAATAACCAGTCTTAAATGTATTAAATGCCAACGACAGTCATCAGCGGAGACTCTATTTCTCTGGTTGGAGATAAGATGCCCAGTCTATTTTTACTTCATCCTTTGATCAGTGTCAGCAGCCTAAAGAAGTTAGTAGACCATCTCAAAACTACTCTACCCTTCCTACTCTGGAGGTATGTTCCAGGGGGAATGTTTCGTGCAGGAAAAGATGGGTGTGTGCAAAAGTATATCCCCTGACAAATTTCCACAGCATTCTACACATTCCAACACAAGACCAACAGAAAAAGAGTGCAACTTGGTCAGTCCCCTGACCAAGGCTAAGAAGGTAGACAAGAGAAAGAGGAAGACAGAGATACGGGCTTGCTGGTGCTGGTCTTACATCACTGATGAGCACATTAGTTTTCTTAAGCTGCCTCATCATAGGGGTGTCATAAGATGCGGCGCCGTGCCCGTGCCCTCTCCTTTGGCCTTTGATGTATTCCACCTAGAGTGCCAGCAAGACAGCAAAGTCAGAATGGGCGGGGCCCACACAGATGGGCTCTCCTGGACCAGTGGCCACACCAGGAAGCTGTCAATCCTGAGGAAGCCTTTCCCAGGAAGTAATCCCAAGAAGGGGAGCTCATAATACCACCTGGTCAGGTGTCATTCTCCGCATCACAGGATTCACCTGAGGTTAGAAATACAGGCCTCACTATTTTCAAAACCAGCAAAGTCTTCAAGGTTTCAACTTGTTTTTAGCTTGCTAATAATATGAACTTGATTTAAAAACACATTAAAAGTGTTTTAAATCGAAAAGTTCTTGTTACATTTTACTATTCTTAGAGATTCCACTACTTTTTGTGGGTGATTTCATATCTTTGTTTCAAGTATTTATACCATTCCATTAATTTGTAATAAAAATACTGCATTGGCATTTAAAAATAAAAACTTAAAAAAATCATATTTGCTTATCGTTAGACATCTGAACTTTTTGTCTCTTCATAATTCCCATTTCTTGTCACCTGACATTACTACTTGTATCTTCTAAAAGATTGGAATTCCATGTTTGGCATTGCTGAAAGGCATATGTACAACCACCAAAAGTATCCTAAACCTATTTCTTCAAACAAAGACTTGAGAAAACAGTAAAGAAGAAGAAGAAGATAAATAAATATTAAAGAAAAAAAAGAGGAAGGCAGGATCTCAGAATTGGAGGAGAAATAAGATGCTTGAGCTTGTCTTTCTGGAGTAAAACTTGCTCTCTAAAAGATCTGGTGGTTGATCATGGAGTCTCTGATCTAATGTCTAAAAACTTGTCATAACTCAGGAGTATTCTACATAATTCGCCTAACAAGGGAAATTAGGTAACGGGGCAATCAAGTTTGGGCACATTTCTGAGTCCATCTTCTCACTTATATGAAATCTGCTAGCATTAGGCATTCCCCCTCAGCTCCCGGTGCATACCTCAATCAGACACAACCCCAAATTGTAACTATTTATCCGTAGACATAGAGTCTGAGGACGTCAATGAGACACAACCCCAAATTGTAACTATTTATCTGTAGACATAGAGTCTGAGGATGTTTATTCCCCTCATTCCTAGCCCAAGCTTTCAATGTATGTTTGTTAAATAAAAAAGTTAAAGTGACTGCATCTGATAGAAATTTTCAAAGCTTTTCATGATATAATTTTCAAAGCCCTGAGTGCTATCAAAGACCCCTATCTCTTTGATCACTAATATTGCACTTTCATTCTGGGTATCATTTCTTCCTGCAGAGTTTCTAAACATCTCCTCACATTAGAGTGACTGCTTGCCCATGTGTGTTACCTGGCTGCTCAGCTTGGCTGCCTTCTTGGCCATTTCAATGTCGGGGCGACCAAGCATGCTAAGTCCGTGGCTGCCTTCCTTGCGGTGCTTGGCTCTGTACTCCACCTGAATCGAAGAAAAACAAAACGGACAACGTGTTCCAGGTGGCCGGGGCCTTGTACTACTTACTCACGGTGCATGGTGGTCTGGCAACGTTTTAACCATCCACCTACCTCGCTGGCTTGTTTGGCAGCCTGCGTGGCCTTCTTGATGTCTGGCCGATCAGCCACTGTGGTGTAATGCAGGTTTTCTTTCGCATCTTTTTTGTAAGCGACCTTCATTTGGAGAAAGAAAACATTTGCTCATTTGAGAAACAGACTTTCTTTCTGAAAGGAACCTTTCTGATTAAAACCAAATCAATCCCACCACCATATATTTTAAACCACTAGATATAGAAATTAGGGGGGCCACTCTCTGGGCCCAGCCCACCACGCACCAGTGTGGGACCCCCTGGTGCAGGTGGGCCCCAGAGAGTGAGAAGAGGGACTCACGTTACTCTGCTTCTTGGCCACGTCCATGGCGTGTTTCACATCTGGGGGCTCCAGCATGATGGAGTAGTTGGATTTGCCTTTCTCCTTGACAAACTTCTTCTTGTAATTTGTCTGAAAAGAGCCAGAATTTCTTAGGTGGGGAGGGGAAGCCAGGAACAGAATTGTTTTACTTGAAGAACTGTGAGAAGATCAAGGAAAATCCATGGTTCCCATTTTGGTGTCATTTTGGAACTGGGGTGTCTTGTCTGTATTCTAGTTCTTCTCTGTCATTTCTGTCCTGGAGCCTAACATTGGGCCACACACCAATCTTTAAAGAATGATGACAAGCAAAGCAAACTCTTTCATTCATCTTTTTAAAATAAAGGGAACCTTACATGGCTCATAAATACAAATTACTAAATATATGATTTATTGTAAATACACGATAAAATAATAAATACATGATCATTAAAGCATTATCCATAAGGACGTAGTGGGCAGAGATGTGGGAGATATGAAGACGTGATTTTGATTCTCTAAAATTGTTCAGCAGTTTAAGGAGAAGAGAGATGATGAGAAAGACAGATTTTCACTATCAAAGCTTCCTCCCTTTATTACCACTAGGGTAGTGATATCTTTAGTGCCAGAGAAGACATCCTATGGTAAAACCCATATCTGCCACAGTTGCCAAAACTGGAAAGTCACTAGATATTGAGTCTTTATTATTACTATTTTTGGTTGCATCGTGTGGCATGCAGGATCTTAGTTCCCCGACCAGGGATCGAACTCTGCATTGGGAGCACGGAGTCTTAGCCACTGGACCACCAGGAAGTTCCTATTGAACTGTCTTTTAAGCCAGTGTTCAAAGTCCACATATAGGTACTGGCTGTAAGAGAAAGTGACGTAAAAGAAAGTCTGTGTGAGCAAAAACATGACTTTCAGTCTTTTGCTGGATGCTAAAGTAAAGTGGCATTGCTGTGGCCAAGAGTCCTGGGGCTGGTCACTTACATCACTGACGTTCTTGGTCACTTCTTTGACATGAATAGTGTCCCGGGTCTCTGGCAGCGTCGTGTACGAACCCTGCGCCAAGTGCTTCTTCACATACGACTTGTACTTGTTCTGGGAGAGCACAGAGAGCTTGTTACAATGCCGGCCTGGGGCATCAGCCCAGGACAGAAGGCGAGCATATGGGCTGCTGGGGGGGTACCTCGGACACCAGGCTGCTGACTGTCTTTGCCAGGAGGATCTGTGGCGTGTCAGGTACGGCATGGCAGCTTCCTCTTTCCTTGACGTGTTTCTCTTTGTATTTCAGCTACAGGGGTGAGAAAAAGGCATTTCTTCAGCTCCTCTGAGTCTCCTGCATATTTTTTATCAAGCTCCTGAGTTACTAAATAGAGCTGGTAGAGTAGTGTCATTGACATAGTTAGAAACATTAAACTCAGTGTAAGATTTGATATTTAGAAATCTTGGGAAATACCAAAACAGGATTTTCTTTATCTCGTGCAAGCTGGGGCTTTAGTAACAATCAGAATGAAGGTTATGATGAATCTTTATATATGCAGCTTTAGTTCAGAGCACTTTGAAATGTCATTGGACCCTCCCCCAAGCCCTGGGAGGCATTATTAGTCCTCCTTTCCAGCTGAGGAAACAGGAAGCATAGGAAGAATATGACCCCACGAAAATGAATATGTTCCCTTATAGAGTCCAGCCAGGCCCTCAGATCCCCAGTTCTGGCTGGGAGGGCTGGCACGTGGAGCCTCTGCATCAGGCCCGGCCACCTGACTGTTACAGCTTCCTGCTGCTGCCACCCTGCTCTGCCAAGTCACTGCTGTGGACTGGGGTCAGCAGCCCTCCGCAGTCCACAGGGTGCCCAGGGTGCCCCTGGGGACTGGCCTGCAGAAGACAGCCCTGTGTGAGGCTAGGCCTCTGGGAGGGGACCACATGCTTACATCACTTTCGATTATAGAATTCTTCAGGGCCAGGACCATGTCTTTATCATCCGTGACGGAAAGCTTGCAACCCTTGAGGTACTCTCGGTCCAGCTTGTATTCAAACTGTAACAGAACAAAGTCAGAGGAAGCTGGAAAACGGTGCCAGGCACAGGAGCAAGATGGTATCTGGTTAAATTTCTAGGGAGTCTTCTTCTTGAGGGCACTATGAGGATTTGCTGCCAGGATGGGGGCAAGGGTTTCCCGGCTGGGTCCACTGCAAGCTGGGCTCCTCCTCGCCAGCCCCAAGGCCAGGACAAAGCTTTCCTGGTCCTCCCCTGCCTCCCTCAAGAGCCATTAGTGTTTGGGCTCAGCCATGTGAGACCAAGCTGTGTGGCCAGGTCTACTTCCTGAGCTTGCCTTTCACACTTCACAACCCTCCTGTCCTTCTTGGATCTCAAATGAGCTAGGGAGTGACAGTGGTAATTATGGATAATGAGGGACGTTTCTGCCCTGGGTACGTCATGCAGTTCTGTCTCTCTTATCTCACATCGCTCTGCTGCAGGGTCGACTTAGCAGCCTGGATGAAGTCTGGGCGGTCAGGGGTCCATTTCCAGTAGGCTTTGGTGGCTTCATACTTCTTCTTGTAGTCCAGCTGTTTTTAACAAGATAGAAACAGGTCAGTTCATTAAGTGGCCTGAATTCACAACCACACACGCAGCACAGAGGGACTCAGCTTGCATTTTAACAAATCATGGTTCTTTATGCAAGAAGAGAGCCCCAATTAAAATTTCTATACAATTTATGCAACTAGTTTTGTCATCCTATGGGACCCGTTGGCCTCAAAATAGAAGCTAATAATTTTTAAAGGTTCCAGATGAAATGATTTTTCAAACTAACTCTGCCAGGGCAGTTTAATTATTTTGAGTCAAGTACTTTTAACTTCTAACTAAATTCAGACAACTTTAAAAACATTATTAAATACTTTTTATTTTCTGCCAGGCACTTCTCAAAGTGCTTTATAAATATTAACTCATTTAATCTTCATCACAACTTCATGAAATCAGCAGCTGAGGAACTGTCTAGAGGGCCTAAGCAAGCTGTCCAGGTGAGACAGCTAGTGAGCAGTGGAGCTGGTGTTCAAACCCAGGCAGCCTGGCTTCAGAGGGCATGTGTACTTGCTAGGCTTGCATTTGAGCTGGAGAGCTGGCCACCTCAGGCTGAATCTGAGGAAGAGAATGTATGTAGTTTCATTTGAGTGCCCTTGCCCTCACTACCAGCCACGTTTCTTCACTCTTTTTGTCTCTCCTTTTTCTTGGTCAAGGCATCATTTGTGTACAATAAGATACACATGCTTTCATGTATTAATTTTGATCAAATTTTTTCCATTGTGAAAATGTTCAAGCATATGAAGAGTTGCAAAAAAAAAAAAAAAAAAAGTTGCATGAATCTTACAGAGAATATCCATATACCCAGCACCTAGATTCTACAATGTACATTTTACTGCATTTGCTTTGTCCCAAATCTATGCTGCTACTTATCTCTCGGTCCATTCTCAGGACACCTGTAAGCTCCCTGTCAGCCCCTAAAGGCATTTCAGTTTGTTTGCCCTAATAAATACAATTCTCTGTGGCACTAGTGGTCACAGCTTGGATTTTATAACCTTTCATTATATAACCACATATATTTTTAAGAAGTCAATACTTATCTAAATGCACAAAAAAGTCCCTGTGGTTGAGGCTTTAAGATGCCCCATCACACACAAAGAAGAATCGGCACAGAGAGATGTGAGCAGGAGGAAGGTCTAGGTCAAGTCCTGACAGCATCAAGCAGCTCAAGAGTTCTCTTTTTTCAGAAGAAGGAGGCTCCAGAGTTTGAGGCAGGAGAAGAACAAAAAGACTGGAGACACTTTCAAAAATGTAACCTTCATTTCAGAATTAAACTTCCATTTCTCAGTCTCCTGACACAGTGGCTGAGTGGGTACAATATCCATGGAGACACTTTCAAAAATGTAACCTTCATTTCAGAATTAAACTCCCACTTCTCAGTCTCCTGACACAGCGGCTGAGTGGGTACAATATCCATGGGCCACCCTTGTTTTTTCCCACCTTTCCCTGGTGAGAACCATTTAGAGGTCAGCGTTATCACTCATGCTCCAGGGCCCAGCCCTTGATCTGGAGTCACTAGAACACAACTGCCTGAAGTGATGCCCAAAGAGGCCATGTGTCCTGCAGAAGCTGATGAACCCCTGTTAGGTTTGGGGACTTACATTGGTGTTGACTTTGTAGGCATCCTTGGCTGCTTTGATATGAACAGCATCTGGCTCAATGGTACAGTTGGACTTAGTTCTCTGGTAAACTTCTTTGTATTTCAGCTGCAGGAGGAAACACAGGTGAATTTTTTAAAGCAGCCCACAAGTGTCTTAAAAAAAAAATTAAAACTGTAACTATAGTACACAACACTTCTTAAGACTGAATACATCTGTTGTGAAGAAATGATGCAGCCATCGCATCTAGTAGACGTGCACTTATCCTGTCTCAGATCTTAGCGTCTGCCCCTCAGGACACACTGCATCTGTTCACTGAGTTACCATAGAATTTATGTCCTCTGAGCTTGTGCTGAAAAGAACAGCCGGATAGCAGTCTATGTGTTTTCCCTTCCCCAAATCAGAAACTCCAGAGTTTAGAACATCTTAAAAACCATTGATGGAAGACAAGACTTCCCCCAGTGGCTCACCCGAATGGGATCAGGCTTGTCCTCCTTCCACACCCCTGTAAGTTGTAGCTGTTATCATGTTATGTTGTAATTATTTATCTATTCTTTCTATTGAGCTGAATCCTTTGCGGGCAAAGTTGTGCATCATTCATTATTTCATTCCTAGCAGCAAGCACTTAACAAACAACATATGTGGTCAGTCACTCAGTCATGTCTGACTCCTTGCAATCTCATGGACTATAGCCTGCCAGGCTCCTCTGTCTATGGAATCTGCTAGGCAAAAATACTGGAGTGGGCTGCCATTTCCTCCTCCAAGGGATCCTCCTGACCTAGGGATGTAATCTGCATCTTCTGCACGGGCAGGCAGATTCTTTACCACTAGTGCCACCTGGGAAACCCCCAAGGAACCAAATAAATATTTGATGAATCAACGTACTGATGGATGAATGCTGTCATCACTGTTGCCATTGCTAGAGCCACCCCTAGTGAGTTTCAGTGGGAGGGGGAGAAACAGGGAAGGCTTAGCCTCTGTGAGCCCAGCTGGTCATTTTTTCACCTTGAGCCTGGAATTTCTAGCGTCACCCATTTTTGCTCCTTTTAAATTTCAGGGCCCTGGGGCCTCATCTCGGCCTTCTCACTAATTATTGCAGAAGGATCTTAGGTCTTAACATGGTTAAATCTGAAATAAAAACTGTCCAAAAGAAGCCACAGTAGCACTTACTAAATTTGCCTGATCATGTGAATCACAGTTTTCTGTACTTTTTCATAAATGTAGCAAATCAATAGCTTTAGGGTTCAGGCCTGGACATCCATATTTTTCATCAGTTCGGGTTATTGTTATAATCAGAAAGCTTAAGGAAATGGATGCAGAATTGCTTCATTTTTTTTTTTTCCAGTGAGAGAGAATGGGCTGCTCCACATAAGGGATCTAACTTATAGATGTTTATGAATACCCGATGCTCATGTTTGAAGTGCCAAAACTTATTTTATATGAAAAATATAATAAATAATTTTCAATGATTTATACATTTCTGCCTTCATAAACAGTGCACAGATATATTTAACATTTTTCTAGGCAACTCAGAGTCAATAGTGTGAACCCATTTGTTTATCTACCAAAGAACTCCTGAGCACCAGCCTCAGTCAAGGCTTTGGGGTAGGGATTCCACAGTTGCTTTTAGTATTCTTTATGATGCCCATAAAGCCATGGAGTTCTTTAAAATATTAATCTATTTGTTACCCAAAATGCAAGGAGATCAAACCAGTCAATCCTAAAGGAAATCAACCCTGAATTTTCATTGGAAGGACTGATGCTAAAGCTGAAGCTCCAATACTTTGGCCACCTGATATGAAGAGCTGACTCACTGGAAAAGACCCCGATGCTGGGAGATTGATGGCAGGAGGAAAAGGGGGGGACAGAGGATGACATAGTTGGACGGCATCACCAACTCACTGGACATGAATTTGGGCAAACTCCATGAGACAGTGAAGCATAGGGAAGCCTGGCATGCTGCAGTCCAGCAAAGAATTGGACACAACTCAGTGACTGAACAACCACCACCAAAATGATGAGTTTTCCACCACAGAATCTAGCTATGTATATCAAAATATATGGATATAATTTCTACTCAGAGTATTAGGATTTAATGGCTACCTTGTTCCTCTTAGCTGAGATGAAGCTTATAGAGGATTTATTAATAGAGTTTATGGCCCACTGCATTTTTCAAATGGTCTCAACAATATCCTCCTCCGCTACATGCTTTTCTGCAATGTGACCTTCCCATTTGTTCACCCACAGGAGGCCTATGTCTCTTCACCCCTTGAATCTAGGTGTGCATACTGTGCCCAGCAACATAATGCAACAGTGACTCTGTGTCAGTTCTAGAAGTAGCCCTTAATGGGTCTGGGTCTTCTACCCCAGCCTCTTAGGACACGTCCACCACGCTGTGAGACAGCCAAACCACAAAGGCCACGTATAGAGGTTCCTGTCTGTACCTGAGTGCCCTGAGTAGCTGAGTGCCCAGCCAAGCCGTGATCACGCGCCAGCGCTGGGAGCAAACGATTCGTGGTTGTTGCGGCTCTCCTGGGCTGCAGCTGTCTGCTAGCACACGTAATAGAGCATTGACTTAGCTATGCCCAGTCTGCTCACAGAATGCTGAGCCAAAAAGGATGACTGCTGTCTCAAACTGCTACAATTTAGATTGATTGTTACACAGGTATAGATAATTGGTCCTGGGTTTGTTAAATCACACTAGAAAGAGGCCAAGGTGAGAGGGGCTGCAAAGCCACCCCAGTACTTACATCACTGACTTCATCTTTGACCTTCCGGACATGCAGCAACATGGGCGTGTCGTGAATTGTGGTGTAGCCTCTGGGTTTCGCTTTGTTGTATTCCAACTTATACAGTATCTGAAAGAGATGTCAAGGCAGAAAGAGCCAACTCTATGCATCTCAATTTATCTTGGAATATATGTAAAAATATAAAGGGAACATGGTTGCTATTGTCATTGAGTATATACAAAGGAGAGAGAGTCCCATAAACTCATCAGGTTTTCATGCTTTCTGCAAACGCTCCCGTGCCTCTACAATGTGGTGTCTGCTAATTTGGCTGGGATGATTCTTTACTCTAAAAGAAGAGTCCTGAGCAGAGTAGGACATTCAGTGTCCCTACCTCCCTCCCACTAAATGGCAGTAGAATCTTCCAAACAGATAACCATCTAAAATGCCCTTCCACATTTGCAAATACCCCCAAGGTCAAGAAACCACTCAGAGCTCCCTGTACTTACATCACTGATTTGTTTGTTGACTTTTGTAGTACGTAGGTGTTCTGGAGTATCCACGATTGAGGTAAACTTGTCCTTTGTTTTTTCATAATTCTTTCTGTACTTGATCTAAATTGTAGAGGAGAAGAACAAGTTAACTTGAAGTAGGAGAGGGCCTTCAGGGACTCTAGCTTTCCTTTTGAGACAGTCCCATGGAAAACAACAGGATTATTATATAAGCCATAGATATGGGGAATGATGCCATGCTTTCATATTAAATCTTTTTGATAGCAATTGGGTAATAGAGTGAGAAAATAACAATAAGAATAAAATGATAGTTTCCAGATATTTTATCCATGTGGAAACTGAGCCCCAGAGAGGTTAAGAGTATAAGCTAAGGGCATGTGTAGAGTGAAATCTCAGAGCCAGGCCTAGACCCATACTCTCTGGACTCTGACAAGTAATGATTCACTCACAATAAGCTGCATGAAATATGTATTTTCTTAAGCTATATTTTCATATCAAAGATGTAACATGAAAAAAATGAATACAAACAGTTCAAAGCAATTATTTTAAAAGACATTCACTTTTGAAACTTTCAAGTCATGATTTTTTTTTTCATGCACATAAGCAGTTTCAAGCAGACACAAAGAACGTAGCAAAATTCCATGCACAACTATCCGATGATCATATCAAGATGAAGAGAAAACTTCAGGCCAATAGTATGTCCATAGGAAGGCATCCTCATTTCATGTGTGGGTCTGATGTCAGACTAAAGTGATAAAACAAGTTGCTAATACAAAAGATTGATTAAAAACTTTTTTGGGGTGTGGAAACAATGGCATTTTATTAACATTGTATGTGGTAGTTAGGCAATGACCACTGTTTTTTGCAACTTCAAATTTACCTTTCAACATATGATGGAAATGTGGTGGAGTGTGCTTCAGATGACCTTGTAGGAAGGCAAGGTGATCAGTAGTATTGTTAACATATGTGCGTGAGGACAGATGTGCTGAAATAACCTAACGAATACAGCAACACAAGAAGGGCTATGAATATGTCCAATATTCAAAGAGCTGCACCATCATCCTCATCTCTCCAAAATGGTACAGAGTAGTCATCAGAGAGCAATGTACACACTGGATGAAAATTTTACATATTCAGACCTTTTAAATACTGTCAAATTTAACTAAGATCCTTATCTCTAATAAATCTATTTCTTTGGGGCAAACGGAAAAACAAACTAACGTCATACCAATTTGGAAAACTTCGGCAGTTTGAAAAAGCCTGTCTTACTAGGAGTTCCAAAGGTGTCGGAAGACGCAGAGATGCTGGCCGGCCGCTGCGGCGCGGCACTCGGCCACACCCAGAGGTAATTGGCAGGGAGTGAACGTTTATGCAGCTTTGTCGTGTGAAACCAGCTTGGGCAGGGGCAGGGGCAGGGGCAGGAAACCAGGGAAAGCTTAGAGATGAATGCCCCCAAGGCTTCTCAGTCTCTTCTTCTCATCTCATCAGACATTACCTGGCTCCACATGTATGTGTTGTAGAGGGCAGTCAACATATCTGGACGCAGGATTTCATTGCATCCTTGTTTCAGAAGCATCTTGGCACTAGATTTATATTTTCTCTGTTCATGCAAAAAGCAGTGAAGCACAAAAGAGACTTATGAAGACAGAAAAGAAGACAGCTCTATATCCCGATCACCTCTGAGTGAAGAGATGTAGGCATACACACTTTGTGTTCTCACATGTATGTGTGGGTGAAGACACCAAATGCATTATAATGCCAAGCAGGCTGACTGTGAATTTGCAGCTGGCCACCATAGCCTTTGTGAATGGGCAATAACAGAGCTAGACCCACCAAAATTGCCTCAGAAAAGATGATATCATTGGAGTAGAAAAATACAGTAAGGGGTTCTGTCCTCTTGCCATTAATTTGTTTGTTTCTGCATTTGCACCTTAATTTGCACTCTGGACCTGCAGTTGACACACAGGCCCTCCAGAAGGATGAAGGGTGGAAGGACCCAGCTGTGCATCGCCTCTTCACCACAGCACACGTGAGGACACAGAGCATAGACTGGCACACTCAAAGAGCTCGTGGGCTCTTTGGGTGGCTAGACAGATACTCTGGAACAGAACATCCCAATATCATAGGCAGAACCTATGACATCCTTGCAGCAGACGGGACGACATCTCATGAGAAACTGGCGCGCAGTCCTGCTTGGCCATCCGGGCGGCCCCATCACAGTACCTGACTGATCTGGTCGCCTGCGATCTTAGCCAGCAGATGTCTAGGCTCATCGACTACCAGGTGGTATTTATCTTTCCGCTGCTCATAATCAGCTCTGTATTTTTTCTGCTCAAACATCATATCAAATTATAGCAAGAGTACAATTTCAAGGCTGTATAGAAATGTCCCAGGATAAACACTTCAGAGAGCCAGAAACATGTCCTTTCTAGAGGTAGGCTCCCAAAGCATCCAGGGTAATGAAAACAGGAAGGCAGAGAGAGTTAAACAAAGGAAGATCACCTGGAGAAGGCTGGGGCTTGGGCTAGATCAATTATGACACCCAAGTGGAAGCACCTCGTGCCTAAAATGTCCCATCTTTATATATGATGTCATTAGCAATGTTGGTTTTATGACATCCTATATTGTATTTATAAGGCACTGACAAGCTATAGGCTTACTACTAAATGCTGGTAAAACCAAAAGCATATTCATGGACACATTCTAATGCTAGTTAATTTATCTTATTATAAAAGAGACCTGGAAATACTTCATGAGTTAGAAAAATAGAAACAAAATATATCAAGACTGTCTTCCTAAGAAGTTACTGACAGTAATTCTTCAGAGTCATCCCACCTGGAAATCTACTGCAAATAAAGCAAATTTAAAAAACAAAAAATGAAACACATTGAAATAAATATACCATTGGCTATATTTTCATTTTTTAGATTCATTTTACTAATTTTCTAATGTTTTTGAATTTATGTAAATCTGTAGAAAATACAAAGACAGGAAATTAAATGTAAAACCATCCAAACATGTTAATTCATAGCTTGCTTATTTCATCATTTTAAGCTAAATTTAACTTAAACTATTGCAAAGCCAGTTCCACAAAAAACTGGGTAGAAGACAGAGGAATATCTTGAATGCAAATGGACACTTCTGTGCAATGTGTGAGTAACTATGGCAATATATTTGAATGTGTGAATCACAACTACACGATTACGGCTGCCATTTCTGGGCCTTGGTAAGGGATACTAAATTAACTTTGAACTTATGGGTCTCCCAACTCTATACAGAATCCTGCTGAAGGGAGTTCAGCTGAGAAGCACCCAAAGGGCTGTGCTGCCCCATGCCAGTGTCGGCAGAGGCCACGCTGGCTGTGGGCCCTCACTCCACTCTGCACAGGCCCTTCATTTGTTCTTATTCCTGCTTTTGGCAGAGCCCATAAAACAGGGATATCATAAGTGTCTTCCCAAAGACTCAAAGGCTTTCCTGTCATTTTATGTGTTGAGTTTTAATCAAATGTCACTTATAGAGTACTAAGGTAAGTTAATAGGTTAAACTGGATCAGGTCATACGTACCTCATTCATCAGTTGAGTTGCAAACTTGAAATGCCTATTGATTGGACAATCAGCAACATACTTGAAATTTGACTTTGTCCTTTCAAATACCTCTTTATACTTATACTAGATAAAACAGAAACATGGTTACTTGATAGCAGGTTGTGATTATCTTAAGAGTGAGACATGTGTGATTAATTCATTCATAGAGTTAACAAGTAATTATTGAATGTACTCTATTTCCCAAAGCAATGAAGGGCATACCACCCCAATGCCTTGAAAACTAGCCCCCAAATACATACTTTCATTGAATAGACGTCAAATGGATCTATTCCCATATTGGGTAAAAATTCAAATCAGTTTCTTCTTTGTTTCAATATTTATAGTGATAATTATTTTACTTTGAAGGTATTTCCATGTGTACGTGAAGGCAGTTTTTAACCCTTTAATTAGTTTTCCAGGAATTAATCAGATAATTATAATATTTTAGAGTAAGAATATGCTAGCATCTAGACCACTACCTGTTTTTAAATAGCCCATGAACTAGACAATTTTTTTTAATAATCTTTAGGGATTGTAACAAAGAATATGTGACAGAATGAACATGGTCCACAAAATCTAAACTATTTACTCTCTGGCACCTTTCAGAGAAATTTGCTGACTTCTATTTTAGAACTCAAAGGAAACCAATCTGACTGCTTTATTTTGTAAGTAGGAAAATGAGGCCATAAAAAAGTTATTTGCTTCAAGTCACATGTTTGTGAATTAAAATAATCTCACTTTATATCTGCTGCCGTATCAAATCATCCAGAGACATATTACTAGGAAGGCAATTCTGGAAAAGCCATGAGGAGTTGTACTGAGATGGCCTTTTATCAAATTCCAAGGAATGATACAAATAAATGATTACTGTTGTCAGTGAGGTTAGTACTAAAATATTCCTGAGTAGAGTGAATAATGCAGTATGTTCCTACTTTAGGGTGTAGAAGCAAGGACAGAGATGGAAATACGAGAAGCTGTTTCCTCAGTTCTAGTGCTCTCTGGGGGCAGTGGAGTACACTGCATGGATGTGGCCATTATCCCTGAGTAAATACATACCTTGCTGTAGAGAGTCTTGTTCTTTTCAGCCAGAGTAAAGTCGGGAGTATCATAGGCATAGCAACCAATGCCTTTAAGCCAGGTCAAATCTTGTTTATATTTCACCTGGGAGAAGAACATCAAAGAGTTTTAAGAACCTACCTCCAAATAGCAGGTTAGGATCAATGAAAGTAGAACAAATAGAAGCTCTGACTGTGAGGTATATGGAATGATAAAGTACTGAAATAATTATTTAAGAGGCGTTTCCATTAATACTGATTTTTGCCCACTTTATGGTATATTGTACTGCATTTGGGAATTTTCATTTTAATACCAATTAAAGCAATTCAAATGTAACAGGCATACTTTTCTAGAGAGTATATCATTAAGCTGGCAGCTGTATTTTCATATAAAGAACTAAAACTTCTTCCTAAATGAGCATTGTTATGTGTCTTAATTGCTTCGTGAAGTAGTAGATCAAAAACAGGTTATTGTTTAGATGAAATATATCACTTCCAGACATGTAATATGATGTAACACATTTAGAAGAAAAATTAGGCTGACACATTTGAATACATTTTTCTGTCTCTCAAGTTGAAGCTCACTTATTCAGCAATGAGTGTTAGGACTTAAACATCCATACACAGGAGCTAAAAGTTAGTCAAGTTTAAATCAGTTGTTATACAGTTTTTGATTTCATAAGTCATGTGGGCATATGAATTTATGTGTAAAAATAGATTTCACAACTCACATCACTAACTGCATCAGTGACTGCCCGATGGTGGAAATGCTCAGGGCGATCAGGAATGGACCTCCAGATTCCCAGCTGGCTCATGTAGTTCTCCTTGTATTTTATCTATAAAACCACAAAGACAGTTTTAACGTCTTATCCAAAGTTAACGTAAAAAAATCTACTTGTTTTCAGAGAGTTTTAGGAAAGGGAGGATACTTTAAAAAATGCTGGTGGGTTACTGAGTCCAACACAAGCAGAGATAAGTAGGGCCGTACTTTGCTGACGTGGTCTGTGACTGTGCGATGGTAAACGATGTCGAGAGCATCCTTCACAGTGTGGTATTTCCCTTTGGTCTTTTGAAATGTTTCTTTATAGCGTAGCTGGAATGAGAAAAAGCACATGGATTATGAAAAACGACCACATTATATAATTTAGCTCTTTTAACCTTGAATTCTCTTGTCTTATTTCTTATTTTTCTCTTGAATAAATTTGGGAGAGATCAAAAAGCTCTCTCACATCCTGGAAAAGGACTTTAGGAGAAAACTAATGAAACTTGCATAAAGTATGGAGTTTACTTAAAAATAGTGTATCAATATTGGCTTGTGACATATGTCCCATGGTAATGTAGGCTGTTAACAATAGGGCTCTGGGTGTAGGCTATGTGAGAACTCTGTACTATACTATTGCTATAGCTTTTCTATGAATCTACAAGTCCTTTAAAAGTTTATTTAAATGTAAAATGAGCAAACCAAAAGCTCATTTGGGAGGAGAAGGGAAAAAAAGCATAACTTTGTTGAGCCCAAGACCTACTAATGTACATGGAAAAAGAAGAAAGATTTAGTTTTAACTCCTGTATTAAAATGTCTTCTCCATGGAGCAATCCTGAAACTTGATTTCAGAATAATCTCTATCTTTGTGATATTTCAAAAGATATAGCTCTGACTTTAGCCTAGGAATATCACAGAAGAGTCATCTCATTTGCACTAAATGAATACTTCTCTCAGCACAACCTCAAACAAATCCTTTCTGGGTACTGAGCAAACACATATTGAAGGATTCCTTTGTTTTTCAGATGGGTTATCTCTTAAGATCATTTTGCTCTACTTGTGGGGATAGCCATGGTAGATAGGCTGAACTTAATGTGAGATACCACCCTTGTTACACTGGTGTAAAATGAGCTCCAGGGGCCAATTTCACTGTGTGGACATCTCTGAGAAGTGGTGATGCAGAGTAAGTTTGGTTCAAATTAATATTCAACAGTAACCTTGAAGTGATAAAGATGGGGATGTCACAAGGAGACAAAAAATATCCAAGCAAATTGATTTTGATGTTAGCATATGATTTTCTTTGGTGGCTCAGTGAAAATCTGCCCACAATGAGGGAGATCTAGGGTTGGATCCCTGGGTCAGGAAGATCCCTTGGAGAAGGGAAAGGCTACCCACTCCAGTATTCTTGCCTGGAGAATTCCCTGGACAGAGAAGACTGGCAGGCTGCAGTCCATGGTGTCACAAAGAGTTGGACACAACTGAGTGACCAACACTTTCACACTTTATAATTTTCTCAGCTTATATATTAAACAAACTGACGTGGCCTTTTTCCAACTAGCAGACTCCTTTTAGCTGCAAACGAAAATTTATGACAAAATTATAGAACTGAGATATTGTTCCAATTCGCTGTACCTTTTCACATTTCAGTTTAGGGATCACTGTAACTAGCTAAGATGCCTTGAAATCCTAGAGTTATGTTGCTAAGTTGAGGGTGATGGGGTTGTTACCTGTTACCTGAACAGGTGCAATGAATTCACAGTTGGATTCTGGGACACAAAACTGGTAAGGACCAGCCATCTACCCGGGGTTGATTTATTTCATATCTTCATTAACAGAAAATCTCATTACCATTGAAAGGCACTCTTATCCTTGATCATATGGCATGGGAGATTAAAATCTGTCCCTCCTAATTCTAACTAATGTATCATTCACATGAGTTAGCAATCAAGAGAGGAACAAATATTTTCTGAATGTCAACTAAGAGACTAGTACTGTTTTAAAAATGTGTACCGTTATCCTGAAATTTAGTCTAATTTAATTATCACAATTCTTATCCTTATTCCAAATACAAGAAAAGAGTCTCAGAAAAAATAGGTAAATTATATAGAGTCGTACACCAGGCAAATCACAGCATCTGGATTTTAAACTGTGTTTGGCTGGCTCCCAGGGCAGCATTTTATGGATAAGTAACAACTAGTCATTAAGTATCCCTAGGAAATGCTACCAAAGAATCAGAAGGGTCATATTTTTGCTCAGAAGAGTAACGAGAAAAGCCGTAGGTTCTCAGGATCTCCCAGCATTATTCTCAGCGACTTTGCCAAATGGGTATTGTTTGTGCCCGTTTGGCTTTTGTGTTTTCATTTTTTTCCTGATCTCATGCTTCTTAGGTACCACCACCTCGGCTGCCCCCTCACAGCAGAAGGAAGAAGGGAGAGATGCATACATCACTGGCGTTCCAGTAAGCCCTCTTGGCTCTGATGAGGATTGGCGTGTCTGGAACCGGAGTGTACTTGTCCTTCATCTTTTCATACTGTATCTTGTACTTGTTCTAAGAAATGAAGATGGAAGAGAGAGAAACTTAAGCTCAGGAGTGTTCATCCTTCCCAATTCACAACCATGTCACAGATCCATCCTAGGGACACAATGGATAATGCTCGTTAAGAGAAAAGCTCTGCCTTCTGTGTCTTGATACTGCTGAGCGCAACTTCTAGAAAGGAGCTCTCTGATCAGAGGCAGCAGGTAGAGGTTTGAATGAAGGATTTGTTTTCTTTGCCCGGTGCCTCAGTGCTGAATTCCCAACTTACCTCGCTGACCATGTCCTTCACGTGTCTGGCGTGCTTCAGGGCTGTGGTCTGGTTTCCAGCGTGATGATGGGGTCTTTCTTTGGTGGCGAGTTCAACATACAGATACTAAATTATAAGAATAGGCATCAGATGTTATAGAGATAAAACACCATACTTAGTATTCAGTCCTCTTTACTCATTTCTAACCCTAAAATGGAAGGGCAGTATCTACCTGTTTTTGCCCTTTTGTTTGTTACATATGTTTCTGTTTATTTCTTTCTCTGTCTCATGTTAAGAAACACAGGTACACACTCTAGTATCTAATATTCTTATTGCTGAGTACAGTTTAAACACGTGTGATAAAATGCCAACAGAAGAATGAGAAGATCCTGATAGATTCCTCAACGTATTTTCCCCCTTTTTTGCCTGAATGCATGAAATGTGGTCTCATTTGTCTCTGGACAAAAGATAGGTTCTATGGAACGAATTTTTAAATTTTATTTTCAGCACCTGGAGTCCACGGACCACTCATCCAATAATTAAAATTGTATAGAACTTAGAAAAGATGGCATGGCATTACCTGCTCATGTGAAACCTAACCATAGTGACAACTGCCCCCAGAGAAAACAGCTTCTTGAAGTTAAAGGGCATGAGGCTTCATCAGGACCACCAAGTATGAGGGTCTGCTACTGACAGGAGTGGTCAGGAACACAGAACCACCCCTCTACACACAAACAAACACTCCCCGCGGTGCCAGCCCGGGAGGTTTCTGAATCTTCATGTATGAATGTTACCTGACTCTGAAGCTTCTGCCCTCTCTTGGCTCTTGTGAGATCAGGTGTATCAGGAACTGAAGTAAAGATTGACTTCTGCTTCCTTCCTGCTGCTCTGTACACCAGCTGGACATAAAATAGTGATAACCATCATTCTGTTTCATTGACACGTCCTGTGCCCTGCAGATGCCTTTATTGCTGACTTCAGAGACAAAGCAGGGGCTCTCCCACTGTGACAACCTCAATTTCTGTCCAATAAACCAATACTTTATTTACCCCCTCCTTTCCTTTTTCCCCTGTATCAAAATTAGAGACATTCTGCAGCCTGTTCAAGTGTCCAGCCCCCCACTGTGTTCTTGGTCCCTTCTCACCCATGCCTTCTAGGACCCTGTTCCAGCAGTTACCCCCTGCCTCTCTAAACATTCAGCCCTTCTGGTTTTCTAGCCCGCTCCCTTCTTCTACAAACAGACCCAAGTTCCTCTTTTCATCAAGTCTTTTCCAACTTCTGCCAAAGGCCTTATTTCTTTCTTTCACAACAAGCAGACTATGTGTTTTTCATTTCTCTTTTGATTAACTTCTCAAGGGAATAGTTTAGCTACCACCCAACCACTCCAAGGAAGTGAATTTCATTAAGACTACCGCAAACATTACAATTGCCAAATCCTAGAATGTTTCTCTGCAGCAACTGTAACTGCTCAGCAATTTCACTCCTGAACCCTGTTCTCTGCCTTCCATTCCCCTATTCTCCCCTAGGTGGCCTCCCATCTTTCTAGGCACTCCTCAGCTTCCTTTTATTGTTCTGCACTCCCCCAAAGTCGGCTATTAGCTGGAGTTAAGTGTTGGCTTGGCCCCTTTTATCCTATACATTCTGCTTGGATAACCTCATCTGTACCCAGGACCTCAACCATCAGTCTGAGATTGATGGCTTCCAAATTTTGTTAAATAGCTGCTTGATATCCCAGCCACATAGGCCAGAAACTTGGGGAGTCATTCTAGACCCTTTTCCCCTCATCTGCACATCAAAACAGTCATGAATTCTGGACTCCTAACTTTGTGACAGTTCTTAAATATGACCTTCTCCTTTCTCACTGCCAATGCCCTAGTTCAGCCTCCTATACCACTTGTTACTATACATCCTTAAGAGCCTCTAAACCTCCTTCCCAAATCCTTTACTGGACACTTCACAGGGCTTACCCATCTTTAACAAGCCTGAGAAAAAGATTTTCTTAAAGTTCAGAACTAATTAGGTCTTAATGTTCAGACTATCATGCTCAGAAGTAATTCTTCAGTAACTTCTCATCAAGTCCAAGATCATCAATATACCAACCACAAGTCTTCATAACCTGGCCTGTCTATCCTAGGTCTCCACTATCATTTCCCAAGTCTTCCGTACTCCCCATGTGCTATCTGAAACAAGTTCCAGTTTCTAGAACTCATTATGGTCCATTTCACATACTTTCTACCTAGAATTTTCTTCCCTGTTTTATCCACCTGAAGAACTCGTACAGTCCATTCTGTCTTGATCATTCCTGTAGGATACGACTTATCCTATTGATGTCTGTTTCTTCTCAGAGATGAGCCCATGGAATGCAGAAGCTCAGTTTATCATTCTTGTATCACCTTGTATTTATTTAGCCTTTTTCTGGAGCTAGATTTTATTTATTTTAATATACATTTATTTTAATTGGAGGCTAATTACTTTACAATATTGTATTGGTTTTGCCATACATTGACATGAATCTTCCACGGGTGTACATGTGTTCTCCATCCTGAACCCCCCTCCCCCTTCCCTCCCTATCCCATCCCTCTGGATCATCCCAGTATCACCTTGTATTTAGATAAAAGATCTGAAAAATAATAGCCCACTAGTAAATATTGAGGCTATTTAGTATTATTTAATATAATAAGGCAAACTAGAAAGTCTAAATGGAGAATAAATCCTAATTTATCCTAATCGTGGATAAAAATGCTGGTTGAACAGATAAAATGTAGGAAATAAATAATATATATACACATATGTATGTTCATATCCATTTCCTTACATCTAAATTATATATAAGTACAAGTTGAAACAAAATTTAGTTCATTTGCTTGGGGCTGTTTTTGGTGTTACTACTGAAAGAAAGGAGATAAACAAAATAGAAATTTACTCTTTCTCCCAGGCTAAATTTTTGAATAAATCAAATCCACAAAATCATGGAATTTTATGGCTAACAGAAAGCCCAAATCATCATCTAGTCTAATTCTCTAGCTCAGGAAATCGGGGTGTAAAGTGAATTAGAGAAGGTCACATGACACAATGGAAGTAAGTGTGGAACTAAGACTCACCTCCATGACATTCCTATAATTCTCTTTGAAGTATATTTTCCCTGCACTCAGGTATGCATTGTTTGGTATGCATTGTTTATGCTCCTTTGGACAACATCTCTGCTTCCCAGTACTACAAATAAATACGTGTCAAAAAGTTGCACAATTTAAAGACAACTCCAAAATCAGTAAGTTTAACTTTGGGTCATCAACTTTTTACTAAGCCAGTGTTTCCAAAACTTTCCTGATCTTTAAAAACCCCAAAGTCCTTGGGGAGGAAGGAGAGGGTGAGATGAATGGAGAGAGTAGCATGGAAACATATACGCTACCATCTGTAAAACAGATAGCCAATGGAAATTTGCTGTATGACACAGGGAACTCAAACCAGGGCTCTGTAACAACCTAGAGGGGTGGGATGGGGTGGGAGTTGGGAGGGAGGTTCAAGAGGGAGGGGACGTATGTACACCTGTGGCTAATTCATGTTGATGTATGGCAGAAACAAAACCAATATTGTAAAGCCATATCCTTCAATTAAAAAAGAACCCCCAAAGCCCTTATTAAGCACAATTTGCAGGCTCTACCCCAGACCTGAATCCAAGGAAGTAGCTCGAATTGGTATTTTTTCAAGCCAGGTCATTCTACAGTGAGACAAGTGTGAGAGAAATTGCACTACTAAAAAAATGCCTATTTTTCTTCCTCAGTGTTGTTGCATAATATGCACAAAATCACACTAGGAATTGGGAAGAAGAGAAATTAAAGTTTTAGATAATTCTGAACCCAGACAGCTAAGAGAAGTAAAGGTATTTCAAAGATACCAATAAGCACTTTAAGTTCCCAAACAACTTAATTATTTGGTGGCTGGAGGAGAGATGTAATACTTTAAAGCAGTGGTTTCCAGTGCTGGCTGAATATTAGAACCATCTATGGAGCAGCTAAAAGCACACAGATATCCAGACTGAGAATCAGAGTCTAGCGTGGGGCTTGGGATTGGAGTGCACTCAAGGGCAGTTTTAAAACATTTCAGAGATGATTCTGATACTTAGCCAGAGTGGAGAGGTCCCTTTACAGAGGGGGGAAACCCCACCTGCATTCCTATCCGAGGGCTGCAGTGGTTGAAACAACAGAGGGAAGCACTCAGGAAAGCAAACGTGCCCAGGGCAGCGTTTGTGACAGCTGAAGGGTGACTTGTCCTCCGCCCTGGCTCACTCCGCGTGTAGGAGGCTGCAACTCCTCTCCCCCAAAGACAATAGTGGTTTTCCAGGGCTCCTCTAAGTCTAAGAACATCAGTCATTCCTAATCAGCACACATCAGAGTTACTGAGAAAGGAGAGCTAATGAAGTGACCTGACACCTGGATGCAGTCTGATGAATAAGGCCACAAGACAAACTGGGCTGAATGAGAACGGTCCACTGACCACTGATGGAAATGTTTGTGGGATGTCCTTACCTCTAGGGAGCACCTTTTATTCCCTGGCAAACATGGACATCTGTTATGACCAAAGCATTATAGGATACACATGGAAATAAGATGTGGGGGGGCAATCTTCAACGGATCAACATAGGTGAAAGGGTCACATCTGTGCACAGCTAACTGCAATCAATCAGGAGCCTTAGTGCAAGGCGGGGCAGATGAAAATGAAACGGAGTCTTTTGGAACTTGAGAGGGCAGCGGAGCAGAGAGCCATTGATAGCACTGCTATGATTAGAGTCCTGACAGCAGGGATTAATGACAGAGAAAGTTTAGAAATAAATTCAGTTTGGAGACTACAACAATGGTGTAAGACAGGACTCTCTAATCTACAAATTCATACAAATGTTCAGCTATAGGTAGGGCAAGTATCAACAGCCTCATCTTATTAAAAAGGGACAAAATAAGTAAACTGAGGCAAAGTGAGGTCAACCAACTTGTTTACACAGGGTGACTACACTCTGTAATTAAAGGCAGAAGGAGATTTGGGCCTAGTACAATTACCTGAAAAAAGATCACTAGAGGAATGAGGCCCGTATGGTGACAGATGTACTTACTTCGCTCAGATGTGTCTTCAGCTCCTGCACTTTCCTGTATTCCGGAGTGTCGAGCACCACCTTGTACTTGTCTCGCATCTTCCTTGCCTTATTGGTGTACAGGTAGTGAGACTTAAGAAGGGGAATGCGAGTCGATTAGTCACTTGAGGATTGCATGTCGTGGTCACGCATCATCTTTCAAATGGTGGGCACGTGCAAGCCGTGCTGACCCTCTCTATCCTGGGTGTCTTCCCAGGCAGGACCAAGAACAATTCGTCATTTTACTAAGTTCACTACCTTTTACAGAGGCATACATCATCTTAAATGAGTCATGACTTGCTCAGTGGGTTGAGGGCAAATTTCCCCTTAACAGAAGCTATAGACAAAGATTCTTGCTGCCCAGCCTGTGAAGCTGTGCGGGCAGCGCTGTGGGCTGGGGCGGGGTGGGGGGCACTCACCCAGAGCTTCCGCAGGTGCCGGGAGCGGACCATGTCTGGAGTGTCGTACAGGAAGCAGCCCATCCCCCTCAGGACCTGCA
This sequence comes from Bos javanicus, assembly GCF_032452875.1. Taxonomy (NCBI): domain Eukaryota; kingdom Metazoa; phylum Chordata; class Mammalia; order Artiodactyla; family Bovidae; genus Bos; species Bos javanicus. Next base: position 44,667,123 of record NC_083869.1, on the reverse strand, counting down.
AGTCCTCTTTGTATTTAATCTGTGTCACAAACATAGAAATACAGCTGGTTGTGAGCAAATTCAAAACAAGAGCAATTAAGACAGAGTAGTGATACTTTTATACTGAAGGACCTTCATCTTGGTTCAGCACATCCACCCCATCCTCTGAGTTTGCCTGAACTCAAGTAAATTACAGGGTTTTAAAATTTAAATTGTTAACCCTGACCTGAAAAGAGGACATGGCTATTATTTTATTATTATATGGATGAAAAATGCCATAGATTAAATGGAGTGGTCTTTTATGAGAAGGAAACATTCAAGGAGAAAAAAAAAAATGACAACAGGAAGTGGTGAAAGGGGGTGGGAGTAGTGGTAAGCAAGAGAAAGATACTAAATGTGACTAGGACGGAGGCCACTTGGAATGAGGTACTAGTAATGATTTGGTGTTGGATGTAGAACGGTGGTCAGCGATTCTTGTATCTCCCAAGTGGTCCTCTTACTACCTGGAGAAGTGTGGGGTCCTGCTTCCACACAATTTTACCTCCAAGTTGTATACTCAGTTGACAAGTACTCAATGCAAAAGGCTGCTCAACGACTGGTTGGCTTCCATGTGGAGAGAGCAAGCCTGCTTCTTATTAAGAGTCCCCCAGAAAGACCCTTATGAGATACTTACATCGCTGGTGATGTCGCCCACGTAGCGGCAGTGAAGCACCTGGGGTGTGTACGGCAGCGAGATCATGTGGCCTTGCATCTTGAAGAAGTCTGATTTGTAAATCAACTACAGGGGGAAAATGCCCATAAACACATAAATTAGAGACCAGTGGTTGACCTTCGTCCTTGGGTTCCATGGCCTCCCCTCTCTCCTAAGAAAATACCCACCTCGCTGACAGCCTCTTGAGTCTTCTTGACTTGGCGGATTTCAGGCGTGTCGGGAGTGGTGTGGATCTTGTCTTTCAGTTTGTGGTATAGTTGTCGATACAGTCTCTGCATTGGGGAGAAAACCATTCCAGGTGTTTAGTGCAGGATGATGAGAGCATCTGTACATTAATCAAATATTTCACATATTTAAACAGCCATGAAAGGCAAGATTAAGGTACAGAAAGTGATTGAAATTAGAAAAACATAGAAAGTGATAGTTATTTTACTTGGGTGAAAAATGTGAAGCACAGGCTTCCACTTTCTATCAGATGGCTGGAAAGTAGGGTTAGATATTCAAACCAATAGTTCACATAGAAAACTATTCAGGCTCATGAATCAGACTAATATGCAATCTTATTAAAGATTTTTAATACAAATGTCAAAGGAAGGAATTATTTACATCATAATATATGGATGGGTGGGTCTCAACAAAGGTATTACTAAATATATAAAAATATTGCCATAGGATACCAGTATCAAAATGATGACAGAAAGGATCCCCTTAGTCCTTGCAGATAAATTAAAGTTTGTAGTTGAAATACAACTAATTCTTAATGCATTGCAAACAAAGCCATGGTCCTTGAAACTCCTCACAGAATTAATAGTCACAGTACCTCGCTGGTAATGTTGTTGACCCTCCGGACGTTGACAAATGGGACATCATTGGGTCCAAGTGTGTACCCATATGCCTTCATGTGTTCATAAACTTCTTTGTACTTAAACTGCAAAAGCAAAGTGAGAATGAGCTCTCTGATGGATGAGCAGAGAGTAAGCATCACACTTGGCAAACGGAAGAGGGTTGTCACTTTCATTTGAAAACTACTCTCTAAGCATTAAGTATGGAAAAAAATCATTGACAAAACTTCTCTAATAATCTAAGTCTTGAAAATTATTTTGTTGGTTAATAAAGCCAGATCCAGAAAGGAATACAATTCATGGTTGCCTAGATTAAATCTGTTTGTAAGTCGGTAGGCAAAACACAACAAAAAACCTGTATTTTTAGTCCCAATATGGCTAGGAAATTAAGAATATGCAAAGCAGAAATGAGAGACTGATTTTAAGACTGATGGATGAACAACTTCATAAACTGTTTAAAACAATGGTGTTAGATAATTAAATCTGTGACTTTGCTTTGGAAACCATATTACTGGGCCACTGGCTGTGGGACTTCACTGGTCAGTAGGTTCAATTTCCAGGGCTCTGGAGGGCAATATGGGAGGAAGATCTCATTTTTGAGCTGATGGCTGGTTTGTGGGTATGGCCTGAAGGCCAGAGTCACCAGAATAGACAATGCCTCTCCAGGTCTGCTCATTACATCCCAGCCTGACACTAGTGGAAAAATTTGCTATTAGAGCTAATGCCTGGGAAAGCTGCAGGTAATGAGAACCTAAGTACCCCTCCGAGCTTTCTAGGAAATGGGCACAGAAGGTCAGCCATGAGAGTCTTTCTTTCCAAAGGAACACACGGTGAAGTGGTATTTTTTTGTAATAAGATATTGCAGAAAGCAGACTATACTATCGCCACACAGCAGTAGCACACATATGAAAGAGCATTTCCAGTAGCTGATTTGAGATAGTTCAGAATGTTTCTGTGTTAAGGCCAACAGAATTAGAAGCATTCTGGCAGCCATGATCCCTGAGCCAAGGTAACTGAGTCATGCAGATAGAACCCCATGAAAGTTGTTTACTAACCCATCATGCTAACCAGGCACTGCTGAACTGCAGGAGCAACACGCCTGGAAAATACAACATCTCCCCTTCCCTGCTACCATCATTTTTCAAAAAACTATTTTAATCCCATCCTTTTTTTGGCCTCACTGCATGACATGAAAGATCCTAGTTTCCCAACCAGGGAATAAATCCGTGTCCCTCTCAGTGAAAGTGACCAGTCCTAACCATTGAACCGCCAGGGAATTTGCTCCCATCATTGTATCATGCTGAAACCTCAGGGTGTGATTAAGAGGATGAAAATAGGCTATTAATAAATATTAGTATCCTCCTTCCTACTTCAAGCCCCATCTCAACGAGGAGAAGACCACTCACATAGCTGCTCATGTATCGGGTGTCCTTGGTGTGTTTGAAGTGAGGGGTGTCGACCGGAAGCCTGTATCCAGTGGGCAGGGCATGCAGGCCAGCTTTTCGGTACAGATTCTGCCAGGATGAAGAAGAGCAAGTTAAATGACAACTATCAAATGATGGATCTAAGTTAAACAAATCATTTCCAGCTTGTGTTAGGTTTTCAATCTACTTACACTCACTGAATTGATTTCAAGAAGGAATTAAGTAAATTCTAAGAGTCAAGCAATGAATTAAATTCAGTTCAATTGCTCAGTCGTGTCTGACTCTTTGCAAGCCCATGAACTGCAGCATGCCAGGCCTCTCTGTCCATCACCAACTCCCAGAGTCCACCCAAACCCATGTCCATTGAGTCAGTGATGCCATCCAACCATCTCATCCTCTGTCGTCCCCTTCTCCTCCTGCCCTCAATCTTTCCCAGCATCAGGGTCTTTTCCAATGAGTCAGCTCTTCGCATCAGGTGGCCAAAGTACTGGAGTTTCAGCTTCAACATCAGTCCTTCCAATGAACACCCAGGACTGATCTCCTTTAGGATGGACTTATTGATCTCCTTGCAGTCCAAGGAACTCTCAAGAGTCTTCTCCAACACCACAGTTCAAAAGCACCAATTCTTTGGCATTCAGCTTTCTTTATAGTCCAACTCTCATATCCATACATATTAAATTACTCAACATATATATTTTTTTAAAGAGCAATGAGTGAAGAGGCTTAAAGAAAATACCTCTATTTCTAAACATATGCCTGGTTCACAGAATAGCATCCAGCAACAATTTGGGAAAAGTAAACAGGCAGCCAGTGCCACCTCTGTGGTTAACCCTATGGTTAGCTGATGTTCAAGCCATCACCAATCCTGAGATAGTAGTAATTATAAGACACATCTTTGGGAGCCCTCAGAGCCCCATAAACACAATGTCTTGATGTTAGGCTGTTGGGTCGGGAGGCTCATATTCCATGCACGAGGAGGAAAGGAGTTTCTATCTGTGATTTGAAATAGTCTCTCTCTCAGGGGAGGTATAGGAAATAAGACTAGTACTTAAAATATTAAAAACCAAATTACTTTTAACATTCAATACAGGAGAGAGGCATTAACCTTGAGACCAATGTAACACTGAGAAAGTGAAAGTGTTATTCGCTAAGCTGCGTCCGACTCTTTTGTGACTCCATGGACTGTAGTCCGCCAGGCTCCTCTGTTCATGGGATTCTCCAGGCAAGAATACTGGAGTGGGTTGCCATTCCCTTCTCCAGGGGATCTTCCTGACTACCAGATGAGTGGAATCTAGCTTCTTTCTCTTCTGAATCCTAACAGTAACCTTTAGCTTTATTTCTTATTGTACACAGTCTTTGATGCCTATATGCCTTGTCTTTGTCCTCTTGTCCTGGACTGTAAGCTTTTTGAGAGCAGAGATAGTTGATTGATCCTCTTCTATGTATGCACTGTTCCAAAAATGCCCACTGCTTGCTCCCAGCCAAGAGGGCAGACAGGTGATACACTGTTTTTCTGTTTTGTTTTGTTTAGCTCATGTGACTGGAACAGTCTTTATGATTTACAAGGTCAGGCTGAGGATGCCCAGGGGAGGCCACTTCTACAGAGGCCTGGCCCTCATCCCGGGTTTCTGCCGGGCAGTCTGCCCAGCTCTCACTGCTCACCTCACTCTGGAGCTTGTATGCATGAAGGGCCCGATCCAGATCCACGGTTTTTGTGGTCGGAGCCACTCTGCCTCTGATGCTGTGCACGTAGTCATAGTGGTAGACAGCCTGGACGCAGAGAGAAGCAGAGTGAGTGGACTGCACTGTGGCTGCAGGGGTAAAAGAAACTAAGTAAATGCAAATCTAAGTCTCTTAATATAAAGATGGCAGCCTGCTCCCTTTGCCTCAGAACTCTATCTCGAATACTGGGCCTTGTCCAATGGAATAGGGCCAGTGTGTGGATCCCACACTGAGAAAGTGGGAGAGTCAGCTCAGGCATATGAAGAGGAAGAGTGGATGTTTTACCACCATGAGTTCCACAACAAAAGGTTTTCACATTCTGACTCACTGGTGGGATTTAATATTTGCTTATTAACCTGTGGGGTTAGTAAAAAGGGGGCAGCCTGCTCTGTACCACTGTGCTATTACACAGGTGCTTTCCATCCATTTTCCCGCTGTCCACATAAGGAAGCTGAGGCTCAGGGGATTAAGTGCCTCTCTCAAGTCTATCGGATTACATGTGCCAGAGGCCTCATCAGTAACTGCAGAGACCCTCTTCTCTCCATCTGATCATGCATGCACATGTGCTAAGTCGTGTCCAACTCTTTGAATGCTATGGACTGTCTATGGGATTCTCCAGGCAAGAATACTGGAGTGGGTTGCCATGCCCGCCTCCAGGGCATCTTCCCTTACCACCGTGAGCACTAAATGAATTAGAAAGCTGAGACCATGAGGCAAGGATACAAAAAGCAACCTGGGAAGCTCTAAAACACCAAGGATTTCATAAATTTTGATTATTTACAACGCCACCCCAGGAAATGAATAGAACACATCAGGTTTTAGGAAATCAGAGAAGAATCTTCAGTACTTTCTAAGGCACCAACACCAGTCTCCCATTGAGAAACGGCCTGGCCTGCCCCGTCTTTGGTTCTCCCCACTTCCGCTGGTGCCGTGGCCCTGTTCTCCTCTCCCTGAAGTAACTTCTCCGTGGGCACTTACATCGCTTAGTTGTTTCCCGCTTTTGACAGCCTGAACGTAGACAGGAGTGTCAGTAACCAGCTTGTAATTGTTCCTTGTTTTCAGCACGTGAGCTTTGTACTTGATCTGTCAAAAGGAAGAAGGAAAATAAGCCTGTGTTAGACCATTCATTATATTTGAAATTGTTGGTTTTCACATAGAGCCTGGTTGCTTTTAGCTCATGGCATGCACATACATTGGCCCTGAATTTCATAACAATCAGCATAATCAATGCTTATAGTCACATGGATCATCTAGAGTCTTCTAGGAGGCTTGACAGCTGCCTTCCTAGAAATATTTAAGCTTTCTTACTAAAATCTTGATTATAGTATTACCTTGCCTAGCAAATCCTCTCCTTACAAATAGATCCTGTCTATAGCATAACAGACTCCTAATAAATGAGATGTTTTTTATAATAGGAATTATGTGCTCATTAATATATCCAAAATCGTTCAGAAGGTGGCGAGAAGAACCAGGGGTCCCTTCTGCACCAGGGGACCATGGGACAGCTCATCTGCATTGTCTGCACTCCTGAGAAATGGCGGCTCTGCTCTTCAGCATCTTCCTCCAGCTCGGCCATCCTCAGCACCACTTCAGACACAGTTGGGTGTGACAGTGTCTGTACTTGACGTCCTCTCCCCTTGACTCTAGACCACACAGGGAAGGAAGCATACTTGAAACAACCAAAAACCAAAAAACAAGGTAAACTCACATCGTTGCGTAGATCGTAAGCATGCTTGGCGTGGAGAATCTCAGGAGTGTCCCAGACGTAGCAACCAATGCCTTTCAGCCAGGTGAGGTCATCCTTGTACACAATCTGGGGGTTGCAACAGATGGAGGGGGTCGGAACAAGAAAACTTGACTGTAACTTTAACACGAAAGACACAGACACACTCTAGACCCAGGATGACTTTGCGGAATGAAAACAAGACACTATGCCCTGAGGCCATGGGTGCTCTTAAGACTTCAGCATGCAGAGCCCTGCTTCTAGGGACAGCTCAAATTCCCGGTAGACCCCTGGGTGTACAGGAAAGTGATTCTGGAAGAGGGCGGAGCTGAAGAACCAAGTGAGTCAGTCTCTCTTGGGTGTGGGGCGTGTGTGGGGCTGGGGAAGAGGACCTTCATAAGCAGTGGACTTACGTCACTGATCTGGTCTGTGACCTTCCTGACGTGACTGTTGACTTGCAAGTCGGGGTGGCAAATCCACTCGTGGAGGTGAAGGCGGTAGTCGATCTCACTGACTTTCTTCTGAGAATCCTTAGCAGTAACCATCTCTACCATGTCAGGCACTATGTGGATTTTCATCTTGTTCTTCTCATAAACAGATCTGTACAGGCGCTGTGGAGATAACGTAACCAGTTAAACAGGGAACTATGCAAGGGTCATGGCAACACGTGCCTTTCTTAGACCCCACAGAGGTCAGGGGCATCACTTAGAGCAACCGGTTGGGGGCAGGATGGGGACTGGATGTTTCTGACACTTTCTACAGATTCATAGGGGTGGGGAAAGGCAGTATGGGCTGACACAGCTCTCAGCTTCTTCACATGTGCACAGTCAGTGCCATGCACATTGCTGAAAAGAATGATGTTCTGACTTATAGTTGGTGGTTCTGTTACTTGGCTTTTGAAACCAGCCTTTAGGATCACTTACGTCGATGTTAAACTTGCCAACTCGGAGGCACCGTGCTGTGTTCGGATCATCTTCAACACTTCTGGGTAAAGTGTAAAGAGCTTTGAACTTCTCATATTCTTCGCGGTATTTGATCTATAGAGAGAAAATACAAAGGAAGTAAAACAATTTTGAAGAGCGCTGGATCTATATTGTTAAAAGAACATGAGACTTAATTAATAAGAACCCAACTCTGAAGACGGGCCACCTTGGGGTCAGCACTTTTCTGAGCTTGTTTCCCTGTCTGTGCCCAGAGGTAGAGGAAGCATGGTACCTGCCATAGGATTACCTGAAGATTAGGTCAGACTATGTGTAAACATCCTTTAGATATCATTTTAAAAACTCCCATACCGATACAAGTATTTCTGCTGTTACTACAACTAATTTTAAAGATGATGTAATTTAAAAATGATCTCTTTTATGATGTTGGCTTTGTTTTTCTTAACCATAGTAAAAGATGAAAAATGTGCTCAGGAATTTCTTTGTTTTTAATAACTGACAAGTCTGGTGCTTAAGAGACTCAATCCTTGAATTTCAGTTTCTATGAGGTTTTCCAAAAATACAGTTCAACTAAATTCTATGGGAAAACCAATGTCTAGTTCTTAAGCCATATTGCCTATTAATGAATATTTCTTTATTTTATGAACTAGGAGGAAAGGCTTTTACAGAGACTGGGATCCTCTCTTCTGGCATATGATAAAATAACAATCCTCTTACAACTCAGAGGCCCACATCTCAATTAAGACAAAAAAAGGAAAGATGGGAGTATTTATGTAGAATTTCAGGAAAGCTCTTCACTGATAGAAATCAAGGAAATTTCCCATCAGAATTTTCCAGAACATTAGTTCACATGCTCCTTATACGTAAGCTATTCCTCAGTTATAAAGAAAATAGTATTCAAAGGTATTTAAAAATAAAAACTAAAGTTGAAATCCTTCTTTTAAAAATTAATTTCTCTATGTTTGATATCATTTCAAGAACAATTTGCCTGGAGAATCTTAACATCTGTAAGTTTTTTTTCCTGACTAAAGGAAAAAGCCTTTGCTGAGCTTTCTGAAAACTATCTACAAAAAATTCTCAAATGAAAAGCTTGATCCTTTGGGCTAGTCTGTTTGCAATCTTCCAAATTAAGTTGTTCTGGGAAAAATCATACAGATTTAATTTTTCCCTCTGGGTAAAAATTAATTCCATATGTTGTCTAACAAAGTCTTTTTCTGAACTGTGCATTTCCAGGCCCATTAGATGGTAGTGAAACCAACTTCCTGGGTGTCTAGCATTTATATGAAGATTAAGAGAATAGAATTGAAAGATCAGGATGCACTGTCTATAGTGTAGCAATAAGTACTCTTCTGTAAAATACTTATGTCAGAAGGAACTCTCAAAAACTTCAGGTGTGTATGTATGTGCTGATCTGCAGTACAAAATAGATTTCTCAGTGTGGGAAAAAAGATCTGAGAAATATTGGTCTAAAGTGTTACATAAAATGTTCAAAATTAAGAGCTAAAAGTCTCTAATAGAGGCAAAGTTTCTGAAAGAAAACTAGGCTTATTAGAACTGCAACAAAATTTATAGGGAGTTTTACAATAAAAGGTTTTACGTAAGAACATATTAGGCATAAAGGGTTAAAAGTGCTAGGACTTTATACTATATTCAAACAGCTCATGTGATTTAGGATTTTTTGAAAATTATGTCTATACCTACAAAAAGTTTTGTTTTTAAAAAACAGTTTCAAAAGATTTTTAAGTTTTTATATTTCATAGATATAAAGTTAACAATTTATTCTTAAATCATATATTTGGGGCTGATGAAATAACTGGTTATCACATTCACTGGTTTATTTTTCTACCAAAGGTCACATAATTCTATTAAAAAAAAAGAGTGCATTTTATATGGTGTATTACGTCCTCTTTTCCATTTCTGGCTAAAATATCCATATCCACCCATGGCATTTGCACACAGGAGGCCTAAAAGGTCACACTGGTGTCCTTCATGTGTGTGTGACTGTCTCTGCACTTTAGGGCCCTTGAGAAGGGGAGTAAATGCAGACTTTGTGATGACTGAGCGCCCGGAAATTTTTGCTGGTGTGCCCCTTTGAAAGTGCCGAGGGTCCTTCTGGGCAGCACAGGAACCAACCAGAAGCATTCTGGGAGAGGAGAGCAGGGAAGGGCAAGGAATGGTGGGAAGGTTAATTGACTTACATGGCTGGCCATGTACTTCTGGTTCTTGGCATGTGTCAGGGACACGGTGTTAGGAGGCAGGATGTAGCTGGTGGCTTTCACTTTATCCCAGGCCTCCTTGTACAGGTTCTGTGGGGGTTAAAAATCTTGTGAACACAAAATAATGCAATCTGGATAACTTCCAGAGGCAAATTTTCCCTGTTTCTATCCTTCTCAGACATTCCCTAACAACCCCAAATCTTACTCTGTGGGAGCCAAGTGCTCCCAAGTAAATAACTGCTTTACTGCCTTGTTCATAATCTCAGAGTCCATTATTTTGTCCGTTCCCATAGCACTTATCACAGTTTGACAGTTATCAGAGATTCTGATGACATATTCATTCCTTCATAGGTCTAGGATTCCTAGAGGATGAAAACCACTAATATTAAATAGATATATAGTAGGAGATAAAATGGAGAAGGCAATGGCACCCCATTCCAGTACTCTTGCCTGGAAAATCCCATGGATGGAGGAGCCTGGTGGGCTGCAGTCCATGGGGTCGCTAAGAGTCGGACACGACTGAGCAACTTCACTTTCACTTCTCACTTTCATGTGTTGGAGAAGGAAATGGCAACCCACTCCAGTGTTCTTCCCTGGAGAATCCCAGGGACGGGGGAGCCTGGTGGGCTGCCGTCTATGGGGTCGCACAGAGTCGGACACGACTGAAGCGACTTAGCAGCAGCAGCAGGAGATAAAATGTTTCCATTTCTAGGTATTTATTTACTCAGGAGAAATAAAAAGCTATGAACACACAAAGCAAAAGTGAAAGTCGCTCAGTTGTGTCCCACTCTTTGGGATCCCATGGACTATACAGTCCATGGAATTCTCCAGGCCAGAATACTGGAGTGGGTAGCCTTTCCTTTCTCCCAGGGGATCTTCCCAACCCAGGGATTGAACCCAGGTCTCCTGCATTGGAGGCGGATTCTTTACCAACTGAGCCACAAGGGAAGGCGTGAACACACAAAATCTATATGCAAATATATACAGCATCTTTACATAATTGTAAAAAACTGGATGCAACTCAGATGTGCCTTTAGCTGTGACTGGAAAAACAAACAAACTATGGTTTAGAATTTTATTTTGTTATAAAAAGGATAAAGTACTGATTTAGGCAGCTATGTATGGATGTGAGAGTTGGACTGTGAAGAAAGCTGAGCGCTGAAGAATTAATGCTTTTGAACTGTGGTGTTGGAGAAGACTCTTGAGAGTCACTTGGACTGTGAGGGGATCCAACCAGTCCATTCTAAAGGAGATCAGCCCTGGGATTTCTTTGGAAGGAATGATGCTAAAGCTGAAACTCTGGTACTTTGGCCACCTCATGCAAAGAGTTGACTCATTGGAAAAGACTCTGATGCTGGGAGGGATTGGGGGCAGGAGGAGAAGGGGACGACAGAGGATGAGATGGCTGGATGGCATCACTGACTCGATGGACGTGAGTCTGAGTGAACTCTGGGAGTTGGTGATGGACAGGGAGGCCTGGCGTGCTGCGATTCATGGGGTGGCAAAGAGTCGGACACGACTGAGCGAATGAACTGAACTGAACTGTCCTAACACATAAATGCATTTTGCTAAGAGAAAGAAGCCAGAGCTAATGACTACACACCATGTAATCACATTTAAGTGACATTCTGGAAAAAGTAAAACAATAGGGACAGGAAAAAGCTCTGTGGATGCCAGGGGAGAGGAGTGGGGCAGAAAGGGTTAATTTGGAGGTGATATAGAATTTTTCTGTATCTTGACTATAATGGTGAATACATGATTTTATGTATTTGTCAAAAGTGGAGTACTATGTACCACAAAGAGTAAAATTTACTGTATGCAAATTAAAACAAACAACCAAAAATCAGGATGGGGAAGGGAACTAAAATAGAATACAAACTGTAGCAAATAAATCTAACTGTATTACAAATGTATAACAAAGCTACAGTGAAGGAAGTGGTGAAGAAAACAACTGACTTACTTTATAAAATGGTATATCTCGACTGGATACTCTAAGGCTATAGGCAAAAATAACTGTACACAAAACATCTTACTCTAGTTAGTAAATTTGTTTCTCACAGGGGTGTGTGTTAGAAATTCTGGAAATATTTTATACGCATACAAGGGTGGCACAAATAAGTAGATATATCATAGATAATGAAAGTCAATGTTTTCATTGGAAAGGAAATAGAAAGTTACAAAAAAGGAAAAGGTTAATGAACCCTGTATTGTATTAGACAACAATAGTTCCCAATAGCAAAGTTGAAACCATTCAATGACCAAAATAAAAAACAATAATATTAGATTCTATCCCATAGAATAAAATAAATATCCATGAGCCTATACTGATAGAAATAAATAGAGAAACTGACAGTGGAGAAGGGACAGCTGTTCCTTACAGAAGAATTCCAATTGATAAATGTAGAGGGGATAAGGGAAAGAGAAAACAACCAGAAGGGAACTGTAACAATTCTTGCAGGTAAGATCCATCAATGGATGTTAAAATATATAAGAGAAAGTGTGAAGAGAAACAGGATAATTGCACAGTCCCAAAAAATCTCCTCCAAGATATTTATTAATAACAAAGGTACAAAAGAAAGTCTACAGTGGAGAATCTCAGCAGATAGCAACTTAAAATAAGTGATCAGGTCATTCCCAGCTACTGATACCATGCACCACTGGCTATGATGTGCTGAGAAGGGCACATCACATCTGTGCTATTCTTGCCAAAAAAGGAATACCTTAAACCTAATCATGAGCAAACTTAAGATCAACTCAACCTTCAAAACATTCTACACAATAACTGGCCAGAATTCTTCAAAAGGGTCAAGATCAGAAAAAGACAAGGAAGAATCAAGAAATTCTCAGATACAAAGAGACTAAGGAGTCATGACAACCAAGTGCAGCATGGGATCCTAGACTGGCCTCTGGGACAGCAAAGTACTTTAGTGGAAATACTGTTGAAGTCTGGATAAAGTCTATAACATTATTACAATGCTAATTTTTTTTTTTTTTTGGTAATTGTTCTATGGAGAAAAGTGTATGGGAATTCTCTTTACTACTTTTGCAATTTTTCTGTAAATCTAAAATTATTTCAAAATGAAGTTTAAAAACTGTTTGATTAATTAGCCAATTCACAGGAGGAAAAAAAAGAGTGCCTCTGTTGATCTCTAAGTCACTGGGCAAAGGAAAAGCTAGGCAAAAACAAGTTCAGGGTCAACAAAGACTAGCTCCAACAGTACCTGTTTGCACTAGGGAACGAGTTAGTGAATTTGTATCAACTGCATGACATAGAACAATACTCAAATTGGGGCTTATTTACTTGTACCTATTAGGATTTATCGGAGAAGGCAATGGCACCCCACTCCAATACTCTTGCCTGGAAACTCCCATGGACAGAGGAGCCTGGTAGGCTGCAGTCCATGGGGTCGCAAAGAGTTGGACACAACTGAGCGACTTCACTTTCACTTTTCACTTTCATGCATTGGAGAAGGAAATGGCAACCCACTCCAATGTTCTTGCCTGGAGAATCCCAGGGACGGGGGAGACTGGTGGGCTGCCGTCTCTGGGGTTGCACAGAGTTGGACATGACTGAAGCGACCTAACAGCAGCAGCAGCATTAGGATTTATAAGATAAAGTAGGAACTTAAAGTTCCAGGAAAAAGATTAGACCTTTGGGGGTAAGGTTGCTTGTTCCTTTTAATCTCTTATTGTCTCTAAAGGTGGAAGGGGTAACTCAAATACAGAGAAAAGAAAACTCAACTCACACTGCTAAACAGATCCTTCAGATTCTTGATTCTGTCATAATCCACTGTTTCTAGAACTGTCGTGTATTTGTCTTTGATCTGATGATAATTCTCTTTATATTTCACCTACAGACAAAGAAGACAGGTTATTCTTTTCTATTATTTGACAACATGTAAGACAATAACAGCTTGTCCTGGGAGAGTTGTACATGGAAGACACACCTCACTGGCATTAATGCCACTTTGAAGAGCAGTCACGTAAAGTGGTGTGTCTGTGACCAGGTTATAATTCTTTAGATTTTCTTTACCTGCTGCTGTGTATAGTATCTGTGAAGAAAAAGAAAAGTTACTGAAAATGGTAAAATGCAGATCTGCCATTTGTGCCAACTTAGATGTACATTTCTGGGTTTCTGCTTTAATCTTAACAAAAAGGATAGGTTGGACAGTCCTGCAGACTTTGCCCAGCTGTCAAAACTAACAGTTTCTCTTGACCAAAAGTGGAGTCTGGATCTTTGCCAGGTCCCTCCTTCATCATGTTGTCTTTTCCTTGCTTATACTCTGTCCCTGACAACAGCCCTTCAATTTCAACATCCATCAGATAGCTGCCCTCCCCGAGATGAATTTCTGCTGTAAAGTTCTCCAAGTAACTACTTTTTACTTCAAAAGTTAAATACTTATGGTCAAAGTATGCATTTGGTTTCTACTCCCTACCAGTTAACCTGATCAACTAAGGTATACATGCTTGAGGGTAGTTCACTGTGAAATAGCTCCCAGATAACAGTCTGCTATCAACATCTATAGCCTTACACCACAGGGGACACTCAAACTGAGGAAGGCCAGCGCAAGAGCCGGCTACCAGAAGAGGTTTTATTGGGCAGGGGTCTTTGGTTCCCTTAGACTGTGTACTGTCAGAGCCACTTTCTCCACCTGGGCACAGGGACAGTCTCGCTATCAGCTCACTGGGAGCATCATGGAGTCCATCAACCCACAATGAGCTAGTCCTAGGAATATGGCTCACCTGACTCTGGAGGTCATATGATTTCTTCGCATGGAGGATCTGGGGTGTATCCCAAACGTAACACCCAATGCCTTTCAGCCAATTCAAGTCATCTTTATACACATTCTGCAAGAAAGAAGGAACAGTGAAAGGTGACCGGTACTAACTGAACTTCCAATCGAGGATTTGATTTTCTCCTGTCAGCCTTTGGCTGTGCTTAGTATACTCAGCTGCCATAGGGTGGGTTTTTCAACAGCTGGAAGGTCTTTAATGCCCTAGTCTAAAGAAGTTTAGGAGGAGAGCAAAAGCTAAGCCCAAGGCTACTTGAGCGGGTTAGCCTACCTTTTCTCAAGGGGAACTTCCCAACCCAGGAATCAAACGGGGGTCTCCTGCATTGTAGGAGGATTCTTAACCAGCTGAGCTATCAGGGAAGCCCAATGCCCTAGCCTAAAGAAGTTTAGGAGGAGAGTAACAGCTCAGTTTTAGTCTAGTGTTGAAGAGATTAAATAGTTAACACAGGAGTCTCATTGCTCTGAGGGGATCTTTACACCAAAAAACGTCACTCCTGCCTCTTTGAATTGAAAAGCAGCAGGGTTTAGGAATACAGAGACAACAAGGGCATGGGGGCCCGGGCAGGGCTGGGTGAAGGCTGTAACTTAATCAAGCTGCAGAAAGGACCTCATACATCACTCAAGATCTCCTGCGCGTGCCGGACCCGGACGACATTGGGTTCTTCTGGAAGAGACGTCCACTGGTGGAAGTAGTGTCGGTATTCCAGGTCACTGAGGATGTACTGGCACCTTTTAGCCAACACGTGATTCATCATATCTTGGGGGATATGGACATTTGCTTTGGTGTCCTCATAATGTCTTCTGTAGTTCAACTAAAGAATGATACACATTTAAAGACAAAAATAAGAAAGCCATTAAGCTATTCTGATCAATCTTTCCTAGAGTCTTATTTTCAATACAGATCAATATCTTTAGACTGGACCAAGGTTAAAAAAATGATACTTTAATATATTCTACTTCTTCAAAAATTTCCCATCCCTTTACTATAACACAAAGTAAAGAGGAACCAATCTTGTTTTCTCCTTTTTCCAAATACAGAGCCCACACTGTGTTTGGAGGAATGGGGGGAAAGGGTGAAAACAGATGGCTACCAAAGGGGTGCAGGGCTATGTGGCAGGGATGGGGGAAAGTCTCAAGACTGGTTCACTCCTCACTATCCCACCCCCAGCTGATTTTGAGACAAAGGGCAGATTATAAATAGGCAGAAGAGTAGTACACTGTGCAAATCCTCTTGTTAAAGTGAACTTTGCTTACCAAGCTCCTCATTTTTTGGAAGTCCAGACAGTGAACCACGTTGGGGAACTCACTGATTTCTTTTCCAGCCAGGTAGTGACCCTTCAGTTTCTCATACGTCTCTTTGTATTTCAGCTGTGAAGTAGGTATGGCATTGAGAATCACTAGGACTTTCCAACCAGTCCTTTGTGGCTAGAAAGACTCTCAAACTCAAGAAAGGAAAAAGTCCTACTGACCTCACTGTTCACAAAGTCAGCATGCTTGGCTCCCACAATGGGGATGTAGCGTTCGTCCAGGGTGTAGCCATAGGCCTTCGTTCCATCCCAGGCCCTTTTATACAGTATCTAGGACAAAGAAATGCATATCAACAAAACTTTGCATTCAACCTCTTCTAGATGTACTTGAAGGTAAATGGTAAAACCAAGGTAAAGTATTTATGTTTTAAGGCAAGGCCTAAATCTTCATTTATAGTCAATAGTGTCCCTACTTATGAACAGGATAGAGTTTTTGGACTAGTTGCAAATTAAACCTACTGACCCCGAGACATTTTATAATAGAGTTTAACTTTATTTACATTTCTAATAAAAGTGAAAACAAATTTGCACACAGGGAGAGAATCACCAAAGATTGCTTCCCATTCAGCATACACACACACCTTTTAGATAAGCTGAATTAAAATTTGGAGAGCAAGTCCTCCACTTGCTGGCTGGAAATATCTGGACATGATTGCTAACAAGGGACCACCCTTTCCTGTCTTCTTTCTGTTGGTAGCTGCTTGGTTCTACATGTGCCCAGAAGTGATATAGCACTTGTTACATTATTGTCTTTTTAAAAAATTATTTATTTTTAGTTGGAGGATAATTGCTTTACAATATTGTGTTGGTCTCTGCCATACATCAACATGAATCAGCCATAGGTATGCCTACTTCCCCTCCCATCTCCCATTCCATCCCACCCCTCTAGGTTGTCACGGAGCACTGGGTTGAGTTAGCTGAGTCACACAGCAAATTCCCACTGGCTCGCTGTTTTGCATATGGTAATGTATATGTTTCCACGCTTCTCCTTCAGTTCGTTCCACCCTCTCCTTCCCCTGCTGGGTCCACAGGCCTGTTCTCTATGTCTGTGTCTCCGTGGCTGCCCTGCAAGTAGGTCCATCAGTACCATCTTTCAGGATCCCATATTACGCATTAATGTACAATATTTGTTTTTCTCTTTCCGACTTATTTCACCCTGTATAATAGGCTCTAGGTTCATCCACCTTCTTATTTGTACATCATCTCCCTCACTTGCAGCTGCTCCTGAAAGTCTTATCTTATTGATCTTTAGCTCCTCAGTGTCTCCCTCAGTGCCTGGCACATCACAGGGCCTCAAACAATACTAGCTGAATAAATACTACTTGCTCTGAATAATACGCTATGAAATAAAAATAAATACAACAAAATAATAGGTCTCCTTATAAGTTCAGTCGTTCATAAAGTCAGCCAAGAGCATGCATGCTAACAAAAGCTTAAAATTCAGAACTGAGTTGTACATCACATAAAATAGAACTTACAGTACTGTAGAGTTTTTCCATGTCTTTGGAGTGGGTGATATATGGTGTATCTGGAGAAAAGATATACTTGCCCTTTATTAATTTATTAAATGTTTCTTTATATTTTACCTAAGGAGAGAAAACAAAGAGAACCTTTGATTATTCTAAATATATATTTAAAGTTTCACAAGATCTACCTAGCAAAAAATAGTTACATTTAGAGATTAATCAATGGGCTAAATTTCATTATATGATATATAATTTTTATTATAACTAACACAATGGAATGTTTGGGATAATAATTTAGATATTATCTAAAAGGGGTACAGTATATGTCCTACTAGTGACTTTTAAGACATTCTCCCCCAAAGATTTTCTTATAATTTACTCCCCATTTTCTTACAAACCATTATCTGGAGGTAAGGAAAGTCTGTTCAATGACAGTTAAGCTCTTAGTTTATATACCTTATTATACACAAAGAAAACTTACATCACTTTGATTGACTGAGTTAATCTTGGCGAGAACAATCTCTGGAGGATCCACCACACTTGTAAAGTTAGGATAGTTGGCAAGAGCATCTTTCTTATATTTTATCTGCAAAGGAATAGAGACAATTAAGATAGGTGGTCCCCTACAGGGTACCTATCCCCACATGGTAGGTAAGGAGGCCAGGCTTTATGTAGGAAGAAAAGGCTCTGCATACCTGATTCATCATTTCCTGGTTCCTGGTAACCCTCACATGGTCCACAGAATCCAGGGGGATCCAACCAATGCCTCGGAGCCACTCCAAGTCAGCTTTGTAGATATTCTGAGAGCAGAAAGGGAGACACAATGCAGGTGTAAATAACTCGGGCACATGAAATCAGGCAGCAGATTAGAAACAACTTTTTCAGAAGGTTTTTAAGGCTTTCTCTCTAGTGGCTATGTCTCATTGATTCAAACATGATTTCATCTGTACACTTGAGCAATATTTCTCATGGCTGTTATGAATGAGGAACTATGCAAGGTGATTTGAGAGATGAGTATAAAGTCTTTGAAGTGTAGAGAGAAGTTATCTATGAAGTAGACAGTGGTAGGTGCTGCGAGAGCAAGAACACTTAGATGCTGTGGGAGTTAAAGGTAGGGAACCGTTGTTTTCACCTGTGAGCATAAGACAAGGTTTTACCAAAGAAGTTATAGTTTTAGATGAACTTGATACATATAGTTATATAGAAATCTGTGGGGTATTCAGACTAAATAAAGGCAGTCACACAAGTAAATGCTCATGTCTTGTAGGGTTGGGGGCCACCCCTCCTGTCTGTCTTTACCCTCGCCCCCACTTCCTGGATTCTCTCAGGCCACCGCACGCCATATAAAGAGGAGGTGCTAATCTGATTAGAGTTCCACAAAGGTTATCCTGCTGCAGCCACCAGTGAGATGGGATGTTCAAGTTCAGTACCTGTGCTGCAGGCAGAATCTGACATCCTGTTTTGGTAACAACGAGAAGACCCAGGTAGGCTTAGCTCCTCGGTGCTCCTGAGCATCACATTAACGCATTGTGTTTCTGTTTCCTACGGACTACTGGTGGCAGGTAGAGATCTTGATTCAGGCTTCAGGGGGAGGTGACCTGACACACATTCTCTATCCCAGCTTTGCCAACCTCTGCATAAGGGCTTCTGGCCCTTCTGCAACTCATCAGTATGTTGTGTCCCTTTTGCTTTGATTCCTTGCAAGCAATTCCTTCATGAAAGCCTTGAGGAAGGAGATGCTTGGCAAAGCAAGGAGGAGGCATTCCCAGGTCTTGACTACACTATCATGTAATATTATTGAAATCCCAAATCAATGTCAACTCCCACCCAAGCCAATAATTATTTTAAGTCAGTTGACAATTTTCCATGCACATGTGAAGAACTATTGATGATAGAGATGGTACAGAATCAATTTTTTAAAACTTGACTTTGAACGTTATTCAGAAATGCACAGTCAGCAAGCAAAGCTGTCCATTACTGCTCCCAACCTTTCTCTACTTCATATCCAGCCTCAGTTCCCTTCTGACAGCAAACTATATATTTACAGTTATGAGTTTCAAAGACTGGAGGCTCGAAGTTAGTGCTTATGATCTGAGTAGACCACATGCCTCTAGATAATTAAGAGACAAAAATCACTTACATCACTCTGTAGGTCATAGGCCTTCCTTGCCTGAATAACATCATTTTGGTCAGGGTGACATATCCATTGGTGCAGGTAATTGCGGTAATCAATGTCACTGGCAAGGGCCTGTCCCTCCTTGGCTGCCAACACCGACACCATATCAGGAGGTATATGGATTTTGGCCTTTGTCTTATGATAGTTCTCTTTGTAAAGTCTGTCATTCTGAATCTGGCCTGCGTGCTCGAACCAAACCAGTTTAGGATCATCTCTCATCGTCGGGACACCCACATAATGACCTTTCTGCTTGACGTGTTCAGCTTTGTATTTCAGCTGGTGGGAAGAGGAACAGAGATTCCGTCAACTTAGACAAACACACAAGGCAGAAGGGGCTTGAAACATCAAGCAAGCTCAGGCCCCCAGATATTTCTGTTACTCTCACAAGAATAAATACGAAAAAAATTGAAATAGAGATGAAGACATTTCAATTTAAAAATAGAAAAATATACACTTACTTTCTAATTCTGGCAATATCTTATTTGAAGGCTTAGAGATTTTAGGGAAGCAGAGAATAGAAGAAACAAATAAAGACCTTAAACAATAGTTTTTGAAGCAGCAGAGAAAAAAAAAAAAGAGATGAAGAATGCTAAGAGCCCACAGGAAAAGGACAAGAATGGAGCAGGTACTCTGGCCATCCCCAAGGCCAGCCAGGCCTGCCAGCCAACAAGGAGCTCTCCATGGTGCTATGTCTTAGGGTAACTGGGTCCCTGTAAGGGCAATGGCCAGCCTTTGCAAAGTGCACTTGTATCAGAATAACTTACCTCACTCTGAACATCACCAGAATGATGGGCATGAACAAATGG
The DNA here is from genome assembly GCF_032452875.1 of Bos javanicus. Taxonomy (NCBI): domain Eukaryota; kingdom Metazoa; phylum Chordata; class Mammalia; order Artiodactyla; family Bovidae; genus Bos; species Bos javanicus. The sequence goes on along the minus strand of NC_083869.1, from coordinate 44,647,016 downwards.
CACAGCATCTGGAGGCAAAATGTAACCGGTGGCTTTCTGTTTCTCCCAGCTTTCCTTGTAGAGATACTAAAAGACAGAGACATGACAAAGGGTTAAACCAAGGAGTCAGGATAGAGGGCTAAGTCTCCTACAGGTGTGTTATAGTCCTCCATCCTCACAGAAAGTGTCAGGTGTCCAGGCAAAATCCTTACCTGGTCCAGTATCCGGGCTGCCTCCTGGGCAGTATGCAGCTGAGGGGTTTCTGTGAGAGTGTACTTTGATTTTGTGTCATTCCAATCTTTTCGGTACTTAATCTAGAAATGAGAAGCAAGTTGGTAAGTTCCTCGATATTAAGAACACATAATGCTGTCCAAGCAGCTGCTAGCACCAGTCGTCTCAATATTTACAATCCGTATCTCAGACAGCGATTGCACAATGAGTGTAAGGAAGCGGAAAAGCTTTGGAAACAACATCTTCCAAACCCAGAAATTTTACTAAACAATTTTTAACAGATCACCTTTATTTAAAAATTTAACCGAGCCGTTTTAGAACAACAGTCATGTACTTACATCGTTCAGGATTTCACCACTGTGTTTTGCTGTCACGTAATCAACTCTGTCATCCACAGGAGTAAAGCTGAGAGTTTCTATTTTTGTGCGATATTTTTTCTATGGGAAAGAAAATCTCTTTTAGACAACATTGTCTCTGGTCCTGAGCAAGATATGCTGCATTTAAGGGTGTGTCTGAACTAGAAGTGTAGAATGTCATATTTCAATGGCATCTTTTTGGCAATTTGGCTTTCTTCTTAGCATTTTATTTTTAAACAAATGGGTTGACATCTTATACCTTCCACAGATTTTAAGGTAGCAGGTTTGCTTAGCTCCCAAAATCATGTAATATATCATTACATGTACTCTGTGTGTGTATGTGTGTTTTTCAATTTTCAAACTTCTCTCACATGTATTGCCATTGAGGACTGAAGAAAATTTCCATTTATACAATTCCAAGCATCACTGAGTGGTCTTACATTCTTATGGGTATGGTCCCACAATGTGACAGGGACAGTACAGGATTATTTTGGAAAGGATAGCAATTGAAACTGTAATTGCTGATGGGGAATGACTGCATGTTAGCTGGTGTATTTTTGTTTAGTTTCTTAGGAAATGTGCTGAATGTCAGGATAAGATCTTGGAATACCTCATTGAAGATGTCTGCCATATGCTTGGCATGATTGACAGAAACAGAATCAGCTGGCATCCACCCAATCCCACGTAACCATTCCAAGTCAGCCTTGTAAATAGCCTGTGAAAATAAGACCAGGAAGAAGTCAGTAAGTCTGGTCACATTTGTTCTATTCATTGGTCTGATGGAGAAATGCAATTTAAGAAGGACATACTCAAGCACCAGACAAGTAACTTAAGTAAATTAATGATGCGGCAGCATAATAAACTGGGGCCCATGTTTGCTATTTAAAGGGGTTTAGCCTTAATTTCGGAGAAGGCAATGGCAACCAACTCCAGTACTCTCGCCTGGAAAATCCCAAGGATGGAGGAGCCTGGTAGGCTGAAGTCCATTGGGTTGCTAAGAGTTGGACACGACTGAGCAACTTCACTTTCACTTTTCCTTTCATGCATTGGAGAAGGAAATGGCAACCTACTCCAGTGTTCTTGCCTGGAGAATCCCAGGAACGGGGAAGCCTGGTGGGCTGCCGTCTGTGGGGTTGCACAGAGTCAGAGACGACTGAAGTGACTTAGCAGCAGCAGCAGTAGCCTTAATTTAGCCCGAGGTCATGACTATCAATGGCTAGTTCATGTCTGGAGCTGCATCCTCTAATTTTTTTCCAGCAAAATGGGAAATCCTAGGTTTGTATACAAAATTCCCTGATTTTAAAACTTAATTCAAAATTTAAAAACACTGTGTCAACTAAAACAGCATATCTATGCCTGTATCCTGTCCATGGACTGCCAATATTTTACTTACAATTTAAACTTCTGTTGCTTCTTAAGTTCTGTAGAAGTAATACTTTCAGAGTAGTTGTCTTTAACATGATACAATTAAGAACTATATTCAACTACCACTTATTTCCTTATCCTTCATGGTACTGGTGATTTTAATACCACACTATAAATTCTAACCAAAACCAAATTCTTGGCTGTATAAAGACATGGAGTGATGATGCAAGATTTAATGACATAAACTTTCTGGGAGTCCTGGGAAAATGATGAAAGAGTTCAGGCTAAAATGCAGCCCACTCACATCGCTTTGCAGATCGTAGGCTTTCCTGGCCTGAATCACATCGTTCTGGTCAGGCATGCACGTCCACTGGTGCAGGTAATGGCGGTAATCGATATCGCTGACCAGAGTCTGGGAATTTTTAGAGTGCTCGATGGAGAGCATATCCGGGGGGCTCTGGAACTTAGACTTCCACTTGGCCCAGTGCAGCCGGTATTCTCTTTCATTCTGAATCTTGCCAGCTATGAGGGCCCAGCGGATCTTGTTGTCATCCCTGGCTGTGCGGGTGCCCACGTAGTGTCCCTTCTGCTTCTCGTGATCAAGCTTGTATTTATACTGGGGACAGAAAAACACAGCAGATGGATCACAGCACGAACTCTCTATGCACCTGGGGCGTTTGCACGAAAAACTGAGGAGTAAACAAGGCCACACTCACGTCACTCGCGATCTCCCTGGAGGCCTTGGCAGCCTGGATGGGGATGGCGTCCAGCCGGACGTCACAGCTCATCTTCATCTCATCCCAACCTTCACGGTAAAGTTTCTGAAGAGGAGGAAAAACAAGGTATTGTTCCCAGTTCAAACTCATCAGTGACTACAGGGGTTCAAGTGAAAATTAATAACAAAGGGGTACAGTTTTGAAGTCCTAGAACCAGTTTATAAAAAGAGAATAAGTGAAAGAATCATCATGGACCAGTGTACTGGAGAACAAAATCATGTCTGGAATCCAAAGATCTGGACTTGACAAGGCTTTTTCCTTTTTTTAATTTGAATTATAATTTCAATATAGTTGTTTATGGTTGATGTAAAAGGGTTTTGGTGCTTCTTGTATTGATAGCACTGGGATCAGTTTAAGTTCAAACATTAATGGGCTATTATTGAATTTCTTCATAATTCTACTTAATTCTTCATTTCAATTTCGTAATCTTCAGAATTATAAACTTTTTACATTCTGAAAAACAAGAGGGTTTTTAATTTGAAAAAGAAGGGCTTACATTTGAAAAATAACAGGGTTTTTCCCTCTCTACACAGTTTTTTTTTTTTTTTTAGATCTTCTAATACAATTGTTGATGCATAGTGTTTGGGAGCGTTAGATCTTTTTACTGAAGCACTGATTGGAGATAATGGGCCACTTTCTAAGTGTATCGCTGTTGTGTTTGTAAAGAGAAGTCAATGAAAATAGTGACTGATTTACAGATAACTTTATAAATATATGTTCACATTTAAGTGGATAACTTCTGTATTAACAATGTTAGAAATAGCAGTAATTTAAATGTATAATTCAGAAATCAAACCTATCACCATTGTTCACAGCTTGAACAAGGCAGAAAGGAGAAGTGAATTTCAATTAGTTTCATGGCCTTTGCATTTTGAAAAATGAGTGCTTAGATAGGATCTGTCCTTATAAGTATGGGAAAGTTTTATATGAATTTTCATTCAAGTTTTTGTATTAAGTTTGACTGGGCCTATTTTAATGCTGGACTTTTTTTTGTACAAAAGAAAGTGTTTTCCACATTTAAATGTATTATAATAGAGAATATTTAATGGAAATTTGTAATTATGTTATTTTAAATTTTTTGTATTTGTTTTATTACATATATTATTATACTATTTTTTCTTATGTGATATACTTTTTTTATGTGGTCAGATATAATTTTTATTTGAGCTACAAAAAAACTGGACTTAGGACCTAACTTCTTCACCTACTAACTGTGAGAATGTGGGCAAATTCTTTAATCTTTTTAAGTCTGAACTTTCCCATATGATTAAAAACAAAATAACACTGTCTTACCCATGTGATTGGTGTCAAGTTTAAATGAATCAATTTAACATGAAGTTGTTTGGTTACCCATAAAATTATATACAAATATTCTGAAAAAACTGCTTTCTAAATGCTGAAAATTACTTAAAATAGGGGACTTTATCAAGATTACAATACTAGCAACACTATGTATAAAGAAAGTGAATATTTTGTTTAGTATTCAGATAGGATGTTTGATACCTTCCAAAACAGAAGCCATTCTCATTAGTATCTAAATTTAACAACTTTACTTTTGGCATGGTGTCAAATACTAGTCTTGCTTATATCATGATACTAATGGTGTGTGCATGCGTGCTAAGTTGCTTCAGTTGTATCCAACTCTGTGCGACCCTATGGACTGTAGCCCACCAGGCTCCTCTGTCCATGGGATTCTCCAGACAGGAACACTGGAGTGGATTGCTATGCCTTCCTCCAGGGGATCTTCCTGACCCAGCAATCAAACCCACATCCCTTTACGTCTTGGCAGAGAGGTTCTTTACCAATAGTGCCACCTAGGAAGCCCAATATTAATGGTAGGGTTCTGGTATTTCCAGCTGAGAAATTTATCATGCAAAAGATAGCACATGAGGCTTTCCAGAATTTTTTTTCCAAAGATGTCTATGGATTGGAAGGAAGAGGCTGATTCTACGCAGTGAAGAGCTGGCCGTCTTTCCATCCACTCACTTGGCAATAAGAATTCACTGCACCATATACTGTACCAATTCTAGTTCAAAAGAAGCATCAAAATTTTGCTTTCTTCCCAGCTCTTGGAAAAAATTAGCTCCTAAGAGGCTCATTACAATAAAGTTGGTGGTGCAGTACACACATGATGAGGAATCTTTACTTGGAAGACTCCTCTCACAAAGATTTATTATTTTTTGAAAGATAAAAGGTTCCAAGCCATGGTGGACTGTATTAAGACAGTATCCTTCTTCTAAGGTCATACTGTTCCACACACAGAAAAATCTCTGTGATTCATGAAGGTACTACCTTTCTTGAACTTTCTTAAACTGTGAAGCTACCCGTGTAACTGAATTCTTTCATTTTATCTAATAGAGTTTTAAGTTAATCTCTCCCTTTCCCCTGGTATACAATGATTTATTCTGCAAAGGATGATAATTCTGCCTTTTTATGATATTTTTTTCTTATCTTTACTCTTTTTTTTTTTCCTTTTTTTAGGGATGTGCTGGCTTTTCATTGCTGTGTGGGCTTTTCTCTAGCTGAGGCGAACAGGGGCTACTCTTTGTTGCAGAGTAATGGGCTTTTCATGGCAGTGTCTTCTCTTGTGGAGCACAGACTCTAGGGCACACGGGCTTCAATAGCTGCAGTTCCTGGGCTCGGGCTCAGGCTCAGTCGTTGTGGCACATGGGCTTGGGTGCTCTGCAGCATGTGGGATCTTGCTGGACCAGGAATTAACCCGTGTCTCCCGCACTGGCAGGCGGATTCTTTACCATTGAGCCACCAGGGAAGCCCTCTTATCCTTACTGTTAATTAATTATTTGGGGATAAATGAGGAGCTTATCATTAAGCTACTTTAAGCAAATGTTAAAAAATGGTAATGAGCCTCTTGATGAAAGTGAGAGTGAAAAAGTTGGCTTAAAGCTCAACATTCAGAAAACTAAGATCATGGCATCTGGTCCCATCACTTCATGGCAAATAGATGGGGAAACAATGGAAACAGTGACAGACTTTATTTTTGGGGCTCCAAAATCATTGCAGATGATGATGCAAAATCACTGCAGCCATGAAATAAAAAGATGATTGCTCCTTGAAAGAAAAGTTATGACCAACCTAGACAGCATATTAAAAAGCAGAGACATAACTTTGCCAACAAAGGTCCATCTAGTCAAAGCCATGGTTTTTCCAGTGGTCACGTATGGATGTGGGAGTTGGACTCTAAAGAAAACTGAACTATAAAGAAAGCCGAAGAATTGATGCTTTTAAACTGTGGTGTTGGAGGAGCCTCTTGAGAGTCCCCTGGACTACAAGAAGATCCAACCACTCTAAAGGAAATCAGTCCTTAATATTCATTGGAAGGGCTGATGCTGAAGCTGAAACTCCAATACTTTGGCCACCTTATGTGAAGAACTGACTCATTGGAAAAGACCTTGATGCTGGCAAAGATTGAAGGTGGGAGGAGAAGGGGATGACAGAGGGTGAGATGGTTGTATGGCATCACTGACTCAATGGACATGAGTTTGAGTAAGCTCCAGGAATTGGTGATGGACAGGGAGGCCTGGTGTGCTGTGGTCCATGGGGTCGCAAAAGTTGGACACAACTGAGCGACTGAACTGAAGTGAACTAGTGGGCATCCTTGGTTTACTCCTGACTTGAATGAGAAACTTACTTACTTGAGCCTTGCCTTTGATTTGAAATTTACTCTTAGTTATGACAAGAAAATATTCATTTATTCTTATTTTGCTAAGACTTTATTAAAAAATAAGAATGGATATTTGATTTGGTCATACATCTTTTTAAATCTAATAAAATGAGCATACAATTTTTCTCTTTTGTTCCAGCATATTATCAGTTTTCTGAATATGAAATATTTTTGGCATTCCTGAATGAATCCTAGTTATTTGTATTATATCATATTCATGTACTATCACATTTGATTTGTTAATATTTTATTTAAGATTTCCTCATTATTATTGGTCTACAGTTTTCATTTGAGGCAGTTGGACAAGTTTTGATAATGGGGAAGGTTTTCCTTCTTTCATTAGGCTCTATAGTTATTTATTCCTTAAAGTTTGGAAACAATTGCCCTATAAAATCATCTGGGTGACCCTGACATCATAGAAGAGTGAGGAGAGGTCTTTAATAACCCTCTTCACTTCTTATGTTTTTATTCTTTTCTTGGGGTCAATTTTAGTACTTTATAATTTCATAAAAAGAATCCCCTATATATCTGGGTTTTAAAATCAATTTAAATACCACTGTGAAATGAATTTTAATTATTTTATGTCCATCTGAATCTGTCATTCATTCCCCTTTCTTGTTTGTGTCTCTTCATTCCTCTTTCATCATCTTTCTCCTTGTTCCCTTCTCTCTTTTGTCATGTTGACATTGCCTCACAGTAACTGGCCTTACCCAGGGATTCAGAACCAGGGATCGGCCCCTCTCCTCACTCCTGGGCAAGGGCCTCCTTACCCACGCGATCTTCTCTTCCTTGCCTATGAAGAGTTCCCTGGTGATAGCTTCGTACCAACTGGGCGACTTTCCAAACAAAAGGGGAGTCTGTTGCAGTACTTACATTGCTCACGTTAAGAGCATTGGTTCTAGCAAGATTAATTTCTGGAGTATCTGGCATTATGTGGATTGAAGTTTTATCCTTGTCCCAAACTTCTCTGTACTTTGGCTGTGGAAAGAACCAATAACAAAATTACTTCACAGTTTGTAATTTTTCTAGTTGCAGTGTACAACTTTTGATTTTTCTGGTCCCAAATCTTTTCATATTAAAAATTTCCAGAATCTTTTTGCATAAGTTACTCAAATTTGTTATGAAATCTGTATTACCACCTTTCATGTGTACTTTGAGATTTTGTTTAGAATTAGTAAGCAGTAACAAAACAACCGTGTCAACATCACTTACTGAAATCTTTGCTATCATCAATATTACTATTATCTTACAAATGGATTACCAGATTAATTATTTAGCATTCCTTTTATAACACGAATTTTAATACAGGACAAAAATGTGACTCACAATGCTGATATTTTCAGCATTGGATTTCGCGAGGACAACTTCAGGTGTGTCAACAATACTTGTGTACTTGAGTTTCACCACAGGTGTCCGATAGACACTGTCTCGGAAGATATGCTGGGCATTCTTGACTCTCAGTACTTCCGGAGATCCTTCAGGCATCCAGCCGATGCCACGGAGCCACTCCAAGTCAGCCTTGTAGATGGCCTGGGAAAGAAAAGAAAGTCAGGAGAGGCAGGTTTTGTTTTTGTTTTTTTTAAATCTGTGGTAAAGTAAGAAAGCAGCTTTTCATGTTACATTTTTCTTCCAGAAACAAAAATCAAGCTGACCACGGGCCTAACAGAGAATTTCTCATATGCACAGCAGTGTTTTGTCCTGCTTTGTCTTCTCTGGTGTGTGGGTGTGTGTGTTCATGTGCATACACAAATTCTAGAAAGCAGAATGATGCAGAAGGGATGCCCTGCTTGGGGGATGTGTGGGAGATTTTTGAATATCTTGGTTATCATCTCACTGGCCAACGCAGACTTTGAAAAAAATAATAGATTCTCCAACAAGTTCTCCACACAAAAGCCAGAATGGTCTTTACAAAATTCATCATTCAAATCTGATGTCACAACATCCTCCAAACCTATGATTTCCCATTGGCCTCAGGATAAAGATCAACATCTTATCATAGACTAGGCTGTGCTGATGGTCTAGCATGAGTCCCTCCTCAGTCTTCCAACCTCATCTGTCACGGGCTTCCCTTTGACCCATATGTTCTGACCACACTGGCCTTTCAGTCTGTGCTTTATATACACTCTGCTTTGTGTATGATGTTGGTCATTCTGCAGGAATGGCCTCACAGTGTTTTCCTCACAACCAACTCCTATTCTCTTTTCTTATCTCAAATCAGCATTTCCCCAGAGAAGCTTTTCCCACCTCACTTTTTCATAGTGCAATGACCACTCTTTTTCAGCCATCCCATTTTTGCTGATATTCATTAGTTGACATCTGTTCCTTTATCATCAACGTGAACTTCCTTCAGTCAGGAACTTTGTCTTGTTCTTCTTTATTCACCATTGTGCCTTTAGTGTTCAGCACAAGACATGGTACATGGTAGGTTTAATAAATATTTTTAAAGGGATAATTAAGAACTCAGTCCCTAGTTGCACAATTTCAATCCCACTTGGGTTTTCTTTTTCAGGACAGCACTTCCTTTTGAACTGGGATTTGCATTTCCTCGGCTATCTCCACATGTTTTCTCAGGAATATGTAAGTAGTTAACCAGATAAAATTGCTTTATGTGAAACACCAGTTATGAATTTCATTAAAAAAAACCGTTGTGTTCTTCAGAAATAGTATATCAATATTAATAGGATACAAATATCAAGCTAAAATAAGGAATAAGAGGAGTCAAAATGCAGGGAAATTTCTACCTTAGTGAAGAAGGTTATATGTTTTAGTGTGTGAAGTATGACAGATACACAAAATCTAGAAGGATTCTTGAAGAGGATTACATAGGTTTTGAAGCTTCCCTTTATCATTCTTTTTTTTTTTTTAATTTTTTTCCCTTTATCATTAAGAACTTGATTGATATGCATTCTTTAATACACCAGTGTGATTCAGGTTAATGAAGAGACTGCATTTATCTAGAAACTGGACTAAATTCACCAAATGGCAATTGTTTCAAATGATGGGTATACTCTTCTATAACAAACTCATCTATTATATTAAAATATCTCCTGAAGCTTAAGGGAAGTTCAGATAATTAAAAGAAAGAATTCATTCTATACAAGAAACAAATATCCTGATGCTGGAGTGGGGTGCCATTGCCTTCTCCAATTAAAAGAAGAAATTCATTCTATACAAGAAACAAATATCCTAATAGAATTCATCATTTTCAAAAGATCGAATGGTTAGAAAATATAAGTAAATCTAAAAATACTTTGGGCAAACTAATGAAACATAATGTTGTGAAGAATAAAATGTTAAGGGAAATGAGTGAGCTTAGAGCATGCTGCTAATCTTTTAAATTAATTTCAAGGAAGACAGCCCCTGTCATTCTTCAACTGAAGAAACACGATGACACCAATATTTAATAAGCTACAAACAATGAATGCATTAACAAAATCTATAGAAAAATTCTGGTAGTAGCACTAACAATGAAGATGAAAACTTTCTGAATAAGCCCAGAAGTAAGACTTGTGATTAACAAACTTAGTAAAATATCCCAGGGGAGTGCTCAGGCAGGGAAAGCATTCCTGAACATTGGAAGGAGTGACCGGGCAAAGCGGTAGAAGGCTGGCTTCCTGGGGAATAGTCACCACCCCCCCACCCCCAGGCACCACAGCAACAACTTACATCACTCTGCAGGTCATAGGCTTTCCTGGCTTGGATCACATCGTTCTGGTCAGGAAAGCAAGACCACTGGTGTAGGTACTGGCGATAGTCCACATCGCTTGCTAATGCCTGGCCTTCTTTGGCAGCGTTGATGGACACCATGTCCACCGGGATGGTGATCCTGGCCTTGTGGTCATTGTATGCCTTTTTGTACAGCCTGTCATTCTGCATCTTCAACACATTTGCCGCCCAGACCAGTTTAGGGTCTTCCTTGGCATTGCGACACCCAATGTAATGACCTTTCTGTTTCTCGTAAGCAGTTTTGTATAGATACTGGTGGATGTGAACAGAAGAAAGAAGATTTGTTTCTCCAAACTACTTCTGGACAGCCTGCTCAAATAACTCCCTCATATTACCCATTTGGGGGCACTGTTTTTCTTTAAATTCATACTACAAGTTTTATACTTGATACTTTGGTTTGCCTTCTACGTCTACATTCATGAAAACATTGTGAACATCTCAAAGGCAAGAACTGTGCTTCTGGGCTGTCCTCCAGTATAGGATTGTCCACCGTTTCCCAAACTTCAGTCATTGTGTGCCATTCCCACATGTTCTGCCATAAAATTTTGTGACAATACTACTTGTACTTCATATTTTACTTTGTCAACTTGATTTCTTGTCTACATAAATATATATCTTAAAGTTTAAACTTATTTACACTTTTTATTTTAAAATTTATAATCCTATCTAAGTGGGCAAAATCAGCGTTTTTCTAGCACACATTAAAACAAATGTAACTGTTTTAAAAATGCTTGTCCATGTACTACATAAATTTATCCCAGGAACCACCTAGGCATGCTGCACTTCAAGAAACAATAGAATTCTCTGTGCCCACTGGATCTCTGTAAGTGTTTATACATTAACTGATACTGATAAGATATTGAAAAGAAAACCCAGATCTGTGCTTAAATATATGAAGTGTGGAAATAAGCAGAGAAGTAAGTCATCAAATTGTTGTCAAAGTTGTTCTTGAATTTGGAATTTTAAAGCAAGACACTAGTAACAACGCCCTTCATTCTACTCAAATATAATTCCTGGGGAATTATGTTAAAGATTAGTACAGTTTTATCTCTCTGACTGTCTGTGAATTAGTGTTTGTTAAGGCCGAGCAAAGAGGAGCTCTCACATCACTGGCAATGTCCCTGGAAGCCTTGGCATGCTGAATCCCAATGGCATCTGCTTTCAGGTCATAGCCGGTCATCTTGACATCTTCCCAAGCTTGCTGATATTGTTTCTGCAAATGGAGATTGCAATGACACAGTCAATCTGAAGAGGGGGCTACTGACTACTGAACTACTACAGTAGTTCAGTACAATAGTTCAATACAGGCTACTGAACACTGTATTCAGTGTTCAAGAATACACGTTAACAGTTACACTGAAAAACTGACTTTCCCTTAAGATTTATAAAATAGACTGGTTTCATACTGAACTTAAATTCTAGTACATTTTAATGACATTTAGTAAAATTCTCTTCCCGGATCTTTTTTTTTTTTTTTAAGAAGAGAATTTAAAAGACAACAAATCATATGAAAATGAGAAAAATTATGTGTATGTAGTTTGGCTTTTAAAAGGAAAAATTAATGATAGGCCACTAAAAAGAAAACTAAATATTACTATACATGCATATGTATGTTTTGATGTCATGTGTTTGGTGTAAACTACATTTTTCCTACTAAAAAAGACAAGGACATATTATAAACACACACTCAGGTGTGTGTGCACACTTATCACTAAAGACTAGAAGTAAAAGGAATGTTAATGAAATGCCTATTACTAAGCGCTCTCTGAAGCACACTGACGAGAGGTTTGGTGAGGCAGAGAACACGGTGTGAGCAAGTGGCTGTGCAGGGCCTTACATTGCTGATCTGCACGGCATTGATCTTGGACTGCAGCATCAAGGGAGTATCAGCTGGTATGTTCACATTCGCCTTCTCTTTCTCCCAGGCATCACGATACAATGGCTGGTAAAAATGAAAAACAGAGGATCGTTGATTAGTGAATAAGCCAATTACCACGTGAGTAAAACTATAGGTATGATGAAAGTTTCTCTTTGGATGTGTTCATATAAATGTAAATCGCATTTTGCTTTCATCTGTGTTTTTATTCAGAAGGTGCCAAAAGTGACTTCAACAAGAACACATTCATGTGTGTTATAAATGTAAAATGAATCAGAAACATGAACTAAACTTATCCTCTTTTATTTATTCACATGTAATTATCTGGCAGATAAGCCCTCATTGCAGGTAACTGTGATAATCCACATTTCTCATCGAGTCCTGGCTTTCTTGGCCCAAATAACTATCATAATGTCTAATACTGGAGCTGCCTCTAGACTTTCAACTTATTTCACCACTGAATAGCAATAAAAAGGTGGCAATTTTGTGATCATGGTATTAACTGGTGGACCTGTACACAGGCCAGGTTTCAAGATGTGTTCAAAGTATACATCAGAGTCTATGGAACATGAAGATGCCTACCACACTTATACTGACCAAAGAGTTATCTAGTCAAATGAAATGTGGATGCTGTTATTGATTGGTTATATGAGATTGTATCTGGATACATGCATGTTCAAGATTCAAGATTCTAATCCTGGTGTTAGCAATTTAAAGTTTACAATTTTTCTTTTCTCTTTTTTAAATTATGAAAGTATGATAACACATTTACAGGAGACTTGGAAGATATAGAACAAAGTTACATAGAGTTCTATTATATAGTATGTTATTTCTTTTTTTTTTTTTTTTTATGTTGTTTATTTATTTGGCTGCTCTGGGTCTTAGTTGTAGCATGTGGGATCTAGCTCCCTGACCAGGGATCGAACCTGGGCCCCCTGCACTGGGAGCTCAGAGTCTTAGCCACTGGACCACCAGGGAAGTCCCAGTATGTTATTTCTTAAGTAGATAAATGAAGATTTTCAATTGGAGTTTCAATATCAAACTCTCAAAAATTAACAAAATGAATATACAGAAAAGTACAAGGATATAGCAGACCTGAAAAGCATTATCAACCAATTCTACAATATTAAGATTTATACAATTTTCACACAATAGTAGGATACAAGTTCTATTCCAGTTCCCATAGGCAATAAACCAGGAGACACTGAAACATATCCAGGGACATAAAATAACATGCAAAAATTTCATGGTCTAAAGGTATTAAAGTCATAGAGAGTCTGTTCTCTTATCACTGTGGAATTATGTTAGGAATCAATATCAAAAGGTATCAAAAGGTATCTGTAAATAACCCACATATTTTCAAGTACAATATGACATTTACCAAGAGAGATCTTTGACTTAGCCATTGAAAGCATCAACACAGCTAAAAGACTGAAAAAACACAGACAGTGATTGCAGAGAAGAAAGCATCTAAATGAGAAATTAATTTCAAAATGAGAAATTAATATCATAGACACTTTAAAAAAAACCATGTATTTGAAAATTAAATGTCCATTTTTAAATGATGAGTGAATCTAAGAAGCCATAACAAAGAAAATTAGAAAATAAAGTTCACAATTATAATTTTTATTGAGACTTATTCAATTTGTCTGAACATATCATCAATTGACTTACCTCACTGATCTGTACGGAATTGATCTTTGCCATAATAACTTCAGGGGTGTCAACAATGCTGGTGAATTTGAGAGCCTCAGGCCTTGTGCGATACAACCTTTCGTTCAGGAGATTCTGGGCATTCTTTACTCTCATCACTTCCACGGAACCCTCTGGCAACCATCCAATACCCTTCAGCCATTCCAGGTCTGATTTGTACACGTTCTATAAGAAGGAGAGGACCACAGAGCTCAGAAGAGTCAATTCATGTACTAGAGTATGATGCCAGCAAACCACACACGACCTCTACTTAAACCAGCTGGGTGGCCAGTGCCGGAAAACTCAAGGATCAACATCAGATGTTAACATTTGAGTGTTACATCTCCGGCACACACCTCTGTAAGTTTAGAGGACCATATAGGAACTGGAGCAGGGCTGGCAACTAGCACTTGTGGAATGAGAGGTCGCAATGACACGTAATTTTGTTTTTATGGAAGATTGAGCTTCTGTGCTCACTACTTGAAGCCTGCCTTTGACGTGCCACTGGGGATAACATCTGTAGGAATCTGAGATAAAAAGGTCCTTAGAAGCAGGTATGTGCTCAGTTGCTTGGTTGTGTCCAACTCTTTGGAACTCCATGGACAGTAACCCGCCAGGTTCTTCTGTCCATGGAATTTTCCAGGAAAGAATACTGGAGTGGATTGCCATTTCCTCCTCCAGGGGATCTTCCTGACCCAGGGACTGAACCTGCATCTTTCGGCTCTCCTGTGTTGGCAGGCGGATTCTTTACCACTGTACCACGTGTACAATGATAAAATACATACATACATCTATGTACACTTCTTTTTTCTCTCTCTAAAATTATTTAAATATATATATGAACATATATTTACACATTTTTCCTATATGTGTCAGATAAACTTGAAATCCAACATTTTCTTATGCTTACATCTGTTTCTGGCATTTAGATACCCGATCATGCAAATGTAATAGATCAGGACAACTGAGATTGAAATGGTCTACCTAATTACATGGAATAAGAGTGATTTTCATCTTGACGAATAAGGCCTTCTAAAAGAAGGAATCCTCTATAAGATATAAAATGTTCAGAAAAACTCCATGGAAATATACAGAATATGTTAGATTCTATGAAGATCAGTATTTAAATTACATCCTTAGGGAATACACTGTGACTAGACAGACACACATCTCCCAGGAGTCTGGAGACAGGATACGCACATCGCTCTGCAGTTCGTAGGCTTTCTTTGCCTGGATCACATCATTCTGATCTGGCAGACAAATCCACTGGTGCAGGTAATTGCGATAATCAATGTCGCTAACCAGGACCTGGCACTTCTTGGCCTGAACGATGGACATCATGTCCAGCGGTGTACTGTGAATCCCTTTAGACTTCTCATAAGCTTTCCTGTATTCTCTGTCACTCTGAATCTTGGCAGCATGGATATACCACACCAATTTGGGGTCGTCTTGCAGGGTGCGGAAGCCCACGTGGTGGCCCAGTTGCTTACGGTAACCTTCTTTGTATTTGTACTACAGGTATGAAAAAAGAGATAAAAAGACATATGAGAATAATGCATGAAGAGGACTTTTCATTAAATGCTTTTGGAATATTTTTTTAGCCTTAATGTGAATTGGCTCAACATGGGCAGTCATTATATATTTCAATTCACTTTAAGGAAATTAGACAGGGCTATTTTAGACCCTTTCATTGAAGATATGAGCAAGTCAGGGGGGATATAGTATGGTGGACAAGATTAATAAAAAAAATAATAGCTAACAGTTACTGAGCAATCACTATATGTCAGACACTATTATGAGTGCTTCAAAGTATTGCTGCTGCTGCTAAGTCGCTTCAGTCGTGTCCGACTCTGTGCGACCCCATAGACAGTGGCCCACCAGGCTCCCCCGTCCTTGGGATTCTCCAGGCAAGAACACTGGAGTGGGTTGCCATTTCATTCTCCAATGCATGAAAGGGAAAAGTGAAAGTGAAGTTGCTTAGTCGTGTCTGACTCTTAGCAACCCCATGGTCTGCAGCCTACTAGGCCCCTCCATCCATGGGATTTTCCAGGCAAGAGTACTGCAGTGGGGTGCCATTGCCTTTTCCAAAGTATTAGGTCAATTCATATGAAACCGCTGAGTTCTTTAGTCAAAAATAGTTGAATAGATGCAATTATAACCTCATTTAATCCTTTTAACATCTCTATGATGTTGATATTAGTATTACCACATATTTCAAATGGGAAAAATAAGGCACAGTAGGGTGGCAATCATTATTGCCAAGGTTGCCTGGCAAGTGGAAATTAGGTCACATGGTCCCCAAGAGTACTGAAGGTAGCTGAGGTAGGAAAAAGTCATATGTGTGGTCTTGGAGACAGACAAGAAAGGTGCATGTTTCAGGAATGGAAAACAAGGTTGATGGTTCAAATCAGAAGATGACAACAAAAGGCCTGTGGACAAGTCTCCACTCTAAGTGTCTTAGGGCCAGTTTCTTTTTCCTATATTTGGATAACACAGGAACATTTGGACAACGTGGGGAGAGAGAGAAACTGATTGACTATGGTTTTAGAGATAAAAATAAGAAAGAAGAGACAGCTGGATACATAAGATAAAAAATAAAGAATTTGAAGAAAAGGAATGAAGGTGGCTTAAAGATTTGGAGCTGGGCCTTGTTAGGATAATTGATTTGACTGCTGGTAAATTTTTAAAATACTGTTAAATGAACTTCAAATAGTTATTCAGAACATTATACATATGCCTCCAGTGTAAGATCTTGTGTATAAAATGTGATTTCAGTCTAAAGTTTAACATAAAACTTTCATCTTTGATTTGTGTTTATGGAGAATGTCATAAAAATGTGGAGGATTAAAAATCACATTGTACTGGCTCCTAAATGTTCCCTGAGAATTTCGTACAGATTCTTCATGATATTTCACTTCTACTTATAAACAACTTAGAAGCGATTTACACATAGACTTCACCTATGTTCACCTTAGTGTTTTTCATCCCATTTTAATATTTTAAAATAGAGTTTTTAGCACACGAATTTAAAAGCAAATCAAACCAAAGCAAAATTCTTGAAAAATCCTTTCCCAATTTGTTGTATAGAGTAGAAAACCCACAAGGAACTAGAAGGAGCTGTACCTCGCTGGCAATTTCTCTGGAGGCTTTGGCATGCTTGATTTCAATGGCATCTGCTCTCAAGTCATAGCCTTTCTGCTTGGCCTCATCCCAGTCTTTCTGGTAGAGTTTCTGTTGAGGGAAAACACAAGTTTGCTTATAAGAACTGCAAATCAGTGGACAGACTCACAGTAGTTATACTATGAATCATAAAGCATACTGTACATGATGGCAGCTTAAGAAAAAAGTCACTTCTGAGATCTTCTTTCAATTATTGCCTATTTATTTTATGGAGCACAGGGTACTTGTGATTATAATTTTAAGGCTAAACATCTAAATCTACTATTGCTTGGATTATCTGCATCCATGTAGAGTAATGGGCTTTTCATGGCAGTGTCTTCTCTTGTGGAGCACAGACTCTAGGGCACACGGGCTTCAATAGCTGCAGTTCCTGGGCTCGGGCTCAGGCTCAGTCGTTGTGGCACATGGGCTTGGCTGCTCTGCAGCATGTGGGATCTTGCTGGACCAGGAATTAACCCGTGTCTCCCGCACTGGCAGGCGGATTCTTTACCATTGAGCCACCAGGGAAGCCCTCTTATCCTTACTGTTAATTAATTATTTGGGGATAAATGAGGAGCTTATCATTAAGCTACTTTAAGCAAATGTTAAAAAATGGTAATGAGCCTCTTGATGAAAGTGAGAGTGAAAAAGTTGGCTTAAAGCTCAACATTCAGAAAACTAAGATCATGGCATCTGGTCCCATCACTTCATGGCAAATAGATGGGGAAACAATGGAAACAGTGACAGACTTTATTTTTGGGGCTCCAAAATCATTGCAGATGATGATGCAAAATCACTGCAGCCATGAAATAAAAAGATGATTGCTCCTTGAAAGAAAAGTTATGACCAACCTAGACAGCATATTAAAAAGCAGAGACATAACTTTGCCAACAAAGGTCCATCTAGTCAAAGCCATGGTTTTTCCAGTGGTCACGTATGGATGTGGGAGTTGGACTCTAAAGAAAACTGAACTATAAAGAAAGCCGAAGAATTGATGCTTTTAAACTGTGGTGTTGGAGGAGCCTCTTGAGAGTCCCCTGGACTACAAGAAGATCCAACCACTCTAAAGGAAATCAGTCCTTAATATTCATTGGAAGGGCTGATGCTGAAGCTGAAACTCCAATACTTTGGCCACCTTATGTGAAGAACTGACTCATTGGAAAAGACCTTGATGCTGGCAAAGATTGAAGGTGGGAGGAGAAGGGGATGACAGAGGGTGAGATGGTTGTATGGCATCACTGACTCAATGGACATGAGTTTGAGTAAGCTCCAGGAATTGGTGATGGACAGGGAGGCCTGGTGTGCTGTGGTCCATGGGGTCGCAAAAAGTTGGACACAACTGAGCGACTGAACTGAAGTGAACTAGTGGGCATCCTTGGTTTACTCCTGACTTGAATGAGAAACTTACTTACTTGAGCCTTGCCTTTGATTTGAAATTTACTCTTAGTTATGACAAGAAAATATTCATTTATTCTTATTTTGCTAAGACTTTATTAAAAAATAAGAATGGATATTTGATTTGGTCATACATCTTTTTAAATCTAATAAAATGAGCATACAATTTTTCTCTTTTGTTCCAGCATATTATCAGTTTTCTGAATATGAAATATTTTTGGCATTCCTGAATGAATCCTAGTTATTTGTATTATATCATATTCATGTACTATCACATTTGATTTGTTAATATTTTATTTAAGATTTCCTCATTATTATTGGTCTACAGTTTTCATTTGAGGCAGTTGGACAAGTTTTGATAATGGGGAAGGTTTTCCTTCTTTCATTAGGCTCTATAGTTATTTATTCCTTAAAGTTTGGAAACAATTGCCCTATAAAATCATCTGGGTGACCCTGACATCATAGAAGAGTGAGGAGAGGTCTTTAATAACCCTCTTCACTTCTTATGTTTTTATTCTTTTCTTGGGGTCAATTTTAGTACTTTATAATTTCATAAAAAGAATCCCCTATATATCTGGGTTTTAAAATCAATTTAAATACCACTGTGAAATGAATTTTAATTATTTTATGTCCATCTGAATCTGTCATTCATTCCCCTTTCTTGTTTGTGTCTCTTCATTCCTCTTTCATCATCTTTCTCCTTGTTCCCTTCTCTCTTTTGTCATGTTGACATTGCCTCACAGTAACTGGCCTTACCCAGGGATTCAGAACCAGGGATCGGCCCCTCTCCTCACTCCTGGGCAAGGGCCTCCTTACCCACGCGATCTTCTCTTCCTTGCCTATGAAGAGTTCCCTGGTGATAGCTTCGTACCAACTGGGCGACTTTCCAAACAAAAGGGAGTCTGTTGCAGTACTTACATTGCTCACGTTAAGAGCATTGGTTCTAGCAAGATTAATTTCTGGAGTATCTGGCATTATGTGGATTGAAGTTTTATCCTTGTCCCAAACTTCTCTGTACTTTGGCTGTGGAAAGAACCAATAACAAAATTACTTCACAGTTTGTAATTTTTCTAGTTGCAGTGTACAACTTTTGATTTTTCTGGTCCCAAATCTTTTCATATTAAAAATTTCCAGAATCTTTTTGCATAAGTTACTCAAATTTGTTATGAAATCTGTATTACCACCTTTCATGTGTACTTTGAGATTTTGTTTAGAATTAGTAAGCAGTAACAAAACAACCGTGTCAACATCACTTACTGAAATCTTTGCTATCATCAATATTACTATTATCTTACAAATGGATTACCAGATTAATTATTTAGCATTCCTTTTATAACACGAATTTTAATACAGGACAAAAATGTGACTCACAATGCTGATATTTTCAGCATTGGATTTCGCGAGGACAACTTCAGGTGTGTCAACAATACTTGTGTACTTGAGTTTCACCACAGGTGTCCGATAGACACTGTCTCGGAAGATATGCTGGGCATTCTTGACTCTCAGTACTTCCGGAGATCCTTCAGGCATCCAGCCGATGCCACGGAGCCACTCCAAGTCAGCCTTGTAGATGGCCTGGGAAAGAAAAGAAAGTCAGGAGAGGCAGGTTTTGTTTTTGTTTTTTTTAAATCTGTGGTAAAGTAAGAAAGCAGCTTTTCATGTTACATTTTTCTTCCAGAAACAAAAATCAAGCTGACCACGGGCCTAACAGAGAATTTCTCATATGCACAGCAGTGTTTTGTCCTGCTTTGTCTTCTCTGGTGTGTGGGTGTGTGTGTTCATGTGCATACACAAATTCTAGAAAGCAGAATGATGCAGAAGGGATGCCCTGCTTGGGGGATGTGTGGGAGATTTTTGAATATCTTGGTTATCATCTCACTGGCCAACGCAGACTTTGAAAAAAATAATAGATTCTCCAACAAGTTCTCCACACAAAAGCCAGAATGGTCTTTACAAAATTCATCATTCAAATCTGATGTCACAACATCCTCCAAACCTATGATTTCCCATTGGCCTCAGGATAAAGATCAACATCTTATCATAGACTAGGCTGTGCTGATGGTCTAGCATGAGTCCCTCCTCAGTCTTCCAACCTCATCTGTCACGGGCTTCCCTTTGACCCATATGTTCTGACCACACTGGCCTTTCAGTCTGTGCTTTATATACACTCTGCTTTGTGTATGATGTTGGTCATTCTGCAGGAATGGCCTCACAGTGTTTTCCTCACAACCAACTCCTATTCTCTTTTCTTATCTCAAATCAGCATTTCCCCAGAGAAGCTTTTCCCACCTCACTTTTTCATAGTGCAATGACCACTCTTTTTCAGCCATCCCATTTTTGCTGATATTCATTAGTTGACATCTGTTCCTTTATCATCAACGTGAACTTCCTTCAGTCAGGAACTTTGTCTTGTTCTTCTTTATTCACCATTGTGCCTTTAGTGTTCAGCACAAGACATGGTACATGGTAGGTTTAATAAATATTTTTAAAGGGATAATTAAGAACTCAGTCCCTAGTTGCACAATTTCAATCCCACTTGGGTTTTCTTTTTCAGGACAGCACTTCCTTTTGAACTGGGATTTGCATTTCCTCGGCTATCTCCACATGTTTTCTCAGGAATATGTAAGTAGTTAACCAGATAAAATTGCTTTATGTGAAACACCAGTTATGAATTTCATTAAAAAAAACCGTTGTGTTCTTCAGAAATAGTATATCAATATTAATAGGATACAAATATCAAGCTAAAATAAGGAATAAGAGGAGTCAAAATGCAGGGAAATTTCTACCTTAGTGAAGAAGGTTATATGTTTTAGTGTGTGAAGTATGACAGATACACAAAATCTAGAAGGATTCTTGAAGAGGATTACATAGGTTTTGAAGCTTCCCTTTATCATTCTTTTTTTTTTTTTAATTTTTTTCCCTTTATCATTAAGAACTTGATTGATATGCATTCTTTAATACACCAGTGTGATTCAGGTTAATGAAGAGACTGCATTTATCTAGAAACTGGACTAAATTCACCAAATGGCAATTGTTTCAAATGATGGGTATACTCTTCTATAACAAACTCATCTATTATATTAAAATATCTCCTGAAGCTTAAGGGAAGTTCAGATAATTAAAAGAAAGAATTCATTCTATACAAGAAACAAATATCCTGATGCTGGAGTGGGGTGCCATTGCCTTCTCCAATTAAAAGAAGAAATTCATTCTATACAAGAAACAAATATCCTAATAGAATTCATCATTTTCAAAAGATCGAATGGTTAGAAAATATAAGTAAATCTAAAAATACTTTGGGCAAACTAATGAAACATAATGTTGTGAAGAATAAAATGTTAAGGGAAATGAGTGAGCTTAGAGCATGCTGCTAATCTTTTAAATTAATTTCAAGGAAGACAGCCCCTGTCATTCTTCAACTGAAGAAACACGATGACACCAATATTTAATAAGCTACAAACAATGAATGCATTAACAAAATCTATAGAAAAATTCTGGTAGTAGCACTAACAATGAAGATGAAAACTTTCTGAATAAGCCCAGAAGTAAGACTTGTGATTAACAAACTTAGTAAAATATCCCAGGGGAGTGCTCAGGCAGGGAAAGCATTCCTGAACATTGGAAGGAGTGACCGGGCAAAGCGGTAGAAGGCTGGCTTCCTGGGGAATAGTCACCACCCCCCCACCCCCAGGCACCACAGCAACAACTTACATCACTCTGCAGGTCATAGGCTTTCCTGGCTTGGATCACATCGTTCTGGTCAGGAAAGCAAGACCACTGGTGTAGGTACTGGCGATAGTCCACATCGCTTGCTAATGCCTGGCCTTCTTTGGCAGCGTTGATGGACACCATGTCCACCGGGATGGTGATCCTGGCCTTGTGGTCATTGTATGCCTTTTTGTACAGCCTGTCATTCTGCATCTTCAACACATTTGCCGCCCAGACCAGTTTAGGGTCTTCCTTGGCATTGCGACACCCAATGTAATGACCTTTCTGTTTCTCGTAAGCAGTTTTGTATAGATACTGGTGGATGTGAACAGAAGAAAGAAGATTTGTTTCTCCAAACTACTTCTGGACAGCCTGCTCAAATAACTCCCTCATATTACCCATTTGGGGGCACTGTTTTTCTTTAAATTCATACTACAAGTTTTATACTTGATACTTTGGTTTGCCTTCTACGTCTACATTCATGAAAACATTGTGAACATCTCAAAGGCAAGAACTGTGCTTCTGGGCTGTCCTCCAGTATAGGATTGTCCACTGTTTCCCAAACTTCAGTCATTGTGTGCCATTCCCACATGTTCTGCCATAAAATTTTGTGACAATACTACTTGTACTTCATATTTTACTTTGTCAACTTGATTTCTTGTCTACATAAATATATATCTTAAAGTTTAAACTTATTTACACTTTTTATTTTAAAATTTATAATCCTATCTAAGTGGGCAAAATCAGTGTTTTTCTAGCACACATTAAAACAAATGTAACTGTTTTAAAAATGCTTGTCCATGTACTACATAAATTTATCCCAGGAACCACCTAGGCATGCTGCACTTCAAGAAACAATAGAATTCTCTGTGCCCACTGGATCTCTGTAAGTGTTTATACATTAACTGATACTGATAAGATATTGAAAAGAAAACCCAGATCTGTGCTTAAATATATGAAGTGTGGAAATAAGCAGAGAAGTAAGTCATCAAATTGTTGTCAAAGTTGTTCTTGAATTTGGAATTTTAAAGCAAGACACTAGTAACAACGCCCTTCATTCTACTCAAATATAATTCCTGGGGAATTATGTTAAAGATTAGTACAGTTTTATCTCTCTGACTGTCTGTGAATTAGTGTTTGTTAAGGCCGAGCAAAGAGGAGCTCTCACATCACTGGCAATGTCCCTGGAAGCCTTGGCATGCTGAATCCCAATGGCATCTGCTTTCAGGTCATAGCCGGTCATCTTGACATCTTCCCAAGCTTGCTGATATTGTTTCTGCAAATGGAGATTGCAATGACACAGTCAATCTGAAGAGGGGGCTACTGACTACTGAACTACTACAGTAGTTCAGTACAATAGTTCAATACAGGCTACTGAACACTGTATTCAGTGTTCAAGAATACACGTTAACAGTTACACTGAAAAACTGACTTTCCCTTAAGATTTATAAAATAGACTGGTTTCATACTGAACTTAAATTCTAGTACATTTTAATGACATTTAGTAAAATTCTCTTCCCGGATCTTTTTTTTTTTTTTTTAAGAAGAGAATTTAAAAGACAACAAATCATATGAAAATGAGAAAAATTATGTGTATGTAGTTTGGCTTTTAAAAGGAAAAATTAATGATAGGCCACTAAAAAGAAAACTAAATATTACTATACATGCATATGTATGTTTTGATGTCATGTGTTTGGTGTAAACTACATTTTTCCTACTAAAAAAGACAAGGACATATTATAAACACACACTCAGGTGTGTGTGCACACTTATCACTAAAGACTAGAAGTAAAAGGAATGTTAATGAAATGCCTATTACTAAGCGCTCTCTGAAGCACACTGACGAGAGGTTTGGTGAGGCAGAGAACACGGTGTGAGCAAGTGGCTGTGCAGGGCCTTACATTGCTGATCTGCACGGCATTGATCTTGGACTGCAGCATCAAGGGAGTATCAGCTGGTATGTTCACATTCGCCTTCTCTTTCTCCCAGGCATCACGATACAATGGCTGGTAAAAATGAAAAACAGAGGATCGTTGATTAGTGAATAAGCCAATTACCACGTGAGTAAAACTATAGGTATGATGAAAGTTTCTCTTTGGATGTGTTCATATAAATGTAAATCGCATTTTGCTTTCATCTGTGTTTTTATTCAGAAGGTGCCAAAAGTGACTTCAACAAGAACACATTCATGTGTGTTATAAATGTAAAATGAATCAGAAACATGAACTAAACTTATCCTCTTTTATTTATTCACATGTAATTATCTGGCAGATAAGCCCTCATTGCAGGTAACTGTGATAATCCACATTTCTCATCGAGTCCTGGCTTTCTTGGCCCAAATAACTATCATAATGTCTAATACTGGAGCTGCCTCTAGACTTTCAACTTATTTCACCACTGAATAGCAATAAAAAGGTGGCAATTTTGTGATCATGGTATTAACTGGTGGACCTGTACACAGGCCAGGTTTCAAGATGTGTTCAAAGTATACATCAGAGTCTATGGAACATGAAGATGCCTACCACACTTATACTGACCAAAGAGTTATCTAGTCAAATGAAATGTGGATGCTGTTATTGATTGGTTATATGAGATTGTATCTGGATACATGCATGTTCAAGATTCAAGATTCTAATCCTGGTGTTAGCAATTTAAAGTTTACAATTTTTCTTTTCTCTTTTTTAAATTATGAAAGTATGATAACACATTTACAGGAGACTTGGAAGATATAGAACAAAGTTACATAGAGTTCTATTATATAGTATGTTATTTCTTTTTTTTTTTTTTTTTTATGTTGTTTATTTATTTGGCTGCTCTGGGTCTTAGTTGTAGCATGTGGGATCTAGCTCCCTGACCAGGGATCGAACCTGGGCCCCCTGCACTGGGAGCTCAGAGTCTTAGCCACTGGACCACCAGGGAAGTCCCAGTATGTTATTTCTTAAGTAGATAAATGAAGATTTTCAATTGGAGTTTCAATATCAAACTCTCAAAAATTAACAAAATGAATATACAGAAAAGTACAAGGATATAGCAGACCTGAAAAGCATTATCAACCAATTCTACAATATTAAGATTTATACAATTTTCACACAATAGTAGGATACAAGTTCTATTCCAGTTCCCATAGGCAATAAACCAGGAGACACTGAAACATATCCAGGGACATAAAATAACATGCAAAAATTTCATGGTCTAAAGGTATTAAAGTCATAGAGAGTCTGTTCTCTTATCACTGTGGAATTATGTTAGGAATCAATATCAAAAGGTATCAAAAGGTATCTGTAAATAACCCACATATTTTCAAGTACAATATGACATTTACCAAGAGAGATCTTTGACTTAGCCATTGAAAGCATCAACACAGCTAAAAGACTGAAAAAACACAGACAGTGATTGCAGAGAAGAAAGCATCTAAATGAGAAATTAATTTCAAAATGAGAAATTAATATCATAGACACTTTAAAAAAAACCATGTATTTGAAAATTAAATGTCCATTTTTAAATGATGAGTGAATCTAAGAAGCCATAACAAAGAAAATTAGAAAATAAAGTTCACAATTATAATTTTTATTGAGACTTATTCAATTTGTCTGAACATATCATCAATTGACTTACCTCACTGATCTGTACGGAATTGATCTTTGCCATAATAACTTCAGGGGTGTCAACAATGCTGGTGAATTTGAGAGCCTCAGGCCTTGTGCGATACAACCTTTCGTTCAGGAGATTCTGGGCATTCTTTACTCTCATCACTTCCACGGAACCCTCTGGCAACCATCCAATACCCTTCAGCCATTCCAGGTCTGATTTGTACACGTTCTATAAGAAGGAGAGGACCACAGAGCTCAGAAGAGTCAATTCATGTACTAGAGTATGATGCCAGCAAACCACACACGACCTCTACTTAAACCAGCTGGGTGGCCAGTGCCGGAAAACTCAAGGATCAACATCAGATGTTAACATTTGAGTGTTACATCTCCGGCACACACCTCTGTAAGTTTAGAGGACCATATAGGAACTGGAGCAGGGCTGGCAACTAGCCCTTGTGGAATGAGAGGTCGCAATGACACGTAATTTTGTTTTTATGGAAGATTGAGCTTTTGTGCTCACTACTTGAAGCCTGCCTTTGACGTGCCACTGGGGATAACATCTGTAGGAATCTGAGATAAAAAGGTCCTTAGAAGCAGGTATGTGCTCAGTTGCTTGGTTGTGTCCAACTCTTTGGAACTCCATGGACAGTAACCTGCCAGGTTCTTCTGTCCATGGAATTTTCCAGGAAAGAATACTGGAGTGGATTGCCATTTCCTCCTCCAGGGGATCTTCCTGACCCAGGGACTGAACCTGCATCTTTCGGCTCTCCTGTGTTGGCAGGCGGATTCTTTACCACTGTACCATGTGTACAATGATAAAATACATACATACATCTATGTACACTTTTTTCTCTCTCTAAAATTATTTAAATATATATATAAATATATAAACATATATTTACACATTTTTCCTATATGTGTCAGATAAACTTGAAATCCAACATTTTCTTATGCTTACATCTGTTTCTGGCATTTAGATACCCGATCATGCAAATGTAATAGATCAGGACAACTGAGATTGAAATGGTCTACCTAATTACATGGAATAAGAGTGATTTTCATCTTGACGAATAAGGCCTTCTAAAAGAAGGAATCCTCTATAAGATATAAAATGTTCAGAAAAACTCCATGGAAATATACAGAATATGTTAGATTCTATGAAGATCAGTATTTAAATTACATCCTTAGGGAATACACTGTGACTAGACACACAGACACACATCTCCCAGGAGTCTGGAGACAGGATACGCACATCGCTCTGCAGTTCGTAGGCTTTCTTTGCCTGGATCACATCATTCTGATCTGGCAGACAAATCCACTGGTGCAGGTAATTGCGATAATCAATGTCGCTAACCAGGACCTGGCACTTCTTGGCCTGAACGATGGACATCATGTCCAGCGGTGTATTGTGAATCCCTTTAGACTTCTCATAAGCTTTCTTGTATTCTCTGTCACTCTGAATCTTGGCAGCATGAATAGACCATACCAATTTGGGGTCATCTTGCAGGGTGCGGAAACCCACGTGGTGGCCCAGTTGCTTACGGTAACCTTCTTTGTATTTGTACTACAGGTATGAAAAAAGAGATAAAAAGACATATGAAAATAATGCATGAAGAGGACTTTTCATTAAATGCTTTTGGAATATTTTTTTAGCCTTAATGTGAATTGGCTCAACATAGGCAGTCATTATATATTTCAATTCACTTTAAGGAAATTAGACAGGGCTATTTTAGACCCTTTCATTGAAGACATGAGCAAGTCAGGGGGGATATAGTATGGTGGACAAGATTAATAAAAAAAATAATAGCTAACAGTTACTGAGCAATCACTATATGTCAGACACTATTATGAGTGCTTCAAAGTATTGCTGCTGCTGCTAAGTCGCTTCAGTCGTGTCCGACTCTGTGCAACCCCATAGACAGTGGCCCACCAGGCTCCCCCGTCCTTGGGATTCTCCAGGCAAGAACACTGGAGTGGGTTGCCATTTCATTCTCCGATGCATGAAAGGGAAAAGTGAAAGTGAATTCGCTTAGTCATGTCTGACTCTTAGCAACCCCATGGTCTGCAGCCTACTAGGCCCCTCCATCCATGGGATTTTCCAGGCAAGAGTACTGCAGTGGGGTGCCATTGCCTTCTCCAAAGTATTAGGTCAATTCATATGAAACCGCTGAGTTCTTTAGTCAAAAATAGTTGAATAGATGCAATTATAACCTCATTTAATCCTTTTAACATCTCTATGATGTTGATATTAGTATTATCACATATTTCAAATGGGAAAAATAAGGCACAGTAGGGTGGCAATCATTATTAGGAAGTGGAAATTAGGTCACATGGTCCCCAAGAGTACTGAAGGTAGCTGAGGTAGGAAAAAGTCATATGTGTGGTCTTGGAGACAGACAAGAAAGGTGCATGTTTCAGGAATGGAAAACAAGGTTGATGGTTCAAATCAGAAGATGACAACAAAAGGCCTGTGGACAAGTCTCCACTCTAAGTGTCTTAGGGCCAGTTTCTCTTTCCTATATTTGGATAACACAGGAACATTTGGACAACGTGGGGAGAGAGAGAAACTGATTGACTATGGTTTTAGAGATAAAAATAAGAAAGAAGAGACAGCTGGATACATAAGATAAAAAATAAAGAATTTGAAGAAAAGGAATGAAGGTGGCTTAAAGATTTGGAGCTGGGCCTTGGTAGGATAATTGATTTGACTGCTGGTAAATTTTTAAAATACTGTTAAATGAACTTCAAATAGTTATTCAGAACATTATACATATGCCTCCAGTGTAAGATCTTGTGTATAAAATGTGATTTCAGTCTAAAGTTTAACATAAAACTTTCATCTTTGATTTGTGTTTATGGAGAATGTCATAAAAATGTGGAGGATTAAAAATCACATTGTACTGGCTCCTAAATGTTCCCTGAGAATTTCGTACAGATTCTTCATGATATTTCACTTCTACTTATAAACAACTTAGAAGCGATTTATACATAGACTTCACCTATGTTCACCTTAGTGTTTTTCACCCCATTTTAATATTTTAAAATAGAGTTTTTAGCACACGAATTTAAAAGCAAATCAAACCAAAGCAAAATTCTTGAAAAATCCTTTCCCAATTTGTTGTATAGAGTAGAAAACCCACAAGGAACTAGAAGGAGCTGTACCTCGCTGGCAATTTCTCTGGAGGCTTTGGCATGCTTGATTTCAATGGCATCTGCTCTCAAGTCATAGCCTTTCTGCTTGGCCTCATCCCAGTCTTTCTGGTAGAGTTTCTGTTGAGGGAAAACACAAGTTTGCTTATAAGAACTGCAAGTCAGTGGACAGACTCACAGTAGTTATACTATGAATCATAAAGCACACTGTACATGATGGCAGCTTAAGAAAAAACAGTCACTTCTGAGATCTTCTTTCAATTATTGCCTATTTATTTTATGGAGCACAGGGTACTTGTGATTATAATTTTAAGGCTAAACATCTAAATCTACTATTGCTTGGATTATCTGCATCCATCACAATGTGGTACAATGTGAAACTATCCCCTTACACATGGGAACTAAGACTCAACCGCGAACCTAGAAAACCTTCATCCAGCTACCACATAAGACTAGGTAAGATTTTTTTCCTAATGTTGCCCTTTGACTTTTCAAAGGACTCTGCTAAAGGGATGTGACATACCTATCCTTCACTCTCCACATAATTAAAAGTTTTGGTTTTTCTTATGGCCTTGAAATGTCAAACAAGAAAGTTCTGGATTAATCCAAAACCTATAAATACAATAGAGACTGTTACCTCTTATACTTCCTTGTGTAAGAGGCTCTTAACTAGGGAGTTCATTATTCTCAATTAGTATACGATGAAACTGAGCTATGGGCATTGGACGTAGGGCAATGACTTCCACGTTGAAAGGAGGACATCAGAAGGATTCAGATATCCCAACTCTCACAGTGCAGGGACCCAGACGTGTATCTAATGTTTGAAGGAGAATTTCCATTCATATTGCCTTAGGAAAGGTAGCTAAATAGATCGTATCTGGCACCCCAAGCTATAAACACTTCTAAGGTGGGTAATTCGTCCATTATAACACATTCCATATGCTGATAGATACTGTCCTTCAAAGACCTTTATACTCCATTATTATGCCTCTTACATTGCTGATTTGCATGGCATTGATTTGAGCCTGCAGTATGAGTGGTGTGTCAGAAGGAATGCTTATGTTGGTTTTATCTTTATTCCAGGCTTCTTGATACAGTTTCTGTGGAGAGAAGGAAAATATTATTTTAATACAGTGACAGATATTTGAAACTTAAGCCTTCGCAACTATTTAACCTGGAAAAATGTTTTGTGCTATGTTTGCAATGGTTAGTTTCTTGTGTCAACTTGACTAGGCCGCAGTACCCAGGTATTTGGTCAAATATTATTCTAGCTGTTTCTGTGAAGGTAATATTTAGAACAGATTAACATTCATACCAGCAGATTTTGGGTAAAGTAGATTACCCTCTGTGATATGGGAGGTGGGGGGCTTCATCCCATCGATGAAGGTTTTAAGAGAAAAAAGACTGACCTCTCCTGGGCAAGGGTAATCCTGCCAGCCAACTGCCTTGGACCTGTCTTCCTGGGTCTCCAGCCAGTTGGCCTATCTTGCAAACTTTGGCCATGCCAGCCTCCACAATCATGTGAGTCAATTCCATAAAATAAACCTCTGTCTCATACATCCCATTTAGCTCCGTTTCTCTGGAGGACCCTGACTAATGCAGTATTCTACCATTTAATGTGGAGCATTAAGCCATACGTTTTGTAATAGGTATTTGCTTTCCAGCAGTGTCGTGTAGTGACAGTTTTCATTTTAGTGCTTCCAAATTTGTGTGTGAGACAGCGGAGAGGCACACTGGCATTTGTCACAGCTCTACTTGGCACGTGCCTTCACTAAACTAGCCAAGAGATTCTTAGAGTTGCTCCCATCACTTGAGGTCTTTGAAGAGACACAATCCATTTGCTCTGTTGGGGTGGCATCTTCCGAAGAGAAAGCCCCACAAGAGGGGAGCCTGAAAGTAGGATGGTTCTTACCTCGCTCATTTGCAGAGAATTGGCTTTTGCCAGGACGACCTCTGGCGTGTCGACAATGGATGTAAATGTCAAGGCTTCTGGGCGAGTCCTGTAGCGTCTTTCATTGATCAGGTCTTGAGCATTCTTCACCCTGTTCATTTCCACTGAGCCTTCTGGCATCCAGCCGATGCCACGCAGCCACTCCAGGTCTGATTTGTACACATTCTACAGAGACATTAGACACAAAAATTGTTCCAAGTGTTAGACACAGCATCCCTGAATTGAAAAGTTCATGGGGTTGAGGGGTTCAAAAGCACAAGAGATGGTGGTTCTAAAAAAGTAGGACCTGAGATTTTACGTGACTCAGGGGTTTTAATATCCAGAGCAATTTTTCAATTTTCAATATCCAGGGGAAAATAATTTTTTTTAAATAAGGGCTTTATTTATTCATTCATTTAGCCACATGACATGTGGAACTTCCCCAACCAGTGGATCAAACCTGTGTCCCCTGCACTGGTAGCACAGAGTTTCAACCAGGGAAATCCATGTTAAAGAATAATTTTTTATGCTAGGCATGAATAGGAATAAAATGGTAATAATGCTAAATTTCATGATTTGATATTACAAAGAAATCGTATAACTGAAAAAATATAAAAATATTTTGTTGAATCTCATTCCATTTTCATCCCATAATAACTGACCCAAGGAAACTCTGTTCAGTGTTTTGGATATAGTACAATTGTGGCAGTTATTTAATATTCAGATAATTTATGTTAATCTAAAATATATTTTCATTGCCAGACAGTACAAAGGATGTAAAAAAAATAATCTGGATTCTAGGCTAGGGAAAGAGGATATGACCTAAGCAGAGTTCTTTATCTAACGTTCTTTGATTCCCATAATGTAACTCCTAAACAGAGGTTTTAACAATGTGAATGGTGCCCCCTGAGGTGGTGCCGTGAACAACCCATGGGTCACTCCACAGAGGCACTTTCTGGACAATAACAAATCTATGCCCTCCCATTCTGCCTTTCCCCAAGTTCACATTACTTACATCACTCTGCAGGTCATAGGCCTTCCTGGCTTGGATAATGTCGTTTTGATCAGGTAAGCATGTCCAGTGATGCAGGTAATTTCGATAATCAATGTCACTGACCAGAGTCTGACATTTCTTGGCCAGCAAGATGCCTAACATGTCCACTGGGCTACTGAACTTGGTTTTCCACTTCTGGAACTCCTTCTTGTACTCCCTCTCACTTTGAATCCTCCCTGCATTCATGGCGCACATAATCCTGGGGTCGTCCTCAACACTTTGGGCTCCAATGTGGTGGCCTTTGTGTTTCTCATATGCTTCTTTGTATTTGTACTAAAACATGAGAGATACAAGTTTAGAAGCCTGATTTTAATACCATATGCATGCTGACAATCACAGACAATAATGGAAAGCCACAAGAAATGGACAAGAGTTTTACACTGCAAATATTTTGATATCTCTGAACAATTTTAAACTAATGTTTTGTGCTATCATAAAGGTAACTATAATCATATATCTTCACTGCTGAAAACTTTTTATGCAACAACTCTGACTACAATTTCAAAATGTGTTTTTCTTCTCTGGGACAGCAAAAGGAAACAACAAGAGGAAGCAATTAGCAAGTGTGGCCCACCAGCTGCACTACAGTTGTTCAGCAAGGTGAGCCCAAGGGGGTTAGACAGACAGCACTTACGTCACTGGCAATGTCCCTCGAGGCCTTGGCGCTTTTGATGGAAATAGCATCAGCTCTCAGATCATAGTCCTTCATCTTTGATTCATCCCATCCCTTGGTGTAAAGTTTCTAGGTGGAGAATAATATACAACAGAAAAAGAAAGGTGTTGTAGAAAGTTAATAGGCCAGTTCTAGTAAGGAAGGTGGTAAGGTGGTAACAGGATTTTAACTAGTTCTAGACTAAAGGCTGAAACAACAATGAGGAAATCTCTTACATGGCTGATATTGGCAGAATTGCTCTTGGCCAGCAAGATTTCCGGGGTGTCTGGCATCACATGGATGGAGGTTTTGTCAGCATCCCAGGCTTCCGTATATAAATGCTAGGGGGGAAGTAAGGTAAACGCCTTTGTTAAAGCCAATACATTGCAGTTATTATCAAATTTATTTTATTTAGCTGTAAGATAACCTTTTAAAGTTTATTTGGAGGCGAGGGAAGCAAAAGGGGAAAGAGTAAGTCATGGCCATGTTTAAACAGACACATAACAGTTTTATAGCCAATGGAAAACAACATCATGATCTCAATTATTAATTCTTTTTATTCTGTGACTCTCAGGCTCTCTCATAGAACCTTCAAGGATGGAGCTTGGCTGTAGAACTATGATATAGTAGAAATCCCTAGATTTCAGAGACAATCCCAAGGTCAAACCCAGCTCCTCTATGTCTAAGCTGAGTGATCTTCAGAAAGGTATATAAGGCCTCACACTTGTCATTTTTTTGAGGGGGGAGGATAATCATACCCAATTCAAGTTTTTAAAAAAACTTTATGCTTGTCTCTTTCTTTTAGCTGAGGTGAAATTGGTATTTAACTTTATTGAGTATTTTTTTGTAGAGATCAACCATAACATATGTATAGTGCCTGAGTCATGGAAGGAACTCAACAAATTTTATGATGTTTCCTATTGTTATTTTCACAGTGGGTGCTCTGTTGATGAGTATGGTATAGAATAAGCTTTCTGGAGTTTTAATACCCCAAACTTTGCAGTTTGCTATCTGAGAGCCAATTTCGTACTCTGCACTGAGCACACAATTTCATTGCCCTGATATTTGGAAGACATTCAGGCAGGTGTGGGAGAACTCAGAAAAGTTCAATTCAACTTCAAATGTTCATATTAAGGGCCTACCTACTGGATGAAGAAATTAGCTGAATATCAATAAGCAGACTGCCAGAATTCTGGAGGAAAGCAGCAATCATCTATTTTGTGTAATAAAACTGAAGGCAGCAGTAACAGCTCACTTTCCAAAGTGGGATTTCCACAAGCAACTAATTTGAGATGTGCACCGACACTGCCATGCACAGTGTTTCTCAGACTTCTGAGCAAAATGTGAACAGCTGTATGTTTTTTACATGATGGATAAAGAGACACCAATGGCTTGAGTCAGCTCTGCTGAGGAGAACGTGCAGACAAAAGTATTGCATTTGTGGACGTCTCCAGGTCACTGCTCAGAAGAATGTGTGCTTTACCCCCAGAGAACTTGTTTTAGGCTGTGCTTCCCCATGCACACAGAAATGTGGGGTCAGGGTTAAGAAGAACATGCAGGTCCAGCTAGGATTCGAGCTTTATTGAAGGCCTGCATAAGAATCAGGCCCATCACCTACCTCTCCTTTCTCTGGAAACCCTCCAGGACATTTCTCACTTTATGAGCCCAGGATGAGGAAGGTATGACTCAGGCAACTGGCCACAGCTGAAGACTCACCTTGCTCACGTTCAGGGCATTATTCTTTGCTAGGACAATCTCTGGGGTGTCTGTAATGCTTGTGAACTTGAGCTGGACTGCAGGCTGGCGGTACTTCCTTTCACTCAGGATTTCTCCGGCTCTCTTCGCATGCTCGACCCCCACAGAGTCAATGGGCACCCACCCAATGCCTCTTAGCCACTCAAGATCAGCCTTGTAAATAGCCTGAAAACGAAATAATGTCAAATATTTGTAGAAATTACCTCCACAACCTGATGTTTCATGATTTAGCATAGACAGATGGCGTGTAATTTTGCATCTCACTTGTGTAAATTTCTGAAAAGACACAGTACTGTTTTACTTTGATGCAGAACATCTAGTTCAACACTTTGTCCCTGAAGGTAGTCAATTCCTACTGTTTTAAAGACCTATGAAATCTCTAATAATACGTGATTTCATTGATACAAAACCACTTTAAGAAAATTTCTGCCTGCCTCCCAATACAAAGTGTTTATTCTTTGATTTGATTGCCCATACCTGTCTGTATGGGAATACTTTTCTGTTAGAATACGATTTCTTCCTATCTCTTTGAGCAGTGGCCTTCACAGCCATTGTGCAACATAAAGAAAGGATGAACACTACTGCATGTTGAACCAATGTATTTTCTGGGGACAACAAATAAGGGATCATTTTTCACATGATTCTATACTCATACTTCTAAGCCAAAGAGCATATATACTTTTACTTTTATTTAGCTTATCCTCAGTCTCCTTTCTTGTGTTGTAGTTTAAGAAAAAAATATATTTTGTCCTGCTTTCACATTTCTTCTTTCAATTTAAAGAATTGGCTATGAAGAATTTCTCTTATAAGTAACAGTTACAGTTCTTTTTGTTTTTATGGCTTTTTGAGAAACTATTTTTTAAAACGCCACTACTTTTATCATTCTCTCAAAAGGGACTACTTATCAGAGCCTCATCAAGAAAACAAGGCGCTACTATACCAATAAGGTAGTATTTGAGTCCCAAGGACAATCTATAAACTTTTGTGCATAAAATTAGCTATAAGGGTATATTGTACAATGCTAGGAATAAAGCCAACATTTTACAATAACTATAAATGGAGCATGTTTTAAAATTGTGAAACATTGTATTGTGCACCTGTAACATATAATACACAATACACTTCAGTAAAAACTAATATATATATTAGTACCTCACGGATTTAGTTTTTTCTCCTGATACTCTAATTTTATTTTTAATTTTTAAAAACTGAAGTATAGTTGATTTACAATGTTGTATTAGTTTCAGGTATATAGCAGTGATTCAGTTATATAACTGAATATAGATATATATATATTCTTTTTCAGATTCTT
This sequence comes from Bos javanicus, assembly GCF_032452875.1. Classification (NCBI taxonomy): domain Eukaryota; kingdom Metazoa; phylum Chordata; class Mammalia; order Artiodactyla; family Bovidae; genus Bos; species Bos javanicus. Next base: position 44,611,628 of record NC_083869.1, on the reverse strand, counting down.
TTCCATTTTAGGTCATTATAAGATAATATAGCTCCTTGTGCTATATAGTATGGCCTTGCTGTTCATCTATTTTCTGTAGTGTGTATCTGTTAGTCCCCAGCTCCTAATTTATCCTTTCCCTTCCTTAGTTTAATACTTTTGATAACCATTTTCCAATGTGATTGGTTTCTTCCGAAACCAATGTGTATAATGGATGTAATTTTATGCTTTTCACGATATTGTCCTGAGAAGTTTTCCACAGGTTTCACAAGACTGCCAAAAGATTCCATGGCACACAAAAAAGTTAGAATCCCTTCTTGAAACCTTGCGAAGAATATTAAATCCACTCACATCACTCTGAAGGTCATAAGCCTTCCGAGCCTGAATGATGTCATTCTGATCAGGCAGACAGGTCCATTCATGAAGCAGATTCTTGTAGTCTATGTCGCTTACAAGGATCTGACACTTCTTGGCCTGCACCAGCCCCATCATGTCCACTGGGCTACTAAACTTGGTCTTCCACTTCTCAAAGTCTTTCTTGTACTCCAGGTCACTCTGGAGCTTGCCCGCGTGGATGGACCACATCATCTTGGGATCATCCTTAATATTTCGGGCCCCAATGTGGTGGCCGAGCTGTTTGCGGTACCCTTCCTTGTACTTGTACTGAAGAAAAGAATAAAGATATAAGTCTAATGATAGGGACATCTTATTTATATCATATTTCATAGTTTCATAGATGTATTATTTCTTTTGATTTTCCCCACCACTAATGTGAGAGAAAAAGATTAATATTATATCAACTCAATTTTATAAAATAGAAAACTGAAGCCTCCACGAGTCAAGTGATTTGTTCAAGGTCACACCCTAAGCAGGTGGCAGGGCTAAGACTAAAATGGGGAGCTTCTGATTCCAAATATTTTTCCCATCAACTAAACTATACTGCCTCATTTACATTTGTTTAACAAGTAAGGTAAAAATATTTTGTATAATTTAAAAGAGAATCTACTTAAAGATGTGACTTTTTCTAAAAAAGTTTTGATATTATGAATGTTTTAGAATACTTCCCTTGTAATTAGAATTTATAGTAAATTCCATAGTCAAGCATATGAGCTATGTTTAGAAAGTTTCACCAGGAAATACCTCCCTTATTTGCCTGTCAATGTCATTGAACTTTTAACCAAGAGAGAGTAAATGCCTTGGGTTAACACTCTATTTTAAAAAAGTGTTACTCAAAAATAACACTTTATAGTCCATTTTACCATGAGATGGTCATAGTGTGGGCTTCTCCAGCTTAGTAGCCAGAAACAGTTTTGATAAAGGAAGAAATGAACCGTATGTCTAAGGTCTGGGACACTTCCAGAAGAAGGAAAGTCCGGATTTGAATCCTAAGGAGCCCTGGTACAGCACGAGGGTACTGGACACCCTCAGGAGAGGTTTCTCATGAGATGTGAAGGACTAGAGAAGAGAGAAAAGTGGGTGCTGAGTAAAAGCTTTGCTTACTTCTCCACTTGCTTTTGTGTCCAGTTATCAGAGAAGGCAATGGCACCCCACTCCAGTACTCTTGCCTGGAAAATCCCACGGATGGAGGAGCCTGGTAGGCTACAGTCCATGGGGTCACTAAGAGAAGGGCACGACTGAGTGACTTCACTTTCACTTTTCACTTTCATGCATTGGAGAAGGAAATGGCAACCCACTCCAGTGTTCTTGCCTGGAGAATCCCAGGGACGGGGGAGCCTGGTGGGCTGCCATCTATGGGGTCGCACAGAGTGGGACATGACTGAAGCGACTTAGCAGCAGCAGCATAAGCATCTTGGTAGGAGAACCTTACTAAAGGTCAACAAAGGATTAAACAAAACTCTAAAATGAACCCATAATTAACATTTTCTCTTAGTGTAAGAATAAATGGATAGTAGTAGGAAGGAGTTCACATTCACATTAGCTGATTTACATGTGCTATCAATGTCTTTAACAAAACTGTTTTTTCTTTATTACAAACATATGGGTCATCAGCTGCTCAACTTCTGAGGCTCAAAAATAGAAACGAATCACCAGTCCAGGTTCAATACAGGATGCTTGGGGCTGGTGCACTGGGATGACCCGGAGGGATGGTACGGGGAGGGAGGTGGGAGGGGGTTCAGGATGGGGAACACGTGTACGCCCGTGGCGGATTCATGTTGATGTGTGGCAGAACCAATACAACATTGTAAAGTAAAAATAAATTAAAAAAAAAAAAAAAAAGAACCTGAGCGGGGGGGGGGGGGGAATTGGAGCCCATTTTTAGTGGTCATAAAATACTTATTTTTAAAGTGTAACTGCATCTTTGACAGATTAATGGGTATTGAACATAGTATCTTTTGTTTTCTTTTTCATTCGCAACTTTGTACATGGGGGAATCATTAAAGGAGATTGGGACTTTCAGGCTAAATTTCTGGCAAGAAAAGCTGTAAAAGCTGCCATCTGTAAACATCTTTGAGTAAGAAATGCATCTTCCAAAAATATCAACTTACATCACTAGCAATCTCTCTTGATGCCTTGGCTGCTTGGATTGGAATGGCATCCAAACGCAAGTCATAACCTTCCTTCCTGGACTCTTCCAAAGCAAGTTTATAGAGTTTCTGTAGAAAAGAGAATTAATCCATCAGTGCTCCTTTTGTAAAAACTGAAGCTATTTATTATTAAGCTTTATCTGTCCTCATTTAAACTATAGAAACAGATCCACAAAGTTAAGTATTAGTGTGGGTTTGTAGAAAACTATGTTTCATAGGTGCTCAAGGATTTTAAGGCACATGGTTTAAACTTTTTTATTGATTAGCAAATTACAAAAGTTTTCAGGGAGGAATCAGTATCTGGTTGCTAAAATTGTTTTGCCGAACAAGCACATGCAAAAAAGTCCCAACTGCTTATTATCACAATTTTAATATAAAAGAAAGGCCATCTTAATGACAAAGAAGGAGAAAAATAAGTATGGTTGTTTCTAAATTGAATATATTTGGATTTAAGAACAACTCAATGTGTTGTTCTTGTTTTTTTCCCATTTTTGCCATGGACTATCATCACAGACTATGATCAATCTGTAGATTAGGGTTTCAAAATCACCACTCTAATGAAAAAGTTGGTTCTGAAAGAGATGCATAGGAAAATGCTTGCAAATGACATTAATTGGTAACCAGAACACAATGAAGCAGCAAAAGAATACACAGTACAGAAACTCACTGTGTTCTAAACCCAGTGTCAACCTGCTAAATAGTTGCTGGATAAAATAATGACTTGATGACCACACTGCCCTTAGGGGCATATAAGGCTTTAGTAGTATAATCCCTTTGGGGATACTTCTCCATAAGCATTTCACTCCATGATGTCATCTTCATAAAAGGCTGGTCTGTTTTGTGGACCCACCACACAGCCCACAATTGAATCAAGAAAATTATTTCTTGAATCAAAGGAGAACTATCTGTTTTAGTGACAATATTGGCTTGCAGTGCATACAATAAATTGGTTAAAACATTTCACCAAGGGAACTGTTACAGTAGCTCATTTTTGCCTCTCTTCATGATAAGATCGGTAGGTTACTCACATCACTGTAGTTGATTCGGTTGAGCTTGGCTAGCATGATTTCTGGTGTATCAGGCATGACATGGATTGTTTTCTTGTCATTGTCCCAGGCTTCAGTATATAAGCGCTATGAAACAAAAAGATGAGAAAAATTATTTTAGAGTTCACATTTTTTTGATTATGTGCTAGTTACCTCTCCTTTGTACAAAGTAGAAATAAAACTAATGAAGTTGCATAAATTCCTACTTTTCAAGTAGATAAATTACTATTTCCCAAAGAATTTAGCTTACTGTTTCATTGACTCTTTTTACTGTTTCTCATGAAAACTTTTTTTAACAGTGCTAAAAGGTATGATTGGGTTGCAGTTTTTAATACCTATAATTGTGAAATACTTGCAGCACATGGTATTTTTAACAGCTTAATATTCTGAAGTATTACTAAGTATGGTGTTATCATGGGAAAATCACTTTTAAAGGTATCATAAATCCTATAGGAATCTTCAAAATGTAGTAACATGTCAGAGTTTTTACTCTGTTCTATGATAAATTCTTATACGTGACGCTGAGGAGTGAAGACTCACCTTATTCATGTTTATAGCATTGTTCTTTGCCAGCACCTGCTCCGGGGAATCAGTTACGCTGGTAAATTTCAGTGTGTCTGGACGCTGGCGGTAGATGTTGTCACTCAGTATCTCTCCGGCCCTCTTGGCTTTAAGTACTTCCACAGAGCCAATTGGAACCCAGCCAATGCCTTTCAACCATTCAAGGTCTGACTTATATAAATTCTGCAAATCAACCAACAAGAAACACAGTTATGATAATAATTAGTTTTTTCAGATTCAGAGTCACAAAATGGATCATACTGTGAGAGAAACACAAAAAGCACTGAACAGGTAAAGCTGCCATCTCAATTAATCACTCATTCATAAGCCTTATTGACTCCTGAGTACATTTTTCCTAAGCATTGCTTGGCATAGAGGACTGTACTAGGAACAACAAAAGATCTTTCTAAAAAGTAAAGACACTGTCCTGCCCTTGAGGGTATTAAAAGATTTTCATTTAAGAGCAGAGTTTCTTTAGCTTTGAAAAAGGTGTTCTAATAGCCCCTCAAAAGACCATATACTTAGACCAACACTGTGTAAGCACTGCAGTAACAAAAATTCTTGCCTTTAAGGAAAAGAGATGAAATTCAATTATAGTCATGAGTTTCAACACACAATAATGTTAAGTTTTGCATATCACACTCTTGATGTGCATTTTTAATTGAAATATAATTGACCTATATCAGTTTTAGGTATATGATATCATGATTCAATATATGTGTATATTGCAGAATGATCATCTTCAATATGTCAAGATCCATCACTACACATACCTACACTTTTTTCCCTCATGATGGGAAATTTTTAATAAACTCTTACCTTTATTTTCATCTTCAGAAACACAAAATATAAAGTATGTAATGGGGTACTATAGAGAGAATATGTATTTCCTAATTATTGGCTTTCTTTTACTCTCAAAACGGCATGCTAACTGTATTATTAGTGTGCTCAGTCACTCAGTCATGTCCAACTCTTTGTGACTCTATAGACTGTAGCTCCTCCGCCCATGGAATTTCCCAGGCAAGAATACTGGAGTGGGTTTCCATTTCCTCCTCTAGGGGATCTTCCCGACCTAGGGAGCAAACTTGCATCTCCTGTGTCTCCTGCATTAGCAAGCAGACTCTTTACCACTGCACCACCTGGGAAGCCCAGGATTATTTTATTGCACTATTATTATTAACACTAGGAGGCAGAAGCAGCATCGGAAATACTCACATCACTCTGGAGGTCATAGGCTTTCCGAGCATGGATGATGTCATTCTGGTCGGGCAGGCAGGTCCACTCATGCAGAGGATGTTTATAGTCCACATCACTAACCAAAGTCTGACATTTCTTCGCCAAAACAATACCAAGCATGTCCACTGGGCTGCTGAACCTGGTCTTGTATTTTTCAAAATCTTTCTTGTACTCACGGTCACTCTGCATTTTGGCAACGTGGACAGACCACATCATCTTGGGGTCATCATGTATCGCTCGGGCACCAATATGGTGACCCAACTGCTTACGGTAAGCTTCTTTGTATTTGTACTGAAAGAGAGAACCCAGTAAACAAGGAGAAAGCACCAAGGTCCCTGCTGCTCTCTCTGTGGTGATGTTTTTCTACAAAATCCTCAGGACTTCAGGGGAGTTTCATCAAACCCGCTACTGTGATGCTCCACATTGGGGCAAGCTTTCTCTTAAAAAAGAAGATGTGGTGCTCATTTCACCTCCACAGAATAACTCCACAGTGATTCCCTTATATTATGCCAGCAAATCATATGTTTTAACCACAAAAAAATGTGATAGAAAAGTGAACATTGAAAGAATGAACTTCAGTTACAGTGACAGCAGTTTCTCAGAAGTCAGTCATGTGGGCAGACCGAACTGAGAACATATTGGAGGGATGTGTTTATAATGGGTCATTACTTTTCTTCTTTTAAGGCATTCTGCATAATAATTGGCAAGGAGTAGTTTTAAAATGGGCAATTCTTGTTGGTAATGAGCATAGCGTTTCAGTTTTGCAAGATGAAAAAGTTTTGAAAGTCTGTTGTACAACAGTGTAAATATACTTATGGACTATATACTGAAAGTGGTAAATGGTTATTCAATTTTATTATGATTTAAAAGAAAAACCTACCAAAATGGACAATTTTGCTACTCTTGGATTAATATTTAAGTTGTACAGGAACCTCACATATTCATTTTTAGGGTAAAGGAATATTGATTTTTGTGGACCCCACAGCAAAGAAATATTTAACATTTTTGCTATTTTATGTCCATTCTCAAGTCAAGGGGAAGAACTCAGTTAAACCTGTTTCTTTCCTGGCATCTTTGCCTTGCGTGTAGCCTGAGGAGAGCTCATGAGAATTTATGAGTAGCTCAACATATGCCCACTTAACTTTGCTCAAGGTACTCAGTCCTACTAAGCAAGGACCAAAAGAGCATCAAAGGAACCACAACCCAGTGTATCTCTATGAAACTTGGACAGGTGACTGACTGTCTCAAAGCCTCAATTTATTTGACTATGCAATGAAGGCAGGTGGGTGGATGATGACTACAGAGACTCTCAGCTGTGTTCCAAGAGTGTGATGCCCTATGCAGGTGGCTGGGCTGTTGGTAACAGATGGAAGCATGTGATCAGCTCTTACGTCACTCGCAATCTCCCGGGAGGCCTTGGCAGCCACGATAGGAATGGCGTCACTTCTTAAGTCATATCCTTCTTTCTTGGCTTCTTCCATGGCCTGGCGATAGAGGTTCTGAGGAAAGAAGTAGTAACTTTTAGACACAGTGCCCACTTTCATTCTAAAAATATGTTAATATTTCCATCAAAGGAAGACTGTGATGAAAGGAAGACTACTTTTGGATACAGAACAAAAACTAGTATGTTCAGCCTTAAAAAAATTTTTTTTACAAGATCTCTTTTACTTCTTACTTACACAGTGTGCAAGTTATTTGTTGAACTTGAAGTTTTACTTTTAGCAGGTTTAACTCCTTCAAATTTTACTCATTATTAACTCTGAAATGTTCTTGAATTTGCTCAGCATTTGTTCTTTTCATGAAATTACCAAAAATGTGTTTATTTAACTGCAAGTTTGAATTAGGATCAATTTTACCAGCAGAGAATATGATATAATAACAACACTACTGCCATGAGCATGTACCTGTATTCCAATAGTGCTAAGCTAAGGATCATCCACTGTTTCTGAATATCTTTGTTAACACTATTTGCTCTCTATTCATTTTGTTGATTGCTGGCAATTGCTAGCAGACAGAGGGGTAGCAGGAACCAGGGATTTATGAGTCAAAAGGACAAAACTGATGAAATTATAATAATTTCTTTATGAATTGGCAAAATACCCACTATTCAGTTTCTGTGGCAAGACAGACATACACAGAAGTTAGAACATAGGTATTCCAATGGGAACACAGCTTGAGAACCACTACATTAAGTCATCTCTACCTGTAATATTTAGTCTTTTTTAACTTGTGAACCATTACAAGAATTTAATTCTTAATTAGTAATAATTTTAAAATAACTTTTAGAGTTTGAGAAGGATGTAATTGAATGTTTTTAATGTGGATTATTAATGTGTAACAATTCACATTCTCTTATGTTGCAACTTTTTACAAGGAAAAGCTAAAGTAGACAAGAATAAATTTAATGTATTTGAGATAAAATCCCAAGGGAGGGCATTTGTTCTTAAAAATTTCTAGAAACGTTTATTTTGTAACTAGAGAGTCAAATACTCTTATACTTTATATTTTTCCTTTGAACGATAAATTCTCAAGTTTGCCCTTATGTATAAGTGGGAAAAAATGTGCTTGAATCATTTTGTGGCTTCAGGCCAAACATTTTATTCTTTCAACAATGGAAAAAGAGGCCGGGCTTCAAGGAAAACACTTTTAGTGTCATCAAGTCTACGTTTTAAAGAATGTCTAGTAAGTTTAAACATTCCAAGAGAACTAGAACAGTAAATGTGAGTTTAAGACAAAAAAAAGAAGATATGGTTGCTTTTTTATTTTGTTTACTAAGTATGACGTGAAGGTATCATTGGTAATGGGTTGAGAAGAAATTCACATGGGCCATTCTAAAATCTAATCTTCAAAGACAGTCTTTAGGGAATTAACATAATTATGCAATTTAAAAGAAATAAATCCAGCTGAAAATTTGAGAAGTAAAAAAAAATAGCCTAATTTCCTCTCAGCAGTCTGAAAAAAAAAAAGAAAGAAATCCTACTTCATCTGACCTAATTTTAATAAAAGGGAGAGGCTTAAAAGCATCATTACCCTTTGGCATAGAAACTAACAGCATCTGTCTAGGGTGAGGCAGAACATCTGGGAAAAGCTAATCCAACAGAGAAGCTCTGTGGCCAAGAGAAAAATTGTTCATTCAAAATTGACTGAAGCCAAGATCAGTCAAATACTTATGATCAGGCTTGTCCTTGGGCCTTTTTATAGTGCTAGACAAAAGGAAACTGAGTCCTCTTCATTTATACTTGATGTGCCTCTTCTTCAGGGCTACATGATAGGCAAAAGTAATTAACAGGAGTAAAATAATGAATGCGGTCAGGACTTGAAAATGAGTACTTAAAATTTCCAGTGTTCTCAAATTAAAGGCAACTCCACCCTCTTTTTTTTTTTTTTTGAATGAAGATACACAGAAGCATGTAAGAAATCAACATTCATCTTGAATGAACCAGGTAATTCTTGACCTTGATGAGAACAATTGGGTAAGAAACTGTTTCCTATTCTGCAAAGATATGTGGGGCTGCAAAGATATTTAGTGGGGCTGGAGACAGTAGGTTAAAAAATGTTTTTTTATTGTTCTCTTACAGTTTTGAGATGGATGAATTCAAGAATTCTTATTTCAGTTCTTGTAAATGTGGTTATTTTTAGCATAAATCAAATAAACAGGCTATTTTAAGCATAGATTAAATAAAACTAATTTTCATGGTGACTTGAGTGTAAAGGGAAGAAATTAGTTTATTAAGCAGTTATTATGTGCCAGGCCCCACCCAGGACGTACTACACATACTACCCTATCTAGCCATCATAAAAATTTTTCAATAGCCATTTTTATTTCATTTTACAGATGAGATGACTAAAGGAAACTCACTGAACAAATTTTGAAGCAAGTACTAACCCGATAAATGGCAGTAATTATTTAAATTAAAATCACAATATGATTTAATCATTAATAGTTGACTTTGAGAGTTTTTCCCCCATACTCATGACATGGAGATATTTTTGTATTTATCTGTTTTTTCTATTTTTTTTTTATTGAAGTATAGTATGGATGTAAGAGTTGGACCATAAAGAAGGTTATGAACCGAAGAACTGATGCTTTTGAACTGTGGTGCTGAAGAAGACTCTTAAGAGGCCTTTGGACAGCAAGGAGATAAACCAGTCAATCCTAAAGGAAATCAACCCCAAATATTCATTGCAAGGACTGATGCTGAAGCTGAAGCTCCAACACACTGGCCACCTGATGTGAAGAACAGACTCTGGAAAAAGACCCTAATTCTGGGAAAGATTGAGGGCAAGAGGAAAAGGGAGTGACAGAGGACAAGATGGTTGGATAGCATCACTGACTCAGTGGACATGAGTTTGAGCAAACTCTGGGAGATAGTGGAGAACAGGGAAGCCTGGCATGTAGCATTTCATGGGGTCACAAAGAGTTGGACACGACTTAGCAACTGAACAACAACAAATAGTTGATTTAATAATACAATGATATGTGTTATTTTCTTCTATAACTATTTTTGAATACAAGGATACATATATTCATGGTAGGTTACAGACAAAAATAAATAAATAAAACTAAGCTAACTGGTCAATATGTGAATTAAACCCATAATTCTGACCTTTCTGCTACATCAGCAAAATCAACATGGTCAGGTTCAAATAAACAGTCTTACCTCACTATAATTTATTTTATTTTGTCTTGCCAATGTAATTTCAGGTGTATCAGGCATCATGTGGATTTGAGTCTTGTCTTTGTCCCAGGCTTCTGTGTATAAGCGCTGTGAAGGATAAAAAAGGTTATTGAATTAGGAAAACAATGGTTGTTGTAAACAGAGGTTTCCAACTTTGCGATCATGACAAAAGTTGAAAGTTACCATCCTTACTATCTGGGCTGTGTGCTGTACACCAACATTCTTCGATCTCTTTGATGTTACAATATATATAGTCACTAAATATAAGTGTAGGATAAGATATGAAAAGAAAATGTGTGTGTATTTTGTTACAAGACCACCTACACTTCGATTAGATTAAAAGCAAGTACTATCTAAGCATGTATACACATCTATATGTACCGAGGTTATATCAGCAAATCCATCCCATGATTTTGTTTGTTTATTGGCTGCAGATGTACCTGTTATGCCATGTCTAGATTTCTTTTTGATAAATGTCATAAAGACTTGCACCTGACTTGTTTGTTCTATATTTACTTAGGTAAGTACAAAACAAGAAAAAAAAAAAACCTTGATATCAAACATGTATAACTGTTAGACTTAAAACAATTTAAACACCAAACAGTTGTCCTACTTCTATTTCACAAGAGATATCAAAGCAGAAGTTTCTACATACATTTTGAGATACCCAACCAAATCCCCATACACAGGATGTCAATTGGATAAAACAAAAAAGACTTAGCTAGTCATAGATATTCTCAAAGACATACAGCCATACTTTATTTTCCCCCAAATTGAGGGCTCACCTTGTTCATGTTGATGGCATTGTTCTTGGCTAGCACCTGTTCCAGGGAATCAGGCACACTGGTGAATTTCAGCGTGTCTGGACGCTGGCGGTAGAGGTTATCACTAAGTATCTCTGCAGCTCTCTTGCACTTGACCACATCCACAGACCCAATGGGGACCCAACCAATGCCTCTCAGCCACTGGAGATCTGATTTATAAATGTTCTGGTGAGATCAAACACAAAAGCAAGGATTACTGAAACTGTTTTGGCACTTGATTTCAAAAATGAATGCAAAGGACTGGAAAATGTGGATAGGCAAACTTTATGTCTATGTCTTTTAACATATGAAGCCCAATAGGATATAGTTCATGGTATTATGTTCTCTCTAAAAGAAAAGCAAAGCACAGTAAATTAAGGGTGGGGAGGAAAAAAACATTATTCTTTTCCTGAGGGCTTTACCAATCCTAGACCATTATCTGCGTATTTACTATGTATTACCATCATAAGCATGGTCAACAGCGGTATTTAATGGGTCTCAGCACTTACATCACTCTGGAGGTCGTAGGCCTGCCGAGCATGGATGACATCGCTCTGGTCGGGCAGGCACGTCCACTGGTGCAGGTAGTTCCTGTAGTCTATGTCACTGACCAAGGTCTGGCACTTCTTGGCCAGCACCACCCCCAGCATGTCCACTGGGCTGCTGAACTTGGTCTTCCACTTCTCAAAGTCCTTCTTGTACTCCCGGTCACTCTGGATCTTGGCCACGTGCATGGACCACATCATCTTGGGGTCATCTTTGATGTCCCGGGCTCCAATGTGGTGGCCGAGCTGCTTGCGGTAACCATCTTTGTATTTATACTGAAATAAAAGTAGTCATTTAAAAAAATAAAAATGAATGAAAAGGCCTAAAAGTTTTATTAATATAAAACTCTATTTTAAAATTTGTAATTCTTGTAGAGAAATGAATCATCTGAATATCAACTTATCTCCTCATCCTAAACTCTGACTAGACTTCACAGCAATACTCTAATGGGAAGCAGGCCAAACGACATAGTTCTATGGTTTGCAGATGTTAAGTCTCTGGAAATAAAGGCAGCAACACTTTTCAGAAAATCAACTGGAGTTAATACAGCCTTTTTTTTTTTTTTTTTATCTTGGGCCAGTGAAATCGTTAACCCAGAAGTTTTATGTGTGATTTTGAGAATGCTACTCCTGAGTGCACGGGAACCATTTTACCCCCAACCCGCTGCACCCCTCCCAAATGCGGCTCTGCCGACTTTCACTGATTTACAGGACTCCCGAAACGGACTGGCTTGTGTTTCCGTCCTTGCATACCTGGTCTATTGGAGATGAAATTTGGGTGAGGTTTGTTGGGATTCCTTGAGGGGGAAAAATAGATTATATGACTATAAGAAAGTGGTGTGTTGTTGGTGGCAGTAAGAGCTGACTGTGGATTATCTTCTGTCCACTTCAGGGAACAACATTACACAAATCCTAGCATATATTTACAGAAGTCTGAATTCTCCACCAAAGGTACTTCTTTCAGAGACAGCAGAAAGAGAAATCAGGCTCACTATATTGTTGGTTTAGGATGTCATAAAACTCTTTTTTCATTTAAAAATAACTCAAAAGGAAGCACTTAAAGTAGTTTTTCAAAGAAAGGATTGGCAAAAATCCTGAGCAGGTTTTAGTTCAGTTCAGTTGCTCAGTCATGTCCGACTCTTTGCAACCCCATGAACTGCAGCACGCCAGGCCTCCCTGTCCATCACCAACTCCTGGAGTTCACCCAAACTCATGTCCATCGAGTCGGTGATGCCATCCAGCCATCTCATCCTCTGTCATCCCCTTCTCCTCCTGCCTCCAATCCCTCCCAGGATCAGGGTCTTTTCCAATGAGTCAGTTCTTCACATCAGATGACCAAAGTATTGGAGTTTCAGCTTCAGCATCAGTCCTTCCAATGAATATTCAGGACTGATTTTCTTTAGGATTGACTGGTTGGATCTCCTTGCAGTCCAAGGGACTTTGAAAAGTCTTCTCCAAAACCACAGTTCAAAAGCATCAATTCTCCGGCATTCAGCTTTCTTTATAGTCCAACTCTCATATCCATACATGACTATTGGAAAAACCATAGCTTTGACTAGACGGACCTTTGTCAGCAAAGTAATGTCTGTTTTGTAATATGCTATCTAGGTTGGTCATAGTATGAAAGGGCAAAAAGATACAAACAAATGTAGATTCAAATTCTTTTTTTTTTTTTTCTGAAGTTTAGGATACTTGCTCTGCCTATGGGGTCTGAATACTAAAATCTTTTGGAGTTAAATTATTAAAGGGCTTTACAAATGAAAGACTTCATTTAAAGCACAATAAATGTGCTTTAACTGACACCCAGAAGAAGCGTGCTATTGTAATACTGACTCTGCCCTCCCACCCCAACCAGTCATGTGTATCTGTATATCCATGGAGTGTTGGTACTCACATCACTGATGATGTCCCTGGAGGCCTTGGCTGCCACGATCGGGATGGCATCACTTCTCAAGTCATAGCCTTTCTTCTTTGCTTCTTCGTTGGCGAGTTTGTACAGAGTCTATAGGAGGAAAGTCAGAGTTAAAGCAGGTTTGACAGTGAAAGTTTTGATGGCAACAATCTGGAGTTTATCAAGTGACATATCACAAAATTTAAAAAAGGAAAGGCTCTGGAAACAACTTCCTAGCGGTACTGGAAAGCAAATAAATTATATTTTACCAAAAAACTCTGTAGCATAAGAAACAAATGAAATATATCAATGAGTATTAACATACAATAATCTATTATTTATATCATTATAGATTTATATATAATATGTAGGTTATATGATATATTATGTATACCAACATAGATTAATATAATTTAGTGATATAGGTTGATGAACAAAGCATCAATTTATACATCTTAAGTGAAAAGAAACCTGCAGGACAATATGTTTAATATTACTTATTTGATAAAAAATAACATTTATATACTCTTATTCATTATTAAAAATTTTTGACAATATGATATTTTATAATATTTAAAAAACAAATGAGAAAACGATCAAAGCACAACTTAAAGTTAACTTGAGTACAATCACAACTTTAAGATTCTAACTTTTGGCTGCCTCATGTTAGTAAAACATGCACCTATAAAATTGCATTTTACTTAAAAAAATAGTAATTAGCCTTGTCAACAGAGAACACGTTTTTCTAATGCCTAAGGTTCTCTTCCTATAAAAAGAGCTTGATTATTTCATTTCCCCCTGCTCCCTTTAGGAAAATATGCCCAGTGCCCTCCTCTGCATATCTCCATGCTCTAAGCAGGATTCACCCCCGAGGGAAGTGGAGCTGACTCTCCTGCTCCAGCGTGGCCTATACTTGGATGAGGAACCCAATTCTGGGGTTCACTTAGCAAGTTCATTTGGCTCTCATACAAACGTGCCCTTGAAACTAACTTTAGTAATAAAAGATGTGAGATTTTGACTTCTAGTTTCATTGCTTTGCTTTCCTTCTCAATTCCACTCAGGATCCAGGTGGGAAAGGGTTACGTATTATTAGAGGCCCCCTTGGTTGGGCTGCCAGATTTAACAAATAGGAAGATAGCATGCCAAGCTCAACTTGAATTTCAGATAAACAGCAAATAATGTTTTCATATAAATAATATATCAGTATTACATTTGGTCATACTACCCCTTGGAAATGCCAAAAATACTCTCCAGTTGCACTGACTCACACCAGTAAAGACCATAAATGGAAAAGATAACGTGACTTCAGTTTTCCCCTGGAATCCTATAGCATATGATATTCAACTACAGATGAAAGGTTGGATGGGCTGAGTGTTCATATCACAGAGTTATACCCTCCAGGACAGCTGAGATCCAAGATTCTTCGTAAAAGTAAGTGTAGAAAACAACTACAATGACAACCACAAGTATGGCCCCACAAGATTTTCCCCTACCTCACTGTAGTTGAGTTTGTTCTGCCTTGCCAGCATGATCTCTGGAGTATCAGGCATTATGTGAATTTGAGTCTTGTCTTTGTCCCAGGCCTCTGTGTATAAGCGCTATCAAAGAATATGTTGATAGAAAAGAAAGAACATGTTATAGAAGACCATTTGAAACAGAATTACAAAAAGTCAATTAAAGCAGGAATGTTATTGACCTAATTAGGAAAAAATAAATCACACTAAGATATAGAGTATTCAACTGAGGTTTGAGTCTTAATGATAGTTATCAGGGTTACAACCGAGGATAATAGAAATTACTTAGAGGATTTCAAGTATGTCATTTAGGTGGTAAACAGACCCCACACTTGCATGGACAATTTTAACTCCACTAGTGATTAATGTCTCAGAACCTCTTTTTGCATCTTGGAGAAGCTTGAGGCAGCTGGAGCTCACCTTGTTCATGTTGATGGCGTTGTTCTTGGCCAGCACCTGCTCCAGGGAATCAGGCACACTGGTGAATTTCAGCGTGTCTGGAGGCTGACGGTAGAGGTTATCACTCAGTATCTCTGCAGCTCTCTTGCACTTGACCACATCCACAGACCCAATAGGGACCCAGCCAATGCCCCTCAGCCACTGGAGATCGGACTTGTAAACATTCTGTGAGGAGGAAAAAGGCAGGAACTCTTCAGCAAGATTGAAAAATTTAGGGTCAAGATACAAATAGAATCAATAATAAAGTACGATTCTGGTTGTTGCTTTTATAGAAAACAGGCTCGTTGTATTAGACAAACCAGCAGAGGAAGTATGTTGAAAAATGACCCAGAAAAGTAACAAAAAATGATAAAATATTTCAGGTTGTTAGGACAGGAGTAATTGAAAAGAGTATCTTCTGTCAGCCAGTTCATTGGATGTTCACTCTGTGTCAACAGGAAAAGAAGCTAACCCAGAGAAAGAGAAACTGTGCAAACATCCAGCTACAGGCTTTCTGTAAATAAATGCTGCTGCTGCTGCTGCTAAGTTGCTTCAGTCGTGTCCAACTCTGTGCGACCCCATAGATGGCAGCTCACCAGGCTCCCCCGTCCCTGGATTCTCCAGGCAAGAACACTGGAGTAGGTTGCCATTTCCTTCTCCAATGCATGAAAGTGAAAAGGGAAAGTGAAGTCGCTCAGTCGTGTCCGACTCTTCGCGATCCCATGGACTGCAGCCTACCAGGCTCCTCCATCCATGGGATTTTCCAGGCAAGAGGACTGGAGTGGGGTGCTATTGCCTTCTCCGAAATAAATGTTAATAAATGTTCTTTCTAGTCAAAAGAAACACTATGCAGCTATTAAAAGCCTATTTTAAAGAATATCAGTGACTTGTAGAAATGTCATTAATATGATGCTAACAAAAAAATAGCATAGAAAACAATTATGTGTATTACACGAGCAAGAGAGGGCTTTTTCAGTGGTTGGATTATTATTGCCTTCTATGTGTTTTTTCTTATATTTCAAAAATATCTGTAATGCTCTTTTTTCTAAGCAACAAGAAGTTAAAATGTAATGACAGGACTTCCCTGGAGATGGTTAAGACAGTGCTCCCAATGTAGGGGGCCTGGGTTCAATCCCTGCTCAGGGAACTAAGATTCCACATGTGGCCAGAAAGTAAAAACAAAACAGAACAATAATGACAGAGAACCTCTGAAGCCCAGAGGCAGACCTTTGGCTACTTTAACACTGTTCAAGATTCAGGACAAAAAAATGATCATCTTATTGGTCTGCAACCCAGCTCTTCACCAAATTCTCAGGATGGGAAGCATGGACTCCTTTCCAGAACTGTCTTTCCATGTCTTTATTTGACACTTTAAGTAATTTTTTCTGCTAAAGACTTTCATTCATAACTACTTCACAGTGGTGGAATTGGACCTTTGCCCAGCTCATTTGAAGGATTTTTACCTGGAACAGCATCTAAGTAGAGCATACAGGTGGCTCTTTTACTGTCTAGACTAAAAGCTGGTTGGAATTGCCTTATGCTGAGTAGTTACTGCCCTTTAAATAACAGCAAGAATGAAAACAATAACATTTTACACTTCTGGATTGTTTAACTTTCATATGCTTCCCACATTGTTAAGACTATATCACTATGAGAAGGAGGGGATCTTAAAAGGGCACCTGACAAATGCGGGCAAGTGGTCTGTCAATGTGGTCACTCCATGGGTGAGTTAACTGTTTTTAAGTACCTTCCTTGTGCAGGCAAAGCCTTCTTTGTAAAACACAGGGCTCTGCATCTTGTGGAAGGCTACAGAACACATGTGGGAGTTGCCACAGGCAGGCTACAGTTTCTAGGAACAACCATTTAATGAATAATTATTGTCAATTCATGTTATTCTCCAAAGTCCTCTAATGCTTAGTAATTCCTTCAAACATCTATAAAACATATGCTGCAAAAAATGCGCTTCTCACATCCAGATTGGAGATGGTGCCTCTGCTTCCAATAGGCACTAGGTTCTGTCATTACCTTGTGACTGCTCCACAAAGAGCCCTGCTGAGAGGAGAAAGTGCCAGGGAAATGACCCAATAGCGTCCAGACTCGGTGACTTCTCTTATTTCATAAGAACAACAATCTTGCAGCAGTAGTCTACTAATGATAAACTTATTTGTTTTTCAAGGAAGCTAAAAACAAATCCTTGAGTAACTTTTTAAAAAACAAAAATGTGTTCTTTCCCCCTTAAAAGAATAAAATAAAAGGTCTCCCTGTGGTAGACCTGGAATTCCAACACTGCTTAACTCCAGTTTATTTTTATAAGACTAAGTCCGGTCAGTAAACTTCACTTCCTTGTAAAGCCTAGTAATGTATCCACAATTAAACAGTAAAACTATTCTCTGATTCACATCTCATTCATTAAACAAGAAATCCTAGTTTGAGTAGCCCAGTGAGTTGTTTACGAAGGATGGCTTTCATATGGTTCAATTTCCTTCTGCACACGGCTGTTATAGATGCTGTACTCACGTCACTCTGGAGGTCGTAGGCCTGCCGAGCATGGATGACATCGCTCTGGTCGGGCAGGCACGTCCACTGGTGCAGGTAGTTCTTGTAGTCTATGTCACTGACCAAGGTCTGGCACTTCTTGGCCAGCACCACCCCCAGCATGTCCACTGGGCTGCTGAACTTGGTCTTCCACTTCTCAAAGTCCTTCTTGTACTCCCGGTCACTCTGGATCTTGGCCACATGCATGGACCACATCATCTTGGGGTCATCTTTGATGTCCCGGGCTCCAATGTGGTGGCCGAGCTGCTTGCGGTAACCATCTTTGTATTTGTACTGAAATGAAAATGCACAAACCAGATTTTCATTAGAAGCCTTTAGAGGTCACAAGTCTGTACAAATCGTCTTGCTTATATCACAGTTGTAAGCTGATACTTTTGCTAATAAGCACTAACTCAAGGCAGTCGCCTACCTTTCCTCTGGAAGCTTATAGTGGTAATAAAATAGATGGAACTGATATGATTGTAGTGTATACCCCAAATCACCTATGGCCTAGTAATAATGAATAGTTCCTGAGGCAGGACATGAACACAGTGGAGAGGCCATTTGGACCAAGGAACTTGGAGAAATGGGTTAGACACTAAAAGTATATCAGAAAAGAGATGTGCTCAGTGACAAGATGGGTTTAATAAGTAGTAAAATGATTTTCTGGTTTCTGTGAAGATAAAGTCAAGGTCAAGGACTACCTGCAGTAGCAACAGAAAAGAATTTAGTATTTCATAATGGATTCAGACTTTCAGTGATGGTGGCAAATTTGGCATCATTTTGCAAATTGACTAAACTAGGGGAGCTGACATAGCAGCCCAGCTGGTTAGAGCATGTTCCTAATAAAGTCATAGGTTCTCATTCTCATGGAGGAACAGTGTTTTTGTTATTCCATGGCCAATGACATCGTCCTGGAATCCAAGTTAATTACCCAAAATACAAGCTTCTAGTCACAAAGATAACTGAGTGAGAAAGTATAGATGAGTCAGCAGAGGCAATATAGTACAGTGGGAAGGAATGAGATGGACTGGAGTTTCAACTCCACCACCGACTAAGAGTTTGACTTTAGACAAGTTGCTTAAGCAATCCACAAAACAGGGATAATCACAACACTTACATCCTAAGGTAATTATGAAAAATAAGTGACATAATGCATGTAACACTTTTAGCACAGATTTCTCAGTGCTTTTGGTTATTATTACTTTGGTATCTATTATTATTTGCATTCATCCACTTGTAGGAAAGGCCCAATGTATGTAAACTAAAGTAAGTCACTAATATGATCTTTCTACATAAAACACAGTGTATTACCATATTCCCAAATAGTGGGCCTTGAATTTTAGAGCAGTGGTCTGTTCTCCAAGAATCCCCTGAGGTACCAGGGAAGGATGATGGTTTTATTCTGCAAGGTACAAGCCACAAGCCAGGAGCTGGTTAAGGGTGCAAGCTTGGGCTAGTCTGTCTTCTTCTCATAGTTGTATAAGGGTGAATTGTAATGATAAATGTCATATGCATTTCTTGAGTTAAAATGCTATATAAAGCCAGGCCATGATTCTCACTGGGAGAACTTAAGTTTATGAGTCACTCTTTCCATCAGCACTGTGACAATTTTATATAAGTACCTCCAAGCCTGCAGCTATACTCTAACAAATTCCACATGAATGGCTCTTTCTCTGTTCTTGGTGGATCAGCTTTCACTGTAGATACTGTGTCTTAACAGTTATAAAAATTTAATAAACATTCAATTTTTCATTTCCCTCAAAGCTAGATTTTAGAAAAATCCTACGCAAATACATCAGGCTTTATTTCCAAAAGGCCAGGAAAGTTCTTTTCAAAGATTTAGTTCAGTGAAAATGTCCCTTCAGACTGACCACATACTTGCAGTAAAATCGACAACTCACATCACTGACAATGTCCCTGGAGGCCTTGGCTGCCACAATTGGGATGGCATCACTTCGCAAGTCGTAGCCTTTCTTCTTTGCTTCTTCATGGGCGAGTTTGTACAGATTCTAAATTTGAGCCAAAAAAAAAAAAAAAAATCAGTTAGATGTTGACATTCACACCCAAATATTAACAGAGAACTAAAACAATTCACTAAGTTCTACACAGGTAGGTGCCTGTGATCATCTCACTGTTGAGAGTCCTATGCTTTGTGACTTTTTTGGCAAAGTTGAGTCTTAAAAATGATACGGAACATGGTACCTTTGTTTTTCATTTTTAAAGTTATGTTACATTAACTGTATATAGGTATTATTCATTGTTTTAAAATTTTGAGTTTTAACAAGGAATCAGTTTTGGAAAGCTGAAACAAATGGGTCTAGGTGGCAAGAGTGGACAGGAGGAAAACTAATCCAATCTACATTATTTTGCACTAACTCTGTGCTGTGGCAGTGCTTGGTACTTGAGAGCCAAACATGAATATGACCTTTCTCACTTCCAAGATTGCTGGAGAACTGATGGAAAGACTGACGTGGAACAAGCTGCCAAGAAGTCCAACTACAAATGGTGCTTTAACCATATGATTAGAACAAACTCCAGGAAGGAGAAATTGATTCCGAATTGAAAGATCAGGAAGTTTTCAGTGATAAATATGGTTTCCATAGACTGAGATGGCGGTCAAGGGCACAGGGACTTGTATGAATCAAAGTACGGGGGAGGAAAAGTGCAGGGATGTCAAAGGAAGTGGGGGAAGTGCCAGGCAGAGGAAATAGCAACAGGACTGAAAAAAGTCAGGAGTTGGGCTGTGAAGGCCTGGCGATACGTTTGTGCTTAACTCTATATGAAATGGGAAAACAACAACAATGTTTGAGGGAGAATGACATCATCAAATTTGCATTTCATCTTCCTGTCCTAAACGAGAAAGAAACACAACAGAATTGAACCAAGCTAATAGAGAAAAGTTGGAGAAAGCAGACCAGGCAGGTGAGGCACTCAGTTCAGGGGATTCTTCCTGGGCCTCTTTGAACCAACTGTAACATACAGCAGCTCTGAGCTTTTGCAATAAAGACAGAGCTGACAATTCGAGAAATGCTGAGTGGCTAGGGGCCCTTTGCCTCTTAAAACACTTGTTCATACAGCATGTACTTTCCTGTAGCATTATGGGACCTATACTGTAAGTTTAGCTGAAAATTCACTTCTTTTTGAAAGTGGCACTTGACGTTTTTAGTTTGGGATAACAATTTAGAGTTAGTTATATAAGCATTAAAAAATATAGTTTCTATCCCCCCAAAATAAAATGACTTAAGTTGGTGACTAATTAAATTCTCTCAGTTATATTCTGCAGAAGAGGAATACATGTTAAAATAGGCTGTCAAAGAAAGAATATTTTCCTGGAAAGTAGCACAAAGCTGGGAGAAATAAGTAATACATCAGTAGACAGAATCTTGGATTCACAAAAACCTCCACAGGCTTAAATCAATAGGTTCATTCTAAGAAGAAAAAATTGCCGAGATATAAATATAAGTCTTTGAACTGAAATGCAAGTTGCCAAATGAATAAATACAAGATGGAGGAAATCTAGTTTAAGCCCATGTAAGTTGTGTTAGGGTTTTGGTTGACCCCAAGTCCCATATGCACCAGCAGTGACATAGTTGCCAAGGACTCCTAAGGCACAGGGTGAAGAAATGGAGGGTGCATCTCCAGAAGAGGAAATGCAAAGTCAATGGTAATCTACATTAGTCATTCCTCACCTGCAGGACTGTGTTCGGTTCTAAGAGTCACATTCTGCAGGGATGTCAGGTGAGGAATGTCCAGGAACTTATAACAACTCTGAGAAGAGTACTATTATAATGTTAAACCCACTTTTCAGGTGGAAAACTGAGAGACAGTGGGGATGTTTAGATTAGAAAGAGAACATGGGGTGAGTTGGTGGGGAGGCACACAGCAGCAACCCCATCTCTGTGGGGCAGGCACAGACTATGGTCTTAGAGAATTATGTGGGTCTGCAGAGAGAAACCATTGACCCAATACGTGAGAAACACTTTGCAAAGGAACTGCGGGAACAAATGGGTTGATTTATGAGGTAAGCATCCTGTCACTGAGAACACTTAAGCTAAGGCAGGATGATGGCTTTTTGGGTGAGGACTCCTGCCTAGAGCAGAGGCTGACCTCTCAGCCTAAACATCTATGGTTCTAATTAAGAGAGTAGCATTGACACATATACCCCCCCCTTTTTTTTTTACCACGTGTAAAAATACATAGCCAGTGGGAAGCTGCTGTATAACACAGGGAGCTCAGCTCTGCTCTGCAATGACCTAGACAGGTCGGGGGGTGGTGGTGGTGGGAGGGAGGTTCAAGAGAGAAGGGATATACGTATACATATAGCTGATTCACTTTGTTATACAGCAGAAACTAACACAACATTGTAAAGCAATTATACTTCAATTAAACAAAAGTCTGTGGTTCTGATATGGGCAGCTCTATGCTCACAGAAAACAAACAGGAAATGGGCTTGCTAATGTGTTTCTTGATAGGTCCCCTCTGTCTCTCAGTTATTTGATTGTACTGTGATTTTAATCCTTGACTTAAACCTTATAAAAATTGTAAATTTTGACCCTAAACTATAATTTAGGAAAAATAAAGCATGTGTGGAAAATAAATTTAGCACAGCTATGTAACATATGTGCTATGTGCTAAGTCGCTTCAGTCGTGTCTGATTCTTTGCGACTTCATGGACTGTAGTCCACCAGGCTCCTCTGTCCATGAGACTCTCCAGGCAAGAATACTGGAGTGGGTTGCCATGCCCTCCTCCAGGGAATCTTCCTGACCCAGGGATCGAACCTGCATCTCTCATGTCTCCTGATAAGGAAGAGATAAATGTATTTTGGTATATTGCCAATTTCCTAACTTAAATTAATAAAAGAAGAAAGTCTAGTTAATCTTCTGGTTACTGCTTCAATTATCAGTTCTTAAAATTTACACTGCCTAAATGGTAATTTGTGCTACTTCAAGATTGATGCTTAGGATGGAAATTGAGAAATGCACGAGTATTTGGTACTCACATGGAGCAAAAAATGGCATTCTTTACAAATTGGTTATTTATATTACATCACCATGAACAGATTAATTGAAATATGAAACGCCATGCAAATGTCATAGAATTAGCATCTGTTCCCACCTCACTGTAGTTGACTTTGTTTGTTCTTGCCAACGTAATTTCTGGTGTGTCTGGCATGATGTGGACCTGGGTCTTGTCTTTGTCCCAGGCTTCTGTGTACAGACGCTAGCAAGGAAAATAAAAAATGTCATCAGGAAAATAATTCAGTGTATATTTAATAGAAATTTCAGGGCCACAAGAACTCTAGAAACAAAGATAACAAGAAGTTATGCATTTTATATACATTATGTATTTTATACATATCTTCAAGTCATCAGTTCATAGAACAGATATGTATGAGTGTCTTTTGATACTCAGAATTATATGTTAACAAAAGGAAATTTAGAATATCTTATGCAGAGGTTTTCCACAAAAATGTGCCATTTTATCAAAATCATGAAATAACTACTGAAGTAAATGTTAAAATATGAATGGAATAGATACTATATATGGATAGATATATATATAGAGAGAAAGACAGACATATCTTTTGTTGCTCAAGTTTCTATTTCTTTCTTTTCTTGATCATGCTTCTTTTCCTTTGGTTCAGTTTTAGGAGTAATGACTCTGAATTTTGAAGCCTCACCTTGTTCATATTGATGGCGTTGTTCTTGGCCAACACTTGCTCCAGAGAATCAGTCACGCTAGTAAATTTGAATTTGTCTGGAGGCTGGCGATAGAGTTTATCACTCAAAATTTCACTCGCCCTCTTGGATTTTTCCACATCTAAAGAGCCAATGGGAACCCAGCCGATGCCTCTTAGCCATTGGAGATCTGACTTGTACACATTCTGTTAATATAAACAGCCAGTAAGTATTTATCTCTGGTTTGGGAAAACATTTTCACCAACAGGACACGAAATAAAGAACACTTTTGAAAATGCAGTTTGTTGGACAGACAGGGTATCAGACAATATTCCTTTGTGATCTGGAAGGTTTGACATTGAACACTCACAGGAAAAGAAGAAATGTTTTCCCCCACTTGCAGGGGCTGGAGTGGTTGGTGCCACTTATCCAACGGATGTTAATTCACTGATTGCCCACCTTTGCATGTCATTATGATCCTCAGTACTCACGTCACTCTGGAGGTCGTAGGCCCGCCGAGCATGGATGACATCGCTCTGGTCGGGCAGGCACGTCCACTGGTGCAGGTAGTTCTTGTAGTCTATGTCACTGACCAAGGTCTGGCACTTCTTGGCCAGCACCACCCCCAGCATGTCCACTGGGCTGCTGAACTTGGTCTTCCACTTCTCAAAGTCCTTCTTGTACTCCCGGTCACTCTGGATCTTGGCCACGTGCATGGACCACATCATCTTGGGGTCATCTTTGATGTCCCGGGCTCCAATGTGGTGGCCGAGCTGCCTACGATAGCCTTCTTTGTACTTGAACTAGAAGAAGAAAATTACTGATAGTCACCTAGTATAACTTTTAGTACAAGATACAAAGATTAATAGGCTCAGATTTTCCTATTCGTTAAAAATGCTTTCCGCCTGAATATTTCTTGCCTGGAAAACTCCATGGACAGATGAGCCTGGCAGGCTACAGTCCATGGGGTCACAAGAGTCCAACATGACTTAGTCACTAAACCACCACTCCTGAATATATAAATAATATGTGCATCTGCATCTTATAAACCATTGAGAAAATAAAGCTTGTATATATGTATACAAAAAAGAAAACAGAAATTATGACATTCTGCCATTTGGTGATAACTGCTGATGAAAATGACTTTTTGTGGGGAGGTGTGTACATGTAAGAGAGTATATTAATAAAATTAGAATGGGGTCATACTGTAGATGGGTTTGTGTCTGCTCATTTCAGTTATTATTTAAGCATTTTCCTATGTCATTATATGTTCCCTTGTGTGTGTCTGACCCTTTGTGACCCCATGTACTGTAGACTACCAGGCTCCTCAGTCCATGAGATTTTCCAGGAAAGAATACTGGAGTAGTCAGCCATTTCCTCCTTCAGGGCATCTTCCTGTCCCAGCAATCGAACCCATATCTCCTGTGTCTCCTGCATTGTAGGCAGATTCTTTACTGCTTGAGCCATCAGGCAAGCCCATATATTCCCTACAAACATGATTTTTAATGGCAGCAGGTATTCCATTATATTGTATTATAATACTTTTAATCCTTCTCTGACAGTTGAACATTTTTTTAAAAAGTATGACAGCTACTTCCCATATTTTGGATATAAAGGGAAAATATGCTTTTGACTTCACAGACAATAGAAATAGAAAGATAAACATTTGTAGAAATGTAAGCAAATCCATCTTTAAAGTAAATAAATATCCACAGCCAATTACAGGATGCAGGGATAAACATACAATTCACGGGAATGGTTGGACTATAAACAGATTAATGTGTTCCATTCCTTCAGGTTTACTGGTTCACGGGAAATGGCTGGGTTTGGAAGGGATCCTATGATGAGTTCAACTGCATATATGTCACATTGTTTGTTGCTGATGCGTAGTTGCTAAGTCATGTCTGACTCTTTGCAACCCCATGGACTGCAGCCCGCCAGGCTCCTCTGTCCATGGGATTTCCCAGGCATGAATACTGGAGTGGGTTGCCATGTCTTCTTTGGGGGACTCTTCCTGACCCAGGGATCAAACCTGAGTTTCCTGCATCTCCTGCCTTGGCAGGCAAATTCTTTACCACTGAGCCACCAGAGAAGCTCCATACATCATGTCACAAAGTCAAAAGGCTGTCTGAGCTATAGTAAAGCAGCCAATCCTTTTGTTCAGCAGGGAATGGACATTATTTTGAAATGCATGTTGCTATGGATTCAACCACAGCTAGAAGTTAGCCTTTATGTTGAGAGCTTCATTACCATTATTTTAAACTATTTACTTACAAGACACCATTAGCTAAAACCTTAACCTCACAGCTCACTTGCTTTGCTACATATCCTCGAGAGAAACCAAAGCTGAGCAAAGAACTCTGCAGGTGCACTTACTTCACTTGCAATGTCTCTGGAGGCCTTGGCTGCCCTGATAGGAATGGCATCTATCCGCATATCATAGCCTTTTCTCTTGGCTTCATCTAGGCCAAGTTTATAGAGTTTCTGAAAAAAGACATAAATCTTTGTAAGTCTGATCTATAAAGTACAGTGTAAGAAAAAATATTATCATGCAGCACGAACACATTGCTTACCTCACTGTAATTTATTTGGTTTTGTTTAGCTAGTAACACTTCAGGAGTGTCTGGCATAATGTGGACAGTGGTTTTATCTTTATCCCAAGCTTCTGTATAGAGGCGCTGAAATAAACAAAAACAGGTGTGAGTAGCTCAGGTCAGTAACGAATCTAGTTCTTAATGAGAGTAAAGAGTCTGCTCTGTGAGTCAGTACTTGTGACACCTTTGGGTCTAGATGTCACATCAATAAGAAGCGCAATACTTACTTTAAAACCACTTTGAAAGTGAAAGTGTTAGTTGCTCAGTCATGTTCAACTCTTTGTGAGTCCATGGACTGTGGCCTGCCAGGCTCCTCTGTCCATGAAATTCTCCAGGCAAGAATACTGGAGTGGGTTGCCATTCCCTTCTCCAGGGGATCTTCCCAACTCAGGGACTGAACCAGGGACTCATGCATTGCAGGCAGATTCTCTACCATCTGAGCTACCAGGGAAGCCCACTTAAAAACCACTTTAAGGCCAAGCAAAAGAACCGAATGTAATTTTTCTTTTATAGAAACAGATTTCAGTGTTTACACACACATACAAAAATTAACAGCCACCTCAAGTTAAGGAAAGGACTTACATGGTTCATGGTAATAGCATTGTTTTTTGCCAAAACCATCGGGATGGAGTCCATAAGGCTGGAAAACTTGAATTGATCTGGGTGCTGACGGTAAACGTGGTCACTCAAAATCTGGGAAGCTCTCTTGTTCTTCTCATCCTCAAGAGAACCACTAGGTAACCAGCCAATGCCTCTGAGCCACTGAAGGTCGGACTTGTACAAATTCTGAAATTTTAAGTGATAGACCATTAAACAGAAGTATAATGATAGTCCCCTAAAGATATAAAATTTTGTTTTATATTATATTATAAAATACTACATTATACATTTCAATGCTTGAATTCTATGGGAAATTTTAAAATTTTGGTATTTCTTGGGAATCCACAAAATATTCACATTAGAAACAGATTTTTGAAAGACATTTTAAACAGAAGAACACAGAACATCAAAATTCTACTAGATCAGTAATCTGGAGGTTTCTACCAAAGCAATGGGTGCTTCGCTGGTGTTTTCTTTTGTGAAATTAATGATGCTCCCAGTATTTGTGTGACTGGATGGAGTGTGAACGTTAGTCCAGGAAGTAGAATTCAGATGTGTAAAGTCAACTCCCTTCGTTTGGAGGGAACTTTGACACTTAGGAAAGCAGACATGGTTTCTTTTGGCCAAAAGAAAAACTTAGACTCACATCACTCTGGAGGTCGTAGGCCTGCCGAGCATGGATGACATCGCTCTGGTCGGGCAGGCACGTCCACTGGTGCAGGTAGTTCTTGTAGTCTATGTCACTGACCAAGGTCTGGCACTTCTTGGCCAGCACCACCCCCAGCATGTCCACTGGGCTGCTGAACTTGGTCTTCCACTTCTCAAAGTCCTTCTTGTACTCCCGGTCACTCTGGATTTTGGCCACGTGCATGGACCACATCATCTTGGGGTCATCCTTAATGTTTCTGGCTCCAATGTGGTGGCCAAGCTGCATGCGAAAACCTTCCTTGTACTTGTACTAAAGGAGGGGAAAAAAAAAACACATATCTTCGTCTTTTGAAGATTAACTTATGTTACTACCTTTGTGGTGAATTACAAAGCACAGTAACTCCAAATATTTTCATAAGGCTAGATAGCCACAGATTTAAGTGCTTTTTTTTTTTTTTGATAGGAAAAATTAAAGGCTAAATCCGGCTACAGATTCCATACATAATAAATACACCCTTGAGTTTATCCTCGTCCCATGCTGCGTCCCTGGGATCATTTCACTATTTTTAATTTGTCACTTGGAAGAGTCTATTCAATTTAAAATTAAACTGAGACTTTTTTGAAGTGAAAATTGCAATCTAATCAGTACAAACAAGGGATAAAGTCTTACTTCACTGGCAATTTCCCGGGATGCTTTAGCTGCTTTGATTGGTATGGCATCAACAGGAAGATCGTAACCTTTTTTCCTCAACTCCTCATAACCCATTCGGTAGAATTTCTGTTAAGAAATGAAAATCACTTTGAAAAAAACTGTTTCCCATTAACATCTGCAGCATAATGAATCCAATGTGCTAAATATTTTAAGAGTTCCTGAGAATAGCTTCTGAGCTCTAGAATACTCAAATGTACTAGAAATTGTGCCCATTGATTGCTAATAATCTTGTTTTAAACTCTAAAGCTCTTCAATTACTTAGACCAACAAAGTTAAATGTCAGCTGTTCCCAAATATTTATGAGAATGAGACAGAATAAATTGGTAGATAAATGAAATATCATCAAGGTGCTGTTTTCCAATTAACTTTGACTCTTTCACTAGAAGTTTTTGTTAGAAATGAGCAATGTCTTTGCCATCTCACACTAGAGTCTATTTCACCATATAGGGCTGTCCAAAAGTAGGATCCACATTTTTAGGCAAGAAACAAAGCACTTCATAATTTTTACAATGTAAGATTTTTTTTTTTTTAGGAAAGTTTAAATATCAAATTTTAAAAGTTTAAGTGAAATAATTTCTTTCTTCAGATTTGTTACATAATTAAATGAGAATATAATTTAATGCACTTCATTTAGAAACCAGATTGTTTAAAGTACCTATTGACCTTGGACTTGTTTTTATGTTTTAGTCCTTTGTGGTATTACTTCAGTATCTTATTTAAGCTAAGGTCTTCATATTAGAATTTATTGTTAAAATATTAATTTTTACATCTATAAATTTCAGGAGGTTATACTATGAGTATAAAAATAAAAATAAAATTACCCTGCATGAGTTTTTTATGCTCATCTAAATTTTATTGAATTGCATGTGTGTCAGGCACTATAGTGGCTAAGCACTGTAGATCCAATATGATTTGTCTCTGCCCCACACGAAGCTTCTGTCCATACAGGGAAGAGCTATACAGACCATTACAATATGACAACGTGTGTAATAATGAACCACAAGGAACAGAGAGCACATCCCTCCAACTCCATCCAACAGAGAAAATGCCAGTTATTGGGATGTTGAAGCTAAAAGCCATTAAATGAGGATGCTAAGTCATATGAAGTTTGTTAGTTAAAATGATTCAAGTATTCAAAATAGCTTCCAAATAAATTCATTGCCTCAGAAGCAATCAAAAGGAGCTATCTGAAAATACGTGTTTCATTGGAAACTTACGTCACTTGTGTTGATTAAGTTTGCTTTAGCCAGAATAATGTCAGGTGTATCTGGCATGATGTGAATTTGAGTCTTGTCCTTATCCCAAGCTTCTCTGTAAAGTATCTAAAATGAGATAAAAGGGTTTTTCAGTGGTGCTCTTAGATTAGTGACATAGTTAATTTCAAATAGTGTTACTAATTCATCTAAATTAAGCATTATAGTAGCATAAGCAGAAAGTAGGTATAGCATTTCATGACTTATGAGACACAGTTGCCTTTCAAAATATAATTATGGATTGCCTTTTCAAAGTTGCAACTAACCCTGCCTGTAAGAAATCAGCCCAAGTAGTTAAAACCTTTACCAGCATCATCAAACAGAGCAGCAGTTCTCCACCTTTTGGGATTAAAACAATCTCCCCCAGGATTTAATTAGGAGACAGCCTTTATCTTCTGGTTTCCCAGGGGCTCAGTGGTAAAGAATCCACCTGCCAATGCAGGAGATGCAGGTTCAATCCCTGAGTTGGGAAGATCCCCTGGAGGAGGCAATGGCAACCCGCTCCAGTACTCTTGCCTGGAGAATCCCAAGGACAAGGGAGCCTGGTGGGCTGCAGTCCATGGGGTTGCAAAGGAGTCAGACACAGTTGAGCGTGCACACATCTTATCTTCTGGAAAAATGACATATTCGGGGTATGTCTAGATATTAGGGAGTCTCATTTCCTATGTGGTTTATCATACAGTTATACCTCATAACTATTTGAGGGGATTAGGATTCCCCCAAATGATTTTGTATGAGATTCATCAAAGTCTCTTGTATGTCCCAGGGTCATTCTCTTTCTTCAACAGAAAACAAAGAGACCCAAACAAAAATCTCATTGGTTTATTAAAACTACAGGGTAAAAGTCTGATGAAAAATAGTGTGCTTACATTGTCAGAGAGTCTTCCCACAAGTTACTTATCAATTACAAAGGTTAAAATAGTAACTAGACAGTGGAGAAACCTCATGACACCATTTCACCCAAGCAATCAAAGCTAAAATGATCAGTAATAGGATAGATTGATATCATGTGCCTCCTGCCATGCTGTGTAGAGGAGGATGCAACATATGCTATCCTGCCAAAACTACAGAATCTGAGTCTAATCATGAGGAAACAGTACATAAACCCAAATTTACATAGGTTCTGTACAACAACTGGCCTGCGCGCTTCATGAATATCAAGGACTCTTAAGGCAAAGAAGTGAGGAATTAGTTCAGATTAAAATAGACTAAAGACATGACAAATAAATTCAATGTGTGGCCTTGGGTTGGATCCTGGATCAAAAAAAATTTTTCTCTTTCTATAAAGGATGCTTGTGGTAAAATTGAGTAAATTCTGTACACTAGTGTTATTTTAACACTACTTTTCTGATTTTGATCATTGCACTGTGGTTATGTAAGAGAATGTTCTTATTTTCAGGAAATGCACTGGAGTATTTAGGGGTAGAGCAGTATCAGGAAACCACACACACACACACACACACAAAACATACACATGTAGGAAAGAAAGAGATGGGGCAGGGGGAAAGAGAAAAAAGGCAAATGTGACAAAATGCTAATTGGTGAATATGGGTGAAGATATACATATATATATGTATATACATGCACATATAAATTATGTGTACTAAGTTCAACTTTTCTGCATGCTCAAATTATTTCAATATAAAAAACGTTAAAGTCTCATTGGTTCCTTGGACTTGTCAATTTCCCTTTGAGGTGTGCAGTGTGGGGTGTGAGGGGCTGGCCCCCTTCTCCTTCCTGACATGCTTACTATGGTCCTTGTAACCCAAAGACCTTCAGGACTACAACAAAACAAGGCTTCTGAATTTTCTTATACCTTTATCCTGGACTAACCTTTATGATTGAGAAAGATCAGAATTTCTCAGCCTCAGAACTATTGGTGTTTACCGGAGTTGTTGTTGTTGTGGGGGAGCTGTCCTGACTTCCATCCACTAGATTCCAGTAGCATGCCTCCCTCAAGTTATGACAAGTTACGGGTGTTGCCAAATGCCCGCTGTGGGTCGAAACTGTCCCTGGTTGAGAACCACTGAGCTGGACCATGTCAATGCCATGTGTCACTTTCACCTCACGGAAAACAGAAAATGCTAAGAATGTTTGTTTACACTGAGATAGATGAACTGGCCTATTCAAAAGGAGAGACAGCAGGCTCCAGGACCCCAGTGGCCCTTTCCTGAGGCCTAGAGATCAGTCTCCTGTAACAGGGGCACGCTGCACAGGAGGTCTATCCTGAGACTTTGCGTTGATAGGTTTCATGATGCAGGCTTTTTCTATTGGCCACCATATTAGTTCAGAACTTTATACACAGCCCTGTTTCATGGAGAAACAAGAAGCTTTTCTAAAGGGGGAAATAATTTGTAGGAATTTGTTGCTTTATTAGTCATCTGATGGATTCAAATTGCTACCATAAAAATGACATTGAAACATATAAAATATCATGTAAGAAACGAAAAAAAAAAAAAACAGGAACATGAACATTCCTAATAAAACTGACGGGTCAGCAGTTACTATAAATTCTGGATATCAAAACTGCAAGACATCTGTGAGGGGTGATTAGGCAGAGAGGAGCCACAGTTTATAAACTGCTTTTGTTGTGTTGTTGTTGTTTTTTAGTTGCTAAGTTGTATCCAACTCTTTTGTGACCCCATGGACTGTAGCCCGCCAGGCTCCTCTGTCCATGAATTCTCCGGGCAAGAATACTGGAGTGGGTTGCCATTTCCATCTCCAGGGTATCTTTCCAACACAGAGATGGAACCTGCGTCTCCCGCACTGGCAGACAATTCTTTATCACTGAGCCATCCTGGGAAACTATCAAAATGCTTACCATATGCTAATTAAGGGCTTACATATATTCTATAAAAACATATATGTAAAATATATAAAATGTTATATATATTTAGATCTTTCTAAGGCCCAAAGAGTTATTACTATAAATCTATTTAAATGTTCTTAGCTCCAAAATCTTAGTGCACATAATTCAATGCTCTGTAATTTTCAGGGTTATGCTTCTAACTGAGGAAGGTAGAGTAATCTTTCCCTTCTTTGCATAGAATTAATCTACACATCTTTCATTTATTTTATTCAATAAATACTTACTGAGCACCTATTATTATGCCAGGCACTGGAATCAGTGCTGGAGAAGGAAATAAGAAGGAAATGGAATATACATAAATACAAATATAAATAAATATATATAATCTATTGTGATTCAGCTAAGTGAAGTGTATTATAATCACTTGAAAGAAAATACATCCTTTATGACATTTCCCCTGTGCCTGTGTAAGGTACTCAGAATATCTCCCTCTAATACACTGTACATCTGAGTCTTTAATGCACACATCAGGGTCTTCAATGCACACGTTTCAAATAAAGAAATATGTTCTTGTTATGCTTTGGATAAATAAGCAAGCAAGCTCTGGGTGACAAAAATTGATACTAACTCATTTTTACAAGATCCACTATAGGGTAACTGATAATTCAAATGAAATAACCAAATAAAAAAATGATGCTGTGTCATGCGATGCTGTGTTATCCTACTAATTTATTTAGCAAATACTGTTGAGCACCTACTGGGTATCAGGCAGTAGAGTTTCTTTTATCTCCAAAGAGGTACTCACATCACTCCTGTTTTTGGCATTTGTCTTTGCCAGAACTATGTCCATGGCGTCAGGAATGCTGGTGAACTTGTTTCTATCTGGAGGCTGGCGATATTTCTTCTCACTGATGATTTCTGAAGCCCGTTTGTTCTTTTCTGCCTCCAAAGAACCCAAGGGACTCCATCCTATGCCTTTCAGCCACTCAAGGTCAGACTTATACAAATTCTGTGAAAATACAAAGCATGCCATCAAAATTCCATCCTCATCCGGACCCTTGACTCACAATTATATGCATTACAAAAAAAGGTATGTTTTAGACATTCAATAATAATTTGTCTATGTAGTTTCTGTCTCTTAATGATTAAATGATCACTCATATGAGATATGAAGTACTATACACATATACTATGAGATTTAGTAGAAACTGACCTCACTCTGTAGGTCATAAGCTTTTTTAGCATGGATCACATCATTCTGATCAGGCAGACATGTCCACCCATGCAGGTAGTTTTTGTAGTCCACATCACTGACCAAGGCCTGACATTTTTTGGCCAGTACCACTCCCAACATGTCCACGGGGCTGCTGAACTTGGTTTTCCACTTCTCAAAGTCCTTCTTGTATTCTCTTTCACTCTGCATTTTGGCTACATTCATGGACAACACAAGCTTTGGATCATCTTGCAGACTCCGGAATCCAATATGGTGGCCAATTTGCTTGCGGTAGCCTTGTTTGTATTTAAACTGAAATCAGGGGAAACAGTTCTCTTATTAACATAAACACAAGTTAAACTCTGTTTTCTTTGTTTGCATGTTTCCAAAACTGAAACGAGAATTTCATTTAACTTAGTAAGAAATGTGAAAATGGGTTGATTCATGCTCATATATGGCAGAAACCAATACAATATTGTAAAGCAATTATCCTCCAATTAAAAATAAACAAATTTAAATTTAAAAACAAGGAAAAAAAAAAGAAATGTGAAAGCTTAAGTAGAGGCTTCTAAAAAGACATAATGTAGCTGAGTATCAGGACAGGTTATGATGAAAAATTAAATTCAACTAGAGGCAGAAATATATGTTGGAATGTGCTGGACATTACGTATGCTGACTCTAGGGTAGCATTTGATAATGCTTATAGGAATAATGGGAAAAGTATGGCTAAGTTGCAAAAAATAATTGGGAAGATTCAGGACTTGATGAGCAGGCCTAATAGTGTAGATTAATTTATTAAACTGCAGGGTTTTTTAGTGGTTCACCATATAATTGTGTCATATAAACTTGTCTTGTTCAGATTCATTCGTCTGTGCTCATAAAAACTGCCAAATATGTTAGAATAGAACAAAATTCCACAAGATCTCAACATACTGCCAAGATAGGTCAAAATGCAGTGCATAAATGTAAGAAATAGTGAAACCCAATATTTAGATTCAATTGGGAAAAACTGCATTGTTGTTGGTAACAATGACAAGAGTAATAATAATAATTGGATAATAGCATTTACTTGATGCCAGATGCTGAACACACATTATACTTTACAAAAGTAGGTTCTACTCTCTCTTGATACCCAGCTTTGTGGTTATGTCTTATTAAAAATGCTCAGGAATTTATGTGGACCATCAGTTCAATTTGTGCAATATGACAAAATTGCTTTTTAAAAAGTAGATTTCTGTAAGAGATTCTGTAGGAGTACAAATAAAGGCAAATCAGAAATTCATTTGCTTGGCCTAACCTGAAACAGGAACACAACACCAAGTTTTAAGGTACTCTATTTTGAAAGGGGTTTTGAAAATACAGAACACATCACAAGTAGAATGATTTAAGGATGTACAAAGCTAAAACCAAAGGAGAATAAATAATAAATTTGAAATGTTTGAAGGGATATCAGGTGAAAAGGGAAATATGCTACTCTATGGAGTTCTAGAACACACATCTAAGGCTGACCAGTAACATGTTTAAGTTTGAAATAAGGAAATACATAATGGCAATTAGAAATGATCCAGCAAAGAAACAAACTGCCCTGAAAGACACAAAAATTCTTATATTTGTAAATATCCAGAGACCTATTGGAATAGAGAGAAGACCTATTAGAAAGGAGAGAATGATGTTGAGTGGGAGATTAAATAAACATCGTTATCTTCTAACTGTAAATTCTGTGATTCTAACTTATTTAGTATTGATAAAAATAGCTCTAATTTCTTTAGGTGGCATAGATACAAGAATCATTTGAAACTGAGAGGAGATAATAATCTCTACAATGGTGGGAAATTCATTTAAAGGTAATTCAATTTTAGGGTAAGATTTAAAAAAATCCTAACAGACTTACATGAAAATAAATGTTGTTTCTTAGGAAAGTATTGATGCAATGTCTTAATTTGCTAAACTATTTTTACCTCATAGGGAATTCTAACATTAAATGAAAATGAGTTTACTTTCTGAGGACCATTAAGACATTACTACTGCTTTAGGTTCACCATCACATCGATTCATTTTAATGAGACATTGACCTGCAAGGCAGAGAGTGGGTAATAACACATCATCTAATTAATTTCCCAACACTTCTGGAGTGCCACAGATTAACTGCGTTAGAGAGAAATTTCCCTTATATTCTTAGAATTTATTGTCAGATTGTTTTTAGACATGCTTTCTCTCCAAATCAAATCCTTGTTTTGCTTTGATTTAAAGATTTTGATTAAGACGCTGGGACAAAATTCTGGTAATTTATTCTCTATAGCTGAAATTCTTCAAATTTTTGGTGTTTAATTTTTGGGGTTAACAAAGTGATATGTTTGAGT